>NC_141243.1:24845768-25445768 GCF_054856555.1 Leptonotus elevatus
GAGAGCAGGGAGATGGTCGGCGAGGACAAGGGACTGGTGATTTCATCGACATCGCTTTCTGCAGTCTGATTGTTCCCATTATAAGTTTTATGTGAAGAAAGGATGGAGAAAGGAGTTCCAAAAAGATTAATTTATATAATTATAACATGATATTTAGTTTTACTCAACAATTTTGAAATGTTAAGTCAGTCAATACGAATGAGTTTTGATATACTCAGGAATATTTCATCAACTAAATTAAAACATCGTCAACAAAAGTAATGCGAATGGGACTCACCTGTTCTTGCTCAGCCTTCAAAGGTATTGTCACAGTGATTGTGTTGTTCTTGACTGTGATTTCATGGCTGGATCCGGAGGAGGATACAGAGGCAATAAGCCCAGGACTGGATTCACCAGAGCTATAACTCAAACCAACAGCAGTCTGCGAGAACTGGGACTTGAGGTTTTCCAGTATGACTCCAGACTGCGATGACAAACTGAGCGAGTCTTGATAACCTGACAAAATGTCCTGCAGGGCACAGACATTTATACAGAAAACATTTATACAAAAAGGCCACGTAGAAACAAATTAAGTCTTCAATGATGACAGAAATTAAATGTATTCAACAGAAAGTCGGGGGATGACTGAGCGGTGAGGTATCATAAATTAAACTCGACCACTAGTGTCATTTTGCCGTGAATTGCGCAAGAACTACAAGTACAAAATGTGCGGCAGTGAATGTGTAGCAGCTCATAGCGTAATGGGTAGAGCGCTCACCTTGAATGTGTTGCATCACAGGTTCAAATGTTTATTTTCGAAGTCAATTCAACATGGCTACTCGAAGAGAGGCCGTAGTGAATGACATATGTCGTCGTTGCGGTACAACTTGATGATTCGTGACTTTCGTGTGATAAGGAGAGGCGTTGCTCACGAAGAATGCGTCACAGCAAATAAACGAATTTGATTTAACGATTCGTTTGGAGCCGGGCTGAAATCGCTTTCAACGTTCGAGTGACCAGACAAACATTATTTCGTTCAAGAAAGTGGGCGTTCCTTGCCAGGCTAGGTATTACTAGACGTAACTCTCAGAGCAGGATTATCGGTTAGCAGAACACACTTTACATCAAGAAATTGTTACTAACTAAGTAACTAAAATTGTACCGAGCTGGAATCGAACTCCTGACCTAGCACTTTCGGGCGACCGCGTCAACCATTTGGCCGCGCAATTCACGGCAAAATGGCGCGGGTGGCGAGTTGCCGGTCACGGTAAAATATCCACTTGGAATCATAAATAGTGTGTTATTTTGTTTTGCCGTAAACAGTGACTCGACACTTAAGTTATTTTTTTCTGTGAATCACGCGAGAACTACAAGTACTCTACAAATACATAATTCAAAAGTAATGCTAGAAGCACAGTTGCCGCTCACGGCAAAATAACTACTGCCTAAATCTTTTACGTCGTATTCACGTGTTCTGCCACCTAAATGCACGTGCAAGCCACCCAAACAAACACAGAAACACATTATTTATATGCCAATGGAACAGGGACACACAAGATATACGGATCACATGATGAAAATGGGCCGGTAATTTGCCACCCGACCAAGTTGAGCTCAACTAAACTAAACACTCACCTCATCTCTCGCCGACCAATAGGGGTTGAATTGGATCTTTCCCTTGGGTGATTTTTTTAGACTTTGTAACGTTTCCCAACGGAGACTGTCACTAGACATTGCTGATGAACGTAAAAACAATATCAATAGCAAAACAACACAAGGCACGACATCCAGTGCGCATGGGCAACCGGAACAGGTCTTCTTCGTGAGAGTTTTTGGAGTTTGGTAAAAAAGGTAATGGTGCGTTTCCGCCACCTGCCGGTTAAGAGTGTGAACACTTGACTTTATGTGTATGTGGGTCATTCGAGAATTTGACATTTTACGTCCCACGGACCCACCCATCAAATTTTAAATAATCCTATAAATCCCTGTAAAAAATATGAAAAAATAGAGAGAGAAAAAACTACGGAAAAAAATCTGCAAACACTGTATGCGAATCCATGGGTGCTGAACTGCAAATATCTAGGAGTATACTGTAGTTTTAAATTGCAACATCACAGACAACTACTTGATGGCAGAAATGTCTTAGTTGCACTTACACTGGGTTTCACACATACTCTGAAGTCTGAGCTTGCACATCTCATGTTACACTTCCCCCTGTTTGTTTGCACCACCACGCACTACCTCAACTGAAAGATCAGCATTCCTCGTCAGATCAGCATGCCCGTATGGCGGTCAAACAGATGCTGTGTAATCTCTATCTGTAACCTTAACTATGGAGGTAAATTTGGTGCAAAACTAACTTGTGCAAAAAATGTGTACCTGTAGAAAAAAGTCTAAATTTGTATCTGTAAAAGTCGTGATTTGTATCTGTAAAAAAAATGTGTGCCTGTAAAAAAATTTTTTGTGTCTGTAAAATAAATTTGTACCTGTAAAAAAAAAAATTGTGTCTGTAAAATAAATTTGTACCTGTAAAAAAAAAAATGTGTATGTGTAAAACAAATTTGTATCTGTAAAAACAAATTTGTACCTGTAAAAGTCATGATTTGTATCTGTACAAAAAAAAATTTGTACCTGTACAAAAACTATAAATTTGTATCTGTAAAAGTTGTGATTTGTACCTGTAGAAATGACAACTTGTAGTCAAAGAAGTCGCCACTAGGAGTCACAAGTGGGTTTTCTGCTGCTGTTCAGTGACGTGAGTTTTGCCCCATTTGTCGCGCTACAAATGGAGCAAAACTAATTTGTACTTGTAGAGCGCCGTGATTTGTACTTGTAAAGAAGGGGGCGGGCTCTGGTGTAATGAAGGGTTGTTTTGACCAATCAAGTGAGAAGGATTTGAGCGGATTGGAGCGCAACCTCATTGGTTTAGCGAACGACGGTGGCGGGACTCGCGGAAGGATACAAGCAGGACACATCGTCGCCAACCAACATACATATTAAGAATACTTCAGTCGACTGAAGTATTCTTCCTCAACATACATATTAAGAATACTGAAGTATTCTTCCTCAACATACATATTAAGAAGTATTCTTAATATGTATGTTGGTTGGCGACGATGTGTCCTGCTTGTATCCTTCCGCGAGTCCCGCCACCGTCGTTCGCTAAACCAATGAGGTTGCGCTCCAATCCGCTCAAATCCTTCTCACTTGATTGGTCAAAACAACCCTTCATTACACCAGAGCCCGCCCCCTTCTTTACAAGTACAAATCACGGCGCTCTACAAGTACAAATTAGTTTTGCTCCATTTGTAGCGCGACAAATGGGGCAAAACTCACGTCACTGAACAGCAGCAGAAAACCCACTTGTGACTCCTAGTGGCGACTTCTTTGACTACAAGTTGTCATTTCTACAGGTACAAATCACAACTTTTACAGATAAAAATTTATAGTTTTTGTACAGGTACAAATTTTTTTTTGTACAGATACAAATCATGACTTTTACAGGTACAAATTTGTTTTTACAGATACAAATTTGTTTTACACATACACATTTTTTTTTTTACAGGTACAAATTTATTTTACAGACACAAATTTTTTTTTTACAGGTACAAATTTATTTTACAGACACAAATTTTTTTTTTACAGCCACACATTTTTTTTACAGATACAAATCACGACTTTTACAGATACAAATTTAGACTTTTTTCTACAGGTACACATTTTTTGCACAAGTTAGTTTTGCACCAAATTTACCTCCATACTTAACCCTAGCATTCTTTTCCCCCCTCTTCTTTTTAAAAAATGTAAAAAACGACTTTATGTCAGATTGTCACTAATAAAGACTCCAATCAATTTTGATTAGGGTATTTTATTCACTCAGAAGACACCCAATACAAGGTATCAATAACTAGACTGTGAAAAATTCTGGATAAATTGATTGTGAATGTTGCATGCAATATGAAAGCATGTGGAATGCTTTATTATAACAATAATGTCAATTGTCACATAGTTTATGCTAAATCAGTGTTTTCAATCCTGGTCCCCGGGGAACACTATCCAGCCTGTTTTCTATGTCTACACAAGTGATTCCAATGATTTTCTCATCAGCAAGATCTGGAGTAGCCTGACAACAATCCTCACCTGTGTTGGAGAAGGAAGACGTGGACAACAGGCTGGATAGTGTTCCCCCGAAGACCAGGGTTAGGAAACACTGTGGTAAATAATTGGACAATGATTATTACATGAAATTGAAGTTGTCCTAAAATGTTGTCCAAGCGAGCTTTGAACACAGGTACGCCATTTATCAGTCCTCGTAAGACCTCTAGAGATTAAACGTGACCACAGCAAACATAGAGGACCAGTTCCGATACTTCCTGGTTTGTTTTTGGCACACAAAAAAGTGACATAAAAAGAAAAGGGATGCTGGTAGGATGATGATGAATGACAAATAACAGATTTGCATGTTATACATAATGATTCAACAAAATACACCACCGATTAAAAATAAATGTCCCTATTTGTGTAGTTAATATATATCCCCCAGCTTTATGATTATGTGATTTGAAAATGTGTTCAACATAATCCGTGTACAAGACATATTGATGCAAGATATTATATAATTTATTGGAAACAAAAACAAAAAACATAGTTAGCCTTGTCTGCAATTACTTGTAAAAATTCACACATCATTTTGCAGGTAAAACAGCGGCCTTGGATGACTTGATGTGGAGGAATCCTGACTGGGCTGCTGGCCACATGGGATATGAGAAGAGGCAGGACACGACAGCAGCAAAAATACAAAAGAACCAAACCATGTCAGACCAAGAGAAAAATTGAAGCTGCTGAATCATTTTGTGGATCAGTCACACCGTATGGAGGTCAATATGGTGAAAAAGTAACTTGTACCTGTAAAAAATAAAGATACTCAAAAACAAATAGCTGAGTACTGTCCACTTTTGGTTATAGGTTTAGGTTATCTTGTAAAACATTCAATAAGGTTCTGTAGCTCTATAGTATTTTTCACATCTAAGTACGAAGCAGCAGTTTATGAGGTATTTTTAGATTATTATTATTTTTTTACAGGTACAAATTACTTTTGTACCATATTTACCTCCATACTATCTTTATACATCATGGTAAATTGTGAATGCACCAAAAAGACCTCAACCCCTTTGCATTATTTTTATTTGCCAATGTGTATGTTTACAAGTGTTAAGAACGATCATTTGAATTTAACTGCAAAACTTGTTTTAACAACACATGGGATACTGTATATACAGTATAGGATTTTGAAATAAAAACGGCAAATATGTCATCATGAACTCACATCATATGAAAGGGTGTCGAGTTTAATATATCTGTTCAAGTATACGGGTAGTTTTTGAAGACATGAAAGAAGTGCAGGGACAAGCTATTGATCGGATGTTTACACTGTCTCAGCTATGACAATACAAATGCCCCAGGTAAAAGGAAATACATTCAGGACAAAAAGTCACAGTCCAAAAGTAGGCTTCAAATCTTTAAATGAAAATCGTGACTTCAATGTGGTCAGTTTTCGTGACAATTAGCAACATGACATGAGCTAGCTAGAACCGAATTATGAGCTATGATCGTACAATAAATCTTACCTTCATACTAAAACTTCTTTATTTCTGCCCACTTTGAGTGCTCTGCATGTCAACCAACGTTTAAGCTGTTCAACACGATGTTTGTATATTGAACCATGTAGACATTTTCACGCCTGGTACGTCCTCTTCTTCCCAAATGACGCTTAAACTGGTGTGGCTTCTCTGTTTTTTGGGAATTCGGACTTGTGCATATTAATGATAAAAACGTGGCGTCATTTGAGGATCAACCCGCTGTCGTTCGCTGAACCAATGAGGTTGAGCTTTAGCCCGCCCAAATCCTCCAGAGCCTCCCCTCTTCTCTACGAGTACAAATCACGGAGCTCTACAAGTACGAATCAGTTTTGCGGCATCTTTAGCGAGATATTTGGTGCAAAAGTCAAGTGACTGGACAGCAGCAGAAAAAAAATACTTGTGACTCCTAGTGGCGACTTCTTTGACTACAATTTGTCATTTCTACAGGTACAAATCACGACTTTTACAGATACAAATTTACACTTACACCGGCTTGAGCCATTTCCGGTGGGACTTATATACTTGTATAATAGGCACAAATTGTCGCGTTTTTGCCTGAGACACAAAATAATGTGTAAATGCTGCGGAGAAATCAATGTATTCAAGCGAGGCTCCTTTAGCGAGTGGGACGGAGCTGCGCGTACAAGTCATTACTACAAGGACCAAGATTCCTTGCAAGTTAAAATAAGCGAAGAAGAAGAGAAGAAGACAAAGAAGAAAATAGAGAACATACGCACAGCAAGAAACGATGCGCTTTTCAATCAAGGTATTCAGAATGAGTTTATATGCGCAAGAATTTGGGTTTTGAAAGGGGTAATGTAGAGCATATTCGGTTTATTGCGCGTGTTTACCAGTGTTGGGAATAGCAGCGTTTAAACTAACGGCGTTAGGTAACTCCGTTATTTTTTTTAATAAGCGGACTTATCTAACTAATTGTTCTCCCCATATTTGAAATGTCGTTACCGTTATAGTACATGAAATGCGTTGCGCTACAATGAATTTATTAGTTTTAAGGCTCATTGAGAAAGACGTTGTGCTTCTTGCTTTGAAAATGTAATTTGCGCACAGTTGTTGTCGGACCTCGTCACGATAAAAGTGTCTTGGCAGCTGGAATGTATAGTGACTTTTATTTTGGAGGTGTAGCGGGAAGCGTGTCACGACGTGACGGATGTGTCTTTCTTCTAAAGCTTAAGGCTTAGCATTTTAACAAGCGTCCACGTCCCTCGCCTGGAAATAATTTGGTTTTGACAACTTTGACAAGAGTGACATTAATCAAAAATAACAGTAGAGATTTGCCGAAAAACAGCCGCCATGAGGAATGATTTGTTAACAATTCTGTTCCACCAAGAACCATTAACATCGCAACTCCACAATCACCTTCATAGCGACACACTCGCCTAGTGTAATTAATAGACGCAACAGTTGTATTTCTCTTATTACACGAGTGCTAAACACGTGAAAAGTGTTGAAAGAAATATCCAGTCTCTGCAAATCACACTGATGGAGGAAGCGATGGAGTCAAGGTCTGTCGGGAGTGCCAAACTAATTAAAGTAAGAAACGGCGCGCAGTTATATAACATTTGTATGCGAATGATGCAAGCCTAGAGTTGGGCAGTTTTCTGACGTAAATCAATCATTAAACAAAATGCATTGAATTATTAACTGAATATACATAATATTAATGATAATAATAATGAATTCGATTTATATAGCGTTTTTTTGGACACTCAAAGACGCTTCACAGTGGATGCATTATTCGTGCGCTCAAACGTTCACACTCTGGTGGGGGTAAACTTCTTAAGTAGCCACAGCTGCCCTGGGGCGGGCTGACGGAAGCGTGGCTGCCAGTGTGCGCCTACGGCCCTTCCGACCACCACCAAACATTGGCACCTTTCATGCACCAGTATGAGTGGCACTGGAAGCAATGTGTGTGAAGTGTCTTGCCCAAGGACACTACGACACATGACTCGGGGAGAGCTGGGGATCAAACAGCCAACCTTCCAGTTACTGGATGACCTGAGCCACTGATGCCACGTGTGTATATATATATAAAATCCTGGAGGGACTATATTATTATTATGATTGCTGTAGTAATTGGCAGTGGTAGAATATACATCACCACTCCCAATTTGATGTATTATTATTATTATTATTATTATCATATGATATGTCATTATGGAGTGAGGCATTCGTGTGACATAAATATTCACAAAAATAAATGAAAACACAATTTGAATTCCTTGTATAATAATAATAATAATAATAATAATAATAATAATAATAATAATAATAATAATAATAATAATAATAATAATAATCAATTTAAAAAAAGTAACATTTCCAACACTGGTGTTTACATGGCCTTACAAAACCCTAATATTGCCAATGTTCGAGTTTTAAAAGGGTTATTGCCTGCATGTAAACGCAGTCTGTGAGGGTGGATGTCTGTTGTATGGAAATGTGTTTTTTTTGGTTTTCTTGGCAGTAGTTAGGGCCACTGAGATATGTTTATAGTTAACTGGTCAAAGAGAAAGCGCAAAAGTACCCGAGAGAGGCCCTCAAAACCTTTGGTTACACTAGCTGATTATCTGTGAAAACTACATCTATTTCCAGAATGAGAAAGATAGATGAGAAAAAAAGTGACAGATGGATGTTCTTAGAACAAATTCAGAGATCACTCATAATGCATACAGTAACTTGTGTGCAAAGGAAATAAAACCCAAGACTGCTTCACTTAATGCCCCAATAGTTGACAGCTTGGCTTACTTTAGTTAAAACAGCATTAACTTTGCCTAGCAATAGCCTTCTGGCCAATCATGAAAATTGTAATTGCATAATTCAAAATTCATGAAATATGTGATTAATGTGTATTGATTCGAGGAATAGTCAGTCTATTGTGACATGGATATTATACAGTTTTATAAAACATCTAAAAACATGTAAAAATTGGATCACACTCACTTTAATGGTCTTAATTCATCCTACCTCAGCGTTATTTTACAAATCTATGCCACAATATTTGAAAGGACTTACATGAAACAAAGGGCACCCACTGTCCAATTAATACGTTTGTCGAAGTCACTTTGAAAGCAATTGCTAGCACAGCATAATAGTGTGCCATGTACTTTGTATTAAATTACCCTTCACTGCCATGCAGTTACAGTATTACGGCATTTAAATTGCACATACGTCAATAATAGATGTCCTTTCGAAGTCCTTGAAACCTGGCTGCCATTAGATAGGTATATACGGTACTTTATTATTCCCGTGAAAGAAATTAAGCAACATACTGAACCTCACCTGTATGCAAAGACCTACTTCATTTCTTTCAGCTGTGCAGGCAAAGATCAGTACAACAAATATCTGATCATCTTAAGAAAATGTCATAAAGTCTTGCACACATTACAGCACACTGTAGTCCAAGTCCACTAATAACTAAGAAGGCTTTCATTCAAGGATCCAGTCTGAACCAGTCTAGCTGTCATGATCGGTTTATAGCCCATCCATCCTTTTTGATACTATCTACCTTCATTAGGGAGTCTATGCCATCGGATTTTGTGTGAAAAGAGCAAAACACCCTGCACTGGTTACCAGCCAATTGCAGGGTACACATATAGACCAGGCTTCCCCAATCCTGGTCCTCAAGGGCCGAGATCCTGCAGGTTTTAAAACCCGATTCATATAATCAGCTCAACAGCAAACTCTGCAGAAGCTGATAAAAAGGCAGTTATTATATCAATGGATGCAGAAAAAGCTTTCGACAAAGTTAACTGGTCCTTCCTCTTTGCTGTTTTAAATAAATTTGGCTTTGGGAAGTTATTTATTCACTGGGTGTCAGTATTATATGATTCTCCTAAAGCTACAGTTACTAGTTACTACTCAGAGTTTTACTCTACAGAGAAGCACAAGACAGGGACTGTCCCCTTTATTATTTGCAATATTTATTGAGCCGCTTGCATTAGCTATACGCCAGGAAAGAAGGATTCAAGGAATTCACTCTGGGGTAACAGAACACAAAATTAATCTATATGCCGATGATATTTTACTTTATTTAGAAAAGCCTGCTATTTCGTTAGGGGAATTATTATTAACTTAATAACTAAATTCTCACATTTATCAGGTTATTCTATCAACTGGACAAAATCAACACTACTACCTATTACAGAAAATTCATGGAACCCTGCAAGCCAGGACCCACACTACTCATTTCCTATAGGTAATTTAAAATACTTAGGCATAAAAATCTCACCTAAATTAACTGATTTAATTAATTTAAACTTTACTCCACTTCTGGATAGCATTTATAGTTACTTGGAGCGCTGGAATAATCTTCGTATTTCTCTAATAGGACGAATAGCCACCATTAAAATGAAAGTTTTACCCAAAATAAACAATTTTTTTCTCAATGATTCCATTTAAACCTACGGCTAACTGGTTCCAGTTGTTGGACTCAGCTGTTACAAAATTTTACTGGAATGAAAAAAAAAAGCAAAGATTAGTCTATCTACTCTTCAGAAAAGTAAATCCAAAGGAGGTCGAGAGAAACCAAATTTTATGCACTACAAAGCTAACCAGCTATAAGATATCATTCTTTGGGCACAACCCAACAGAGATACTAACTGTTGGCTGAAACTGGAACAGAAGGATTGTAATAACCTCAGACTTCTAGATTTACTCTTCATTACAACATCGATTAAGCGACACTATTGTTTTAAAAACCCAATGATTTCCGCCACCCTGACTGCCTGGTGGAAGGCAGTAGAAATTACAAAAGCCCATGTGGAACCCTGCAAGCTTTCTCCCCTATGGCATAACCCCGACTTTCAACTTAACAACCAATTGTTTTATTTAGGTGTGTGGGAGCAGAAAGGAATTACAGATCTCCACCATCTTTTCTCAGATAATATGTTTTTATATCATATACATCCTTGCTCCAAAAATACAAAATAAAAAACTGATTTTTTACATTATCTACAAGTTAAAAGTATGATAAAGAAACAAATTCCAACACTTCGGGGTACGCTCCAACCGCCTGTTTTAGCTAAAGATATGCTTTCTCCAACAACAACAAAAAAAACTCTCAAAAATATATAAGTTACTTTCGTATACTGATAAAATGTCTTTACCCATCTAGTCTATAGACTTGTCTATAGCTCCGGAATCTGACTTTTGGATTCAAGTTTGTGAAAACAGATTTAAAATGACAAAACACACAAATTTACAACTTATCCAATATAAAATTATTCATAGAACATGCATTACTCAATATATGATGAAGAAAATGGGACTCTCAGACTCCGACATTTGTCTCCAGTGTTTAGAAAACATTACAGACACTTATTTTCATGCTTTATGGTTATGCACTCCGGTTATGTATTTCTGGACTAAAGTCTTAGAAAAACTTTCCGCTATCTTGGACTGTAGGATACCTTTATCTCCAAACTTGTGTTTGCTAGGTGACCTAACAACAACTGACTTACCACGTAAACAATTTCATTCTACACTTGTAGCCCTTACTATCGCGAAAAAAACCATCGGTTGGGGCAGACCGCAGTATTAAGCAGTGCAACAGTCCCCCATCCGTGTCCCCGCCGCGCCACCGTGCCCCCCCTATTTTTATTTTTTTAAATGCACCACATACACTCACTGACATGTCTGGGAGGCAGGTGGATCGGAGCGGGGGGATATCATTTCCCTCTGCTCCATCTCACCTGCTCCCAATTTTAATGCACCACACACACACACTTGTATACACACTTGGTGGGGTCACATTCACGGTGTAGGGGTAGAGTTTGCCAGTCGGCGAGCTGGCTAACTCAGTAACAGGGTTAGCTTTCACTAAGAACACTGGCGTGACGACCGGGGCCTTTCCCCGCTGGGCCTGGGGTTCGGGGGTGCCGCCCATCCCCAGGTGCTCCCATCTCCCCTTCTGCCCCCGGTGTTTTGTCCCTCCACGCGGCTGGAGGTGGGGTGGGTGCCCTCGCCGCTCTGCTGTCCGGCACCGATGCCTGGGTACGGGGGGTCCCCGGGGTTTGGGGGTCAGGGTCTAGGGGTCAGGGTCTAGGGGTCTGGCGGTTGGTAAATTTGGGTGGCAGCGGGGGCTGTGGGCCGGTGGGGTGCCTGGCCCGTCCTGCTGCGTTTGGTTGGGGGCGCGGGCCGTCTTGGGGTGGGGGGCGCTCCTGGCTTCTGGGTTTGCTCTCCGGCCGGTGGCCCCTGCGTAGCCCGGGGGTTGTCCCTTGGTGCTGCCGTGGCCTGGGGGGCCATGGGTGGTTGTACTTGCTCTGTCCTAGCCAGGGTCGACGGCTCCCCTCTTTGGTGGAGGTTTTCATGCATGTCAGATCCACCACACCAGCATCTATCGAAATTCAAACACAATCTGCTTCTTCCTCTGGTCGTTGAATCGGTGGAGGCTGATGTCGGTGGATCTCACTCTGCTTCATCTATCCTTTCTTCCTTTCCTCAGTCTCTCCTTTGGTCTCTTGAGGTCTCCCTAATTTGTTGGAATTTAGATGTTTCTGGGGTTGGTGAAAGACTCTGGTTTGGTAGTCTCCTGACAACCTCACGACTCTAGCTGGATTCTGAAGTATTCGGTTTAGGTGAACGGTATGGGATTTTTAATAGGTTTTAGGTGAACTAATGAGTTCACACTCACACACACGCACACATGTATACGCACGCACATACTCACGAACATACAAAATAAAAAAAATTAAAACATTTAAAAAAAAGAGAGCAATGATGATGACATGTCAAATCTGTAAAATTACCGAATGAACAATACTGAGCTCTCAAAGAAAAAAATAAATAAAAGAAAAAATACATCGTATGGACTAATTAGTCTCTTCAATAGGGCAGTTTACAATTATGCCCAAACTATTTTTAGAACAGTGCACATCGCATAGGCGTGGCCAGTTGATTTTGAGGGAACAGTGAGGGAACGTGACGTTATTTGAGATCAACCCTATTATAGCATCCCATTTAGGTTTTTGGAAGGTGGGAAGAAGCCAGAGTACCTGGAGAAAATCCACGCAAGCATGGGAAGAACATCCAAACTTCACATTGGCAGGCCATAGCCGAGATTAGAATTTAGAATCACAGAACTCTGAGGCACACATGCCAACCACGTTGGCCCTGCCACCTGGTAAAAGACCAAAGAGGTCAAAACAATCCATAATCCATCTGTGTGGCTTTCACGCTCTGATTGATAATTAAAAAAACAAAAACAAAAACATACTACATAATGTATTGACTTTATGTACAAAGTTTTATTCTAACATACTGAACCAGTTTTTGATCATTGAACAGCCAGGAAATGTCACACACCCATGTACAATGGGGTGGGGCAACTGGGATTTGGTGGTGCTTCAGGGCATTTTATAGAAAGTGTATCCTGCGTCATACAGACAGATGGAGTGTTTGTGAAATAGTACATGAAGATCAGCTGTGCTACATGGCTTTTTGGATCAATAATTATAGGTAAAGCAATGGGCTGTCAAAGGCATGACCTAATGGTCCTAGGACGAATGAACTGTCAGATGCTGGCTTGATTGTTGTGGCTGACACTATTTTTAGCCGGACTCTTTGGTTGATTGGTGCTCCAATATTGATTTCAAATTTGAAAAACAGCTCTGGTCCAGTATCTCAAAGACAAATGTATGCTTTGGTATGACAGTTGATGATGAATGGCCGCAAATAGTGTACAATTCCCGAGTTTTTTTAAATGAGCAACATGTATGCAGGACAGTCTTTGTAGTTGAGTAATGCAGCATTTAGATTTATGTCTCAAGGGCCTCTTAAAGTCGCAGTCTATTCATGTATCCTCCTGCAAATGATTGACCCATACATTTCTGAGGGTTACAGTATTGTCAACGTGAATGCGTTCGGGGAAACGACTGACATTCATCTGTGAATCCACAAGGGGGCACAAGCCAGTGTCTTCTTGTGCCGAGAAAAGTGGCCGGTGTGATGTGTGACAGAAGAGTTTCAGCTAAATAGAAGGAAAGGTTTATAAAACTGTGGTGAGACCAGCAATGTTGTTTGGTCTGGAGACAGTGCCACTGAGGAAAAGACAGGAGGCAGAGCTGGAGGTGGCAGAGATGAAGATATTGAGGTTCTGTTTGGGAGTGACCAGGATGGATAGAATCAGGAATGAGTACATCAGAGGGACAGCACATGTTAAAGGCTTTGGAGATAAAGTCAGAGAGGCCAGACTGAGATGGTTTTGACATGTCCAGGAGAGAGATAGTGAGTATATTGGCAGAAGGATGCTGAGTTTCCATGTCTAGAGGGAGACCAAAGAGGAGGTTTATGGATGTAGTTAAAGTGGACATGAAGGTAGTAGATCCAGAGGACAGGGTTAGATGGAGGCAACTGATTCGCTGTGGCGACCCCTGAAGGGAAAAGCCAAAAGGAAAAGAAGAAGAAGAAGAAGACTAGTGGTGTAGTGGTCCCTGGGGAAGTCAGCATACACTCAATTTTCTAAAAACAATTTTTAGTCCAGAAAAACATCATCTTTTAGAAACGGTGACATGAAAGAATAAAAAATCCGTCATTTGTACTTGCTCACAATAATAAAATGATCATGACTTGTTAGGAACAGTTTGGTAAGCAGTCTGAAATAATGCAAAATGTATTTATCATGAGGCAAACAAAGTATGTGAAGGCTGATTGTGTGGGTTGGACGCAGACTCAAAAGCGACAATGAAAAACAGGTATAGGGACACACGCAGACCCACACACGCAGACACACCCCCACGCACACGCACGCACATACTCACACACAAAGAGTTTTGTGAGGGTTGAATATGGTAGTGGTCCAAGGCAGGCGAGCAGGTGAGTTGTTGGCGGGGCTGGAAAGAGCTGGGACACTGGTTTGGGAACCAAACTTCCGGAGCCACAGGGCAAAAGAACACAAAAATCAGACAAGGATAAGACACTCAAAAGCACTTTGCTACGTGCAGTTTTCATCCATGATGTGGCTTCCAGAAGGGTAGATCGGCTTGCATTCTGATTCACTCCATACTGGTCAGCTCAGCCACCACTTTTGCCAGCATCCGATGATGCTCAAAAAGCTTCATACCCAACACAGCCTCGAGAGTGGGTACAGCTCTTCAGATATTTCACATCCAAATCTTGATACTTGTGAGTGCTCACCAAGGCCAGCCCGCCCAGCAGAGTAGCCCCCGCCAGCAGCATCCTGGAACCAACCCAACAACCCCATCAAAATATTTACATCACATTCATCCACAACAGCCTTGCATGTTGACATTGCAAATGTCCAAACAGAATTTGAGCCTGACAATTTTTACATTCTTACAGGTACAGCAATCCATGTTATCAATGCAGATGTCTAACCTTGACAGTGTCAGCAAGTAATCATATGCTGTGTTTACATTATTCACATCATAACACAAATCCAGTTTTGAGTTAATTAGTAATACTGTATGTTACAATAAGTTCATTTGGGTACATCAAGACATAATCCACAATTTAATGATGTGCTGTGAATATTGAGTTACTGATTTTAGTCCATGTTATCTCTCAATCTCCGCCAATTCTTCCACTCTTTTAACGAGCCTAGTTTTCGTTTTGTCAGGTGAATTCCCCTTTGTTTTAATGAAAATTCTTCTTCAGTTGTTGCGCCCTTTTGGCAATGTCAGCATTTTGTTTAATGAGATTTTCATTGATGTAAACATGTTCACTCTTAAGCTTGAAGCTTTCTCTCAAAAGAGAAATATGTTTCTTCTTGTCAACGGACCGGTGGTCTTGTCCCCCCACATTTGAATGTGCTGTGGATCCACTTTTAATCCCAATTCTCTAAATCGAGTTGTTACTTGTTGTTCCGCATTCTCGTGCGCAGAAGTTTGGCCAGAATCATCTGCGCTTGTACTGGCCACAGCTCTTGATCTTGATGCCTGTGATGATCACATCTTTAATACGATTATTCTGTTCCAAATCATCCACAATGCGTCAATCTTTTTCTTGTATCTCTCTCCTCAACTGCTGAATTTCCTGCAGGACCTAACAGTGGCTCGATGCTCTTTTTCATTTCCTGTATTTTGGGTATCATTTTGTTGAGTTTTCCAAGAGACGATTTTATCTCCTCAATCTCATCATCTCTTTTTCTGCTAAGCATATTGCAACAATGTAGTCAAAAATTACAAGAAAGTGCAGCTGCGAGTGCAGATGCGTCTTTCCTCGACAGATGCATCCTTGACTCTTTAGCACAGGCCTCCTAACAAAACACAATATAAATTGAAATAGATCCACATGTTGGCTTATTCTTCTTTTCCTTTCGTCTTTTCCCTTCAGGGGTCGCTACAGCGAATCAGTTGCCTCAAGCTAACCTTTTCCTCTGCATCCTTGGCTCTCACACCAACTACCTTCATGTCCTCTTTAACTACATCCATAAACATCCTCTTTGGTCTTCCTCTAGACCTGCTGCCTGGCATTTGGAAACTCAGCATCCTTCTGCCAATATACTCACTATCTCTCCTCTGGACATGTCCAAACCATCTCAGTCATCACAGTTTTATAAACCTTTCCTTTCATTTGAACTGAAACTCTTCTATCACACATCGCACCTGACCTTTTTCCTTCACCCGTTCCAGCCTGCCTGCACACACTTCATCACTTCTTTTCCACACTCTCCATTGCTCTGGACTGTTGACCCTAAATACTTCAACTCCTCCACCTTCTTAGTCTCTTCTCCCTGTAACCTCACTCTTCCACTTGGGTCCCTCCCATTCACACACAGATACAGATACTCTGTCTTGCTACGGCTAACCATCATTCCCCTCCTTTTCAGGGCAAACCTCCACACATCTAGCTTCTCCTTCACCTGTTCCCTGCTCTCACCACAGATCACAATGTCATCTGCAAACATCATAGTCCATGGAGATTCCTGTCTAACCTCGTCTGTCATCCTGTCTATTACCATAGCGAACAAGAAGGAGCTCAGAGCTGATCCCTTTTTTTTTTTCTTTTCTCTTTTTTTTTCTCTAATAAAGAGCTCAGTATTGTTCATTCGGAAATGTCATCATCATTGCTCTTTATTTTTTATTTTTTTATTATTTTTTGTGTGTGTGGGTGAGTATGTGTATGTGCGTGCGTGCGTGTGTGCGTGCGTGCGTGCGTGCGTGTATTTGTTAGCTCACCAAAAAAAAACTATTAGAAAAAATCTCATACCGTTCACCTAAACCGAACACCGCCGTCAGGAGACCCGAGGGGACCAAAGAAAACCAAGGAAGGTGAAATCCAGCACCGACAAGGCACCACCCACCAGAACTCCTCCCCAACCCAAGAAACATCCAGACCCCAACAAATCCAAAAAACATAAAATCAGGGAGGCCTCAAGAGACCGAAGGAGAGACCGAGAAAAGGAAGGAAGGACAGACGAAGCCGCGTGAGATCCACAGACACCAGCCTCCACCGATTCAATGACCTGAGGAGGAAACAGATTGTGTCTGAGTTTCGTAGATGCTGGTGTGGTGGATCTGGCATGCATGAAAATCTCCACCAAAGAGGGGAGCCGTCGACCCCTGCCGGAACAGAGCAAGCGCAACACCTCAGGGCCCTCCAGGCCGCGGCAGCGGCAAAGGACGACCCCCGGGCCCCGCCAGGGCCACCGGCCGAAGAGCAAACCCAGGAGCAGGAGCGCCCTCCGCCCCAACACGGCCCGCGCCCCCGACCCAACGCAGCAGAACGGGGCACTGCAGGCCCGCCAGGCACCCCACCGGCCCCCAACCCCCGCACCCCCCACGACCCCCCGCCCTCCATCCACCCCCGCCACCCACCCCAACCCAGCCCCAGCCGCCCCCAGGTCCCCAATCCCCCAGACACCCCCCCACCCCCAGCACCCCCCACCCCGCAACCCCCACCACCGCCCCCCCCAACAAAGCCGCCCCCCCCCCGACCCCACCCCGACCAACCGGCAGCCCCCCAACCCCCGACCCCCAGCCCCCGGGGACCACCCGCACCCAGGCACCGGCGCCGAAGCGGGGCCGGACAGCGGAGCGGAGAGGGCAGCCGCGCCCACCCCACCCCCCGCCGTGTGGAGGGACGGAACACCGGGGGCAGAAGGGGGAGATGGGGGCACCGGAGGGCGGCCGACACCCCCGAACCCCAGGCCCAGCGGGGGAAGGCCCCGGTCGTCACCCCAGCGTTCTTTGTGAAAGTTAACCCCTGTTACCGAGTCCGCCAGCTCGCCGACTGACGAACTCTACCCCTAAACCGTGAATGTGACCCCACCCAGTGTATATACAAGTGTGAGCTGATCCCTGATGTAGTCCCACCTCCACTTTTAACTCCTCCGTCACACCTAAAGCACACCTCACCACTGTCTTACAGTCCTCATACACGTCCTGCACCACTTTTCTCCTCTCTGGGCACCCTGTTGTAAGTTTTTTTCCAGATCTACAAAGACACAATGCAGCTCCTTCTGACCTTCTCTGTACTTCTCTATCAACATCTTCAAAGCAAATACTGCATCTGTGGTACTCTTTTTTTTTGGCATGAAACCATACTACTGCTCACAAATGTTCACCTCTGCCCTCAGTCTAGCTTCGATTACTATTTCCCATAGCTTCATTGTGTGGCTCATCAGGTTTATTCCTCTGTAGTTGCCACAACTCTGCACGTCTCCCTTGTTCTTAAAAATGGGCACCAGCACACTTCTCCTCCATTCCTCAGGCATTTTCTCACTATCGAAGATCCTGTTGAAAAACCCAGTCACAAATTCTACTGCTACCTCTCCTAGACACTTCCATACCTCCACAGGTATATCATCAGGACAGAGTGCCTTTCCACTCTTCATCCTATTCAATGCCCTTCTTACTTCATCCTTACTAATCTTTGCTACTTCCTGGTCCACAACAGTCACCTCTTGCGCGTTGTTCTCTCTCATTTTCCTCATTCATCAACTCTTCAAAGTACTCTTTCAATCTTCCTATCACACTACTGGCATCTGTCAACACACTTCCATCCCTGTTCTTAATTACCCTAACTTGTTGCAGGTCCTTCCCATCTCTGTCTCTTTGCCTTGCCAACCTGTATAGATCAGTCTCTCCCTCCTTACTGTCCAACCTAGGATACAAGTCGTCGCAAGCCCCTTGTTTGGCCTTTGCCACTTCTACTTTCACCTTACGCTGCATTTCCCTGTACTACTTTCTTCAGACTTTCTACCACAGACATGTTGGCTAATTCTACATTAATACACCAAACGCAGGATGAGCATTTTCTGGCGGTGCATTTGCACTTTATAGTTAATGTAGTTTGCACAGGTGGGCACGGATGCGTACGGTGCGGATGACGCATTTGTATTTGGAGAGGGACATGGTCCGGCACATTTACAATCTGCACATTCACATGTTCAACAACAATTAAAAATAAATACATTTATTTGCACCAGCCAATCGGCTTCGGGAACGGACTGCAAAATCACACAAAGCGCCCTGTACAGGTCTGCAGTCACCTGGAGATAGTGGTAAGTGATTACTTGTATAAAACTGTTGACAGCAACAGTGCTAGCATTAGCTAAAGTATTTAGCACGGCCACCGGAATGCCAGTGAAAAAGTGGAACCGCTCGAGGGGTTCTAATCAAAGAAAAAAAGTAAGGCGCTGCAGGAGGTTGACCTGTACTGAAGTAATCAGCATTAAGACTACAGTCTAGCCTCCCCATTCATTTGAATGTGTCAGCCTTGCCTAGCGTAGCTGTTACCTGGCTGTTTGTTGTGTTGTTGTGTGTGTCATGTGAAGTGTTGGGGGTAACGCGTTTCAAAAGTAACGCATCAGTAACGACGTAATATAACAAATCACTGCAATACATTTTGGTAATATTACAGTTACTGACTCCTGTAACGCGTTACAGTTTTGTGTCCACAAATACATATAATCACCAATAAAGTGAAAAAAGCTAAGTAAGTTTCTATTGCATTGAGCCAACATATCATGCATCCATCCATTTTGTTAGACCAGTTATCAATTATACTTCATCTATCACTATTATTTTTAGCCAATTTCTTGACATACAAGTTTACTATACGTAAAAAATTACATTATGTTATTGATAAGAGGAACACATTAGCAATATAAACTCATCTTTCCCTTGTATGTAAATTAATTTGAGTATGTTGATAATTTAATTTATAGTGTACAGTCTGGGATTATTTATTTACTGGACCAAATATCAGTTCCAATATTTATAGTTGGAGAAAAATAAATCTTGATACAAATATGAATCAAAGGCAGTGATCTCACACCACAGAGTAACAATATTTAACATTATACCACACGCTATGTAGTTAAAGGTCCTCATTACAAATGAACTTTACAAGCTATGGTTGCAATTTTTTCATTTTCGTTTTAAAATCTCAAAATCATGATTAAATAAATTAATCCTCGATGTAAAAAAAAAAGTAATTCAAAAGTAACTTAAACCTGAGTAACTCATTACGCTACACAGACGGTAATATTGTAAAGAAATGTATTACTTTCAACTGCAAGTAACTAGTAGCAAGTAACTAGTAACATGAAACATGTTACATTTAGGAAGCAACTTGCCCAACACTGGTCATGTGACATTTCTCTGAATATGATTCATCAAGTGAAATGCCATTAAAGTGACTTATTTATATGATTGTGTATTACGCTTTAGAGCCCAGTCTCTTGGGTATTATTTTGTGTTTTTGATATTAGAGTTACTGTAGTGAACCTCAGTCAGTCAGTCAAAAAATGAGCGCCTTGCGAGAGGTTGGCAAAAGTGACAGAACAGCCACCAAGATTTAAAATTTAATCAATCTTCTTGTCACTTCCTTTAATCTAACTAATACTATATTTTTTATATTTTTCCTATTTTATATATTGAGAAAATATTTGAACGTTGAACAGTGTGAAACTGATAATTATAATGCAGCTTGTGCTATTTATTTTATATTTGTCTTTTGAATGTTTGATCATGTGTGTACACCAGATTAATAATTGGACATGCTTTTATGCAGGCCAGGTGTGATGGCAAAATATTAGCCTAATCTGGGCCTGAAACCAGGATACTGTGCCCGCCGCCCAGAGTTTGAACCAAAACTGAACCTTCACCGTGCCATTCCCCTTTATTACCAGACCCCCCCCCCCCCACCCCCCACCCCAAAGTTAAATAATGCTGACGGATTGTGGTGCCTGTGTAATTTACTGACGTTAATTAAAAAAATAAAAAGATTAAAAAACAATTAAAGTAATCTCAATGGTTTAATGGATTGATGATTACGGTGTAGTTTGGTTTGAAGTAATTGACGATTAACGATGACGGATGCTCAAAATTCATTGACGCACCCACCTCTGTTTTCTTGCCCTTGCAACTTACTCATAGCCCATTAATTTATTCAACACATTCCCTTCCCTATTCTTGGAGTATTTCTCTGAACACTTAAAAGCTTGGCTGTGAATTGTTGAACTGCCCATTAAAGACAATTTCATTTGTGCTGTTGGATTACTACGGTTCAATGAATTGAATGCTTTTCCTATTCTTTAATTTTAATGTCTCTCTTTGCAAATATTAATAATCCACGATGCCAAGGTTTTCCGTTTCTCATTCTCTGCTAGTAGAGCTGAATCTTATCTCCTGAGTCTAGCCCAACATCACAACCATATCGTTATTTTCCAGTACTCTTTACTCAATAACTGTCTTGCACATAGGATAAAGTACATGCTTCATACCACTGGGAAAAAAGGGTTAAAGGGATACTTAACTCATTTAGCTATTTTCAGCAGTAAGAAGATAATATTTTGTCCAGAATTAATTTGATAAGTTCATTATTCTTCATGTACAATTAATACCTTTAAAAACACTTTTTTCCACTTGCTGTCGACTGAAGATGACATCACGCGTGCTGAGGAAATAGGTAACGACCAGTGGTGCAGTGGTCCCTGGAGAAGTGGGTATACTCTGAATTTTCACCTTTTTTTTTAAGTTGAGAAAAACACTGTTTTATAAACAGTGGCATGTAAGAAAAAGCCGTCATTTCTAATTACAATAATAAAGTTACTTTATAAGAAGCAGTTTATCATGTAAAATGTATTTATTATGAGGCAAACATGAATAACATATAACAATATGTAGTGAACAATGAACAAATGCATTTACAACACACCTTTGCTCCTACAGTCCTCGAGGGCCGGAGTCCTGCGGGTTTTGGATGTTTCCCTTCTCCAACACAGCTGGTATATGATCAGCTCATCAGCAAGCTCTGCATAGGCCTGATAACCATCCTATTGATTGGTATCAGACAGATTTGCTTTTCTCACAGCACTGTCTTGAACGTATAGAAGAGGCAGCACGGTGGCTCATCATCCAGGTCCTTGTGTATTTTGTAGGCTCAAATTTGGAAAGGGGTGGGCTGTTTATAATAATCATCATTAAGTTTGAAATGTTTTGTATCAACAGGACAGCTCTTTTGTCATCAAGCTGAAGTTCCTCTCACACTCGGCTGTACTAACAGGGAATGTCTTCAAACAGTTTTTAAGTGGCTTTTGTGCACAAGGAATATACCTTACTGACAATTCCGAGATGACGTCACAAGTCAAGATGGCTGTCAATTTGCTCATTGAAAAGCATTGGACTTGACTGGATTGTTGTAATTTGATTTGTGAGGATTATTTTGATTTCAAAATGTGATGAAATGTTGTTTGTATGATAATCACAGGAAAAAGCATTACAATCTGCCGTTTGTTTTCACCGTATAAAGGAAGCATTTGCATTGTGTTGTTTTGGAGACATATCAGAAAATGCCCAGATGTTCGAAAATGTCAATAGAAGTTTTAAAATAAACATTACACACATAATAATAATTAATAAAACTCCTCAGCTAGTTTTAAAAACAGCTTATTAGACTGCAAGACTTGTAGCATAGAAGTAACATACAGTTATGGTTGGTGCTAAATAATAGCTAATAATTTAGCTAATAATAGCTTAATGCCTGCTGATTTAGTACAAACGAAAAAAATGATTTTTCAATACATTTAACCTTAAAGAGAAAATCAATATTAAAATGGAATATTTAAAAGGTGCTAAACTCTAGTTAACATGACTCTCTGTCCTTGACTCTGAGTCTGACCTTTCATCTTAATGCGTCTTTGATTTCATCCAAGAGAGCAGAGAGATGCTTCCCTTGACTGCTTGCTGTAGCTCCTTTTCTTTTCCCCTTTTCAGCCTCTCCTTTCTAGGCATTATGCTATAATTACTATATAAATAGACCAATTGTAACCAAACAGACCGATGGCATGAGAATGAATAAGACTGACTGTTGTCATTACAAGAAGGCAAAAGGGTATTTTTCACAGGAATTGACAATTCCAAACATCCGGGCATTTCGGATATTTCCACAATGCAACTCAATGCAAATGCTTCGATCACTAATGACGTATTGGATTGTTTTTGCCTGGGGCTACTAGCATAATACAAACCAGATACAAACATGGCTGGTCGCTGGACCTAATTTTTTAACATGGTGTTCGTTATGGACCATCCGCAACAAGCACAGAAGTCAAATAACAAAACACCGCTGATATTCTGACCGGGGTTGGGTCCCCCTACCCGAAGGCGGAGGGAGGCTACCCTCTTGTCCACCGGGGTAAACCCTAACATACAAGCGCCAAGCCAGGGGGACAATAAGTATGCCCACACCTGCTCTGCGCCTCATGGGAAGGGGGACCTACTTTGCCTTTTCGGGCTGAACCCGGCCGGACCCCATGGGTTCAGGCCCAGTCACCAGACACTCGCCTTCGAGCCCTGGCTCAAGGCCTGGCTCCAGAGGGGGCCTGTGTCCAGGCAAGGGAAACCGTGATCCATTTGTGTTAATTATCATCTTTTTGAGCCATGCCATGCCTTGCCTGGTCCCTCACCTAGGACCTGTTTGTCATGGGTGACCCTGCCTGGGGCATAAAGCCCCAGACAAATAGATCCTAGGATCATTGGGACACACAAACCTCTCCACCACGATAATGTGATGACTCACAGAGGGGTCTATACAGTCTTAAATCAAAGAAATGTCTATGCGTGGGGGCAATAGTTTGAACAGGTGTGGACTCTGTTAATGGACTACCTGAAACAATGACGGACTACTCTTAAGGCTGTGAAATGGGACTTATATTTAAATTTTTATTATTTTAAGGGTTTATTTTGACATATTTTGTGTATCATTTTATTTTTTCCTGCTTTTGTGCAAGCTGTGTGTATTTCAGTTGAGTTGAGTGATGTTTGTTCTGTGTTCAAATGAAAACCAATAAAAATAGTTTAAAAAAAAAGAGTTGTACAGCCACATATTTTGATTTGGACTGGATTATTAGATTTTTTTTCCCAGTGTGCTCTATTATATAAAATGTATTTTGCTATATTGGTATATGTATGTCATTCTTTAAAAATTATCGATTTTTTGTGGGAATTGTATGTATCATAACTGATAATGGTGAGTACTGAAGAGTTGAGTACTTGTAACAGTATCAGTCTCAAACAAGTGGTATTGAACAACTATAACTTTTTCAAGATTGCACTTTAATTTAGGGTTTGATTGGCGGTTTAGATACAAGGTGCATTGGCAAATCATGGAGGAAACTGACAGCCACATCACTTTAAAAAGTGCATTACATCAGTAAGCAACAGAAAATTGGATGTCGACCTGTGAGAGTATTAAAATGACAATAGGATTTATTTGGACAGAGAATGTCCCTCCGCCTCTAACAGAAAGTAAAACTAAACACTCATCAGACAGGACACAAATGTGTCATCAAAAGAATGTGACCCATTTTAGTACTACATGCTGTGCCAACTTCACACTCCTGTTTTGTTTAGAAAAGTGTACCAATTTATTGTAAAAAGAGTGACGAGGAAGCTGGAGATATTGAAGATTTGAGGGTCATCTTTTTTCATAAATTAATGAATTCATTTGTTCCACTCATCCTTTTAGCAGGACAAGTTTACCGCAAGGGAAGATGACTAAATAAGATGATTTCCATGTCCTTCTCGTTTGCGCTGTCCTCTAGACCCTCTAAAGAGACCCTGAGGAATTGCTGGAGCAGATTAGCAGTTAAATAGCATAGTTTCGGCAAGGGGTGTCAACAGTCTTTTCAGAGAGACTCCACTTCAATACGCCTTAAGTCATCTTTTTATCTATGAAGCTAAAATTAACCATCCTGGTGAGAAAAGGACAATCTTAATCTGTCAGCAATATAATTAAGCGCTAATCATGTAAATACCCTTGATGCATGAGAGTCTTTTGAAAAGTGCTATAATTTGTATTATGTATCAGCACTGGTTAATAAGGAGTTGGTTTCCAGTTTGCACAATGAACCTGATGACACCTCCACAATTTGAAAACGTCCTGTTCAAATTTTATATCCACACGTGGGAGATCAAATAAGCAAATAAAACACACAACAGTCATTCGACTCCCCCAACCTCATGTAGATTGCTTTTTCAGGCTACGTGACCCAGCTACTGAGTTTTTAGGATTTTGTCTTCATACACCAACATAGCTCAGCTCCCTGTCAAGTTTTGAGCATCCCTCAAAGCATTATATGTGTCATTTATTTATCACAATTATACAATTGTAGCATCACTTGATCAAGAACAACAATACAACAAAGTGTGAAACGGAAGTTTAATGATGTTTTATTTTCTCACATGGTGTCACCAAAAGTGCATCACATTTACTAATGCATTATTGCTTTACTATTAGTTCAGACGCAATTCACCATAGACATGTTATATTCAATTCAAACGCACAGGAGCTACCCATATTCTATCTGTAATCTCAGCTTTTGAGAACATAATGGCAATAGCTATTGGTTCTACCAACTGTGCCCACTCATTAGCTTTGGAATGACGTTGAGTTGCTAAACCTACAGACATTTCAGCATGTGTTACACTGATCTCCTACTGCCTTGGAAATACCGTACAGCAACAACAGAATTGATTTCTTTTAATATGAAAATAACATAATGAAAGTGTTCAAAGGTCAGTCTCTAGAATGCTCTATTGGAGTGAAGCCCAACTGATTTATATTTCCACTTAGAGTAAACCAGAGTCCTGCAAGTTATTTGACATTGTGATATGCATTGTTGTGCACATGGTGTGTAAAGAGTCATTTGACAGCCAAAAGGATTGCTTAACATGACTTTGGTATTACCCTTGTTCCTCTCCGAAAAATGTATCCATTCATCTTGCAATGGTTACTCCTGTCATGTACAGAAGCAAAACATTATTCATACCTTGGCCAAATTTTGAGTCAGTCATTTTATAATTAGGTGATTGTGTGTATTTTAGCTGAAAATGTTCTAATAATTGTGTATTTACATAGACTTCTATTACAGTTTTAAGTTTTGTGCTGCTGGGAAATGAAAATAGAGATCTCAAGGAGGCAATTTGTGGAGAAATCTCAAAATCGACGTTATTGTCCAAAAGCGAATGTTGCCGGCACGCATACCCTTTTGCCCGAGCGCGTCCCAATTTTTGATAATTAGGTGTCTGTGTCTAGATGTACAGCAAAATGGATGGATGGATGACACAAGAGACATTCTATAAAATATACAGTATGTACGCTATATTTTGACAAAAATGTACCGGTATATGTCTGTTTATTATTATTATTATTATTATAAATGCAGGCATACCTTATGTTTTAATTGTATAGTATTGTTTAGTGGGTTGGTATGTTTTGGTTTAGATCCTAGAAATATTAAGATTGCACCCTCCAAATTGTGTTATAAGATTATGGATAGTCATTCATACGACTTTAAAAAGTGCCATTTCAAGTCAGAAAAATATATACATTTAAGCAACAAGCATTCACTTTGTCTTTTTAGGTCAGTGTCTGATTCATTTCATCAAACAAATATGAAAGAAAACATTTAGTTTGGGCTCTTATAAAATTGTACAGAACAAATTCAGAATTATTATTAATCTATACGTGCAGCAGCCAGATTGTGTTGATAGCATGCATCATGTCGCACCAACACTTGTGTGGCCAAGTGATAGGGCTGTGAGGCTTGACTTCAAGAGGCAATCAGTGAGCAGACTCAACAAAATGTTTTCATTTTATTTTACTGCTTATCAGTTTCCTTGGACAACGCCATACCTCCTAAATTCTAGAAACAGCTTTAGTTTTGGCCAAACATTTATAACCAAAGCTACAACCTAATGGAGCTTTGTAACATTCCGTGTAAAAACATTATATACTCGTAGATTGAGGATTTAACACTGAAAATCTATTTTCCATGTGACATTACACAATATATGTAGATTAAAACAAAAACAATTTAACAAAGCTCACTAAAAAGCTTCAGAGCTTCACTTTTGACTGCAACATGAGTGGTGTCTTTGCTGCCACAAGTTCTTTTAAAACAAGATATCAATCTGATGTCAATAAATAGAATTTCATTGACCTCAGAGACAGTTTGCCTTTAATAATGACAAAAAAAAAATCCTGCTTGTCAATCTTGACGTTGTGTTATTTGGTGTTCGTTGCAGTGGACAGATGCATAAATGATTCAAATGGTTAATCAGCATTAAACAGTCAAACAGCTGTTTGAACCAAGTTTATGTTAAAAAGAGAGCATGTTCTTCTAGGCATTGTGTCATCAATTTGTATATTTGTTCTTTTCTTTAAAAAAAACTTGTCTTATCAATGTGTATATTTGTTATTTTCTTTAAAAACAACAACAACAACCTTGCAGTGGCTCATAGAGCAATGATACTTTTGTTGTATGATAGGATAGGAAACCAAAAACAAACAAAAACATAAAAAAACAAACAGTAAATTGTGTACTCTCAAGAATTTGGCAGGACACCTTAAAGAAAAGATTACATTTTGTACAAAAATCTGTTAACATTTTGGTGACACATTGAATGAATAGTGAAATAGTCATAGTGAAAAAAAATTCTTCTAAAAATACTACTATGATCATTAACAAATGTATAAGCAACACTTTCTTTTCACAATTTACTTTTCAAATAAATACTCTCATGTGGACAGTGTCAATGTTTCTGAGGAACATAAAAATGATGTTTTTGGACAGCTGTTGTCCACTTTAAAGGGAATCAAACCAGATGTTTATCATCTAACATGACTCACAGCCACTGGAATCCATACATTCACATCCATGCGCCAAATAAATAAAGGTGAACCCCCACACGCGCGCGCACACAAAATAAAATACAATTATAAAGAAGGTGAATGGGGACAAGGTATTCATGTATTTTCAGACCATCTCAGCAAGGAGAGATGTGGCAATCTACTGTAAAAGTCACTCTAGTTGACAGCACCACTTACCTGATAACACCAGTTATGCTACACATCGAAGCACTTTTTCTTATTGTATCTTATAAATAAATAATCTATTACGTTTGCTCTGACAATATTTTTCTGAAGTAGTACCAGCTATTTCAGCTGTACACAAGGCATTGCCGGATAAAACAGATTCACTTGGCTATGTACAGTATACAATTACAAAACAAGTTTGACCATAGGCTACAAGTGTAACATGATACAGAAGAGCTTCATGAAACTCATGTTGGCTTAATATCCAATCACCTCACTGCTATGTGAATTATGTAATATGAACGACACAAGACAATTAGATTATTTGCAAAAGTACTTGTAAAAGTAACCAATTGTCTTATAGCTGGTGGCTCCCTTTAATACTGGGAATAAAAAACACTGAGGTAATTTCACTTCAGTGCAATTTTGTTCTAATTGCTATTAATCACAAATATGTTAATAGCAAGGAAGATTCTCTTCACTTTGAGGCTACTCACAAATGTAAAAATAAAATACTGAAATTCACATATGCTATCCTATATTTAAAAGTATTCATGTGATCCTCTACTATTATACACTTGATTATGAACTGTGTTGACACACGCATGCAATAGTTGACAACACATAATACAGCCACAGAAAGAGCAGTGCTGTCGCAGTGTGTGAATATTCTAATGTTCTAATGCTACACAAGTCAGAGTGGTACAACTGTTTGGCAAGAACGGTCTAAAAATGTAGAGAACACACAAATTCCCAACCCTGACAGTTGTCACATCCTGCTTGACGTGTGCTGCATGAAGGCCTTCACTCACTATCAAATGTTGCAATATGAGCAGTGAATCTAATTCTTAGTATCAAACACTGGCTTTATCCTGAGCTAATACAAGTCTGTAATTAATATGAATACACAGATTATCAAGTTAAAAAACACACCTGTTAAATAGACCTCTAATTTATTAATAAGACTAAGATATTAGATAAAGTTTAAATACCAGCAGAGAGAGACGCAGGAATTCCATTCTCCAATCCTCCAATAAGCACTTGCTTATTAAATAAATAAATAAAACAAGCCTCCACCTTAAAAAGGAAAAGGATCTCTAAAGGTGAAAGAATAAAATCACCTTCAGGAGAAAACCCGCCACTCTTTAATAAAGCATTCTCCGCACACTCGGAAATCTAACTGGGGTTAGCATGTTCTGACACATTTAGGCTAACGATGAGAAGTCCTTTTCTTCTACTCCATTTTCTTCTCTTTCTCATTATGTTTCCTCTTGAGAGATTAGCAGGAAAGGAAAGTGGATGGAGGAGAGATGGTAAACCACTATAGCTGAATCTACTCGGCCACTCTGTCCCTTCAGGAGAGAGCAATAAATCCCAGCTGAGCTGGTGCCGCTGCCTCGATTCTACCCCCGAGCTGCTCTGGGGGCCACTCCATAGCCTCCGTCACAGCACGTAGGCTCAGGTGTGACACAACTGGCCAACAAGCCAGACAATGCAGCTTCGTCATCACAGCAGGTCGTCGTAGTCCAGCATTTTCGAGTGCTGGCGGCTTTTCCACAGACGAAACAAGCGGAAGTTGAAGTACATCTCAATCATCTCTTTACCTAGAGAGAAAAGAAAAGACAGAACAAATCCTGATTAGGGGTAGAGTTTGCCCATAGTCAAATTAGTGATTCAACATGAGTTTGGAGTAGCGTTGTGTTGATGTTGGTCGCAACTACAGTCAATCAACTACAATAAAGAAACATCTAATAGGGAAGTTAAGCTAGTCATCACGACGTGGGCTAACTTCAAAGTAAAAGTCTACTAAGGCTATTTGCATTGCCGTCAATTTATTACTGTATTTGGTCAACTTTATTTTGAAATTAGGTCTAGCGTGTTACGTTGACTATGTTTCAGCTTTCTTGACATATCAAAATGGCACCCACAAATTCACATATTGGTGAATATTGAAAATTTTCCCAATATTTTTTAATATTTTGTTTTTTATTGCTGGATTTTTCTAAATGTTTCCAGTTTTTTTGTGTGGAAAAACATCTTGAATGTCAACATTTTCTGAAGAATTTTCATGGTTTGTAAAATAAAAACATCTTTGAAAATGTTTTATTAATCAAGAATGTAAAAGTGAAAAGTGGAAGAGAAAGAAACTTGAGAAAGAAGATAAGATAATGACATTCTATTGAGAGAATAATTCACATAACATCAATAGCTGCCAGAAAAATGACACATGAGAGATGTGCATGTAGCACAGCATAGTTCACACCTGTGTTTGCTCATACTACCTAATGCACTTCATCAGGAAAAAGGCTTGCTTAAGCTGACTAATTTCAGTGATTAACATCCACTAATTGGGATTGTGAGGAAAATCAATGCTGTCTGTACATGCTATGGATATTCATGCTTAATTGCTCGTAAACTATGAAAACTATCTGATGTGTCTGCCCAACCATGTTTCATAAGTGTGGAATTAAACAACAAATCTTTCGTTTTCAGAAAAGTAGCACAATGTGAACGAGTTGTTCAGCAGTTCTGCACAATTTGCCATTGGCGTAGCATTATATAGTATGGCTTACATAGTTCCATGGCAAGGCGGTCCTCTCAAAATGGGCTAATAAGAATTAATACATAGGGTGTGTAAATTAGTTTGATGAAATCATGGCATAGACATGACAAAACACAAAAATTGTGAGGAATAAAAATCCATAGGTGTACAGTACGGTTACTTTAAATGTGTTTGCTGTGGAACATGAAGTTATTTCAGAATGATAATTATTCCCAAACAAGGAGAACAAAAATGCAGTAGATGGATCTGCAGTTTACAAACGGGTAGCGTGGTGATTATTAATCTCACCCTGAGCAGACAGTTCAAGTGGGGACTTGAATTGAACAGAGGAGGGTCTCATCAGCCTCTTCAAAGTCTGAATCAGCTGCAAGAAAAGAGGACAGATTTTAAAAATAAACAAAATGTTGCCCATCAATCTTTGACAGTGAATGTTTCCCTTTGTAATTTTTTAACCTTCTGTCAGCTATTTCTTTTTTTAGTATTCCCTTAACTTTAGCGTGTCTTGTCTGTTTCCCTGTGCTAATTGCCCACCACCACAACAAACCCTCCACCCAAAATGAGACAAGCTGATTGTGTGGTTATAAGCAGCAGCAACTGAAGACAGCTGACTATTAATAGTGTCTACCCAGCTGAGCTTGCAGGAGCACACACAGGAAGCAGTAGTTTGATGGATCAATTATGACAGCGCTAATATCACAAATCCATTCTGGAACATAAATATATCATTTTCCAATTAATATCTTACAGCTAGTTATAGTCAACAAAAACAAAAAGCATGATGACGGATGTCTATGCAGGTGAGTAACTGTTTTCTTTCAACACAATAGATAGTTTTAGGCTGTCATAACAATGCTACACAGACGTTGTGAAAGACACTACATTAATATTCTTTGTTTTTATCTCACACTGTCACCTTCCTGGAAGATGAAGCTATAAACATTAGAAACATCAATGTGTCATTTAGCGAAGGTTAACAGTAGACTTCAAGGCAAGAAGTTATTTCCCAAAAATGTTTTCATAAACATGTCATTGAGCCACCTTGAAATTCAAAGCACTTGTTGAGGCCCAAGTGTCATATTTCAGAAAATATATCATTAACATTGTCATACGACGGCATTTATTTCGATAAAAACATTTGCAAAAAACCTCAGAAACTTACAAGAAATACACGTAGAGTAGCTATAGTCTAATGTAAGGATTCGTTGGTAGTTAATGGGACAGTGTTTACAAAATGAGAAGGCAGGATGGAGACGGACGGATTCATTCACAATTTAAACTTTACTCGTCAAGGTCATACATGGCAGCTCGAGCGATAACACTTCCTGATCCCCTATCAGCCGACTAACACTAACCAATCAGAATCAAGCATACTTTAGGTAAATGCACGTGAATGACGGAGAGCAGCAGATTCGACACATCAACTTAGCTACTTGTACAAAAAAATAACAAAATGTATGAATGTGTAAATAATTCTGGAAACATAAATGTACAAGTAAATATATATTTTAACAAATTAACATAAATGCTTGATCCCCAGGGTGTGGACCTTCGCAAAGCGAGGCGTCTGTCGCTCACCGTACCCAACGCTTCAAAGAGCGAATGCTTAACATCATATGGTTAATCTCTGCTAAATAAAATACTATCTCCTTATTTGAAAACCCGACTGAAAAGTATTGAAACAAACGTTTATTTCTCGTAAGTTTCAGAGTTTTTTCTGGCAAATCTGCCACTTTATAAAGTCGCAAATTGGCCACTTTATAAACTCACAAATTTGCCACTTTTTCTCTCTCACAAATTTGCCACTTTTGCAACCTAATGAAGTGGAAAGTTTGCAAGTTTTTTCCCCCAGAATATTGCCCTCACGCTCTAAAAAATATTTATTTATACGTGGCCCTAATACGTCGTCGTATTGTCACAACGGATTTCTTCATTAAGAATGCGATTGATGGATAGACAAAATAAAAAGTCAAATCACGTCATATACTGTACACAACATCAAAACATCATATCCTTTGCCTGTTAGTACTTGACTAGACTTACAAGATTGTTTTACCAGAAAGAAGCTTTGCCATCTATCTACATTTCTTTTAGTTTGTAAAAGTGTATGTTTTCATTGATATTAAAAGAAGCACATGTCCTTTGCAGGCTGGCAACCACTGCAAGTAGGCATTGCAATGAGATGCTCAATCTCTCCCATCCTGTTTGTTACCATTTCCGAGATTATTCTCATAGGGATGAAGAAGATACTTGGAAGAGTGAAGCTAGCATTAGATCCAGGTGAGGATTTATTGATGACATCACCACCATTCCCCAGACAGGACCTCTGAAGAAGATTGACACACTTGTGGAGTTGGCGAGTATGAAGAGCAAATACAGAAAAATCTCACAGACTGTCCCTCAGGAAAGAGGTCAGAGGCAACCATGCCACCTTTGTCGCAGGAGGAAAGAGATCCCACTTCTGGCAGGGGAAACAGTGAGGAAGTATCTTGCAGATGGCCTGGTGAGGATCAATCAGAGTACAAGTACAGAGTATGAAGCTTTGACTTCATCCTGAACTCAAGGGTGAAGGAGCCTTTGAAAATGGGAAAAGTTTTCTACTCGGTAGCAGACAAGATAAACAGGCTGTGAAATCAGGAAGTGTCCAGGACTACCAAGATGCCTGTCAGACTTAGGAATGTGCGGCAGGAACAAACAGTAATGCATGACAGACGTGATAAGGGCAAAGCAGGGACATCAGAGCAGATTCACAGAGCCAACAAGAAAGCTGGATGTCATAGGAAGGAGCCAGAAAGGCTCTTGTCGTGGTCTGATCTGTGGAAAATCCCCCAAGCCTGGCTTCCTGGTCAGATCCACCGATCCATGACAAGATGGGGTGTTAAGGAAGCTGACAGAGATGGCTGAGTGAGGCAGGGAAGAGGTTAACAGCAGATACTCTGCTGGTTGAGGGGAACTCCAACCCACCCCTTATTTAGTGCAGTGCTGTTTTTGTTTTTTAATATATACATATGTCATGCAACATCAGTGTTAATTCTGACAAGAATTTTAAATTTAGTTTTATAGTCTTTTGACTAAAATTAATTAAAGTTATTTTAATTTATCTGTCATCATTTAGTTATCTAATTGTATTTTAGTTTTTGTCAAATTTTAGTCGACAAAAATAAAGATTTAGTTTTAGTCTAGATAATAAAGAGCAATATTAGTCTACTAAATTGAAAATGTTGTCAATGTTTTCCTTCAGTCCCGTTTGTTCCATTTTCTGAGTGGTTCTTTTGTCACATTCATGTGTGTTCTTCTATTTACCACAACGGTTATTTATTAAACTTTGTTTCAATGAAACACGTTGAACCGTCTTAAAACTTAGTTTTCACCTAAATAAAAAAAAAAGTGCATAATTGCCTAAGATTAATCTTACAGCTGCACAATGAATGTAAACATGTTTGAACATTAAATAAAGTGCAGTGAACAGTTTCTGAATGGTTCTTTTCTCCCAACTGAATTTCATTCCTTATGATTGGATTTTGTGAATTTTCGTCACTGTGTTATTTTCGTTTTTGTTTTAGTCACTGACAAAATTGCCAGTCAATTTTAGCTATTGTCATCGTCTCAATGAACGGCTTCTATTTTAGTTTACATTTTATTTTTGTCTGGAAAAAAAATTTGTGACGAAAATTATGACGAAAAATTGTCATTGACGAAATTATCACTGTGCAACAACCTGCAAAATCCTTGAGTGAACTCAAGTGCTTGTATTCATTTTAAATTTAGATTCATTTATAAACAGAGAGTAAAGTGTTACACTTGTTTTCTACTATCTAAAGTCTTGCACAGCATTTGCAAGAAAGGGTCATTACTATTTTATGGCGTGGGCATGTGCATCTGGAACATGTGCAAATCGCCTGCATATGGCGAGTATGCATTTGACTCTGTGGGGGTGGATGGGCAATGGCACGGGTAGTGAAGGACGTGTAAGTAAATGTAGGGGGGGATGTAATTGCAAGGGTCACTAAGTCCATGAGTGAACTGAGTGGGTGTAAGAAGTCTATTTTCCTGTCTTTTCAAAATATGCTGTATGTTAGTGTGTGTGTGAGAGCTTCTTCTACTTCATTTGTCCACACCTGCATATGCCGGGTGGCAACCTGACAGCAGGATAATAACAGTAACTAGGCAGCCGAATGATAAAAAGGTCATTAACTACAAATGACACACATACATTTCTTTCCTTAAAAAACAAACAAACAAACAAACAAACAAACAAACAAACAAACAAACACCCATAGTTAATTATTTTCTCAAGCAAGTCTCTAGTATAAAGAGCTGAAACCGACAGCTTGCTTGATAATCGTCACACTGCTGTTCACAGCAATGAAATTTGATTCAGCGTGTGTTTTTGCACTCACAGTTACTCTGAGTAAGCATGCTCTGTACGTGCTCACATTTGCAGCACTATGGAATTTTTTTCGATGTCAAAGATTGCATATGTAAGTTCTCTGTTGGCAAGTCTGTCACGCTACATAGACTGATTACCTTTTCTCCATTTGCACTCCCCAGCACATAGCAGCCCATGATGTGGATGAGGTTGGGCTCAGGGTTCAGCCTGCTCATCAGCTTGCCCAGCTGCTGCCAGAACCTGCATACGGAAACGAGGTTATGAAATCAACGGCAATGGGGTCAAGAGCATTAGAGTAAATTTAGAAAAGAGAGCTTGAAAGAAGGCTGAGGAAAATGGAACCGTGCTTCAATGAGAGGGTAAATGTCAAATGTGTATACGACGGATGCAATTTATGTATTAATAATGTTGCGTTGACTCAAAAACAAAAAGCATAAACATAAAATACATCTTTTGGGATGTAATATGATGGAAATTTGGCCCTACATCTTCAATGAATATGGATATATTTTCATCTAGAAATGCTTACTGTATCATATCCTCCTCCTTTTCCACTTTGGCGAAGGTGGCCACTTTATTCTTCAGTAGATACAGATGACCTGGTCCTCCCTGGGGAAGATTCATTTTACAGCGGTCAACTATCATCTTTGTTGCAACCAAAAAGTGGTATGGAATATATGATAGCATTCACAATTTCTGACATTGGGAAAGACACACAAAATACATAAATGTATTGCTTTAAACAGAGCTTTTTGCAACACATAGGCCTATTAGATGCCAAGGTAACAGTACTGGTACTTTAAGGGCCAAACATTGTTTTTACAAGTGTTAAAGTAAAGTGTTCAGGTTGCAAAATCACTCTATAGTTGACCCTCTGCCATAGCAAAAATCCACATATAATTGACACCAATTGAAATGCATTGGAAACAATTCTTTAAAAACACTGATAAACATTAAATACAACATTTAATGTTTATATACTGGCATTTACAACATCTTCTCTGACACTAATTTAAAAAAATGCATGAACATTGCTAGTCATGAAAAAAAAATTCCGGTTAATTTTTGCTGATCAATGACGTCAGTGATCGCGCACATTTTGGCATTACAGTTGATCACAGATTTTGCATAAAATAGTTACTTAGTTACTTACTAAGTTACTTACTTAGTCTACTTTCTGTGAGTGCAAAGATAACTGAAACCTGAAAATATAATTATTTTTGGGTTAAGACTATATAGTGGCTCAAATTAGGGGTACAGTTATAATTGTTGAGTACACATACTTAATGTCCATCCTGGCTGCTCAATACAACAGGGCAGATGTTAAGTTGACAACATTGTTTGTATGACATGTTATGACCCAATAATGTCACAATGTTCCTCAAATACTGTCCATCTTGGCACTCACTTGGCAGAAAATGAGCATGTTCCAAATTTTGCAGCCTTTTCTGTAGGCAGTCAGCTTCTTCTTGATCTCCTCTGAGTGTCATAGTGTGAAAAAGAGAGAGAGGGGTGTCACTTTTCACCACTCAAATGATGAAACACATATGTTGCCTGTCCCTTGACAGCATCATGTCAAATAATGAGTCATAGAAATATGCCACCCTGTCCTTCCCACGTTCGTACTGCATTGTGCCTAGTGCTAAAACGGCAAAACGTGTCAAACTCACCAAGGATGTCGTCAAATGTAGCATGTTCGTGGTCCTGAAAATAGAGAAACAAGCATTGTTTCACCACATTGAGCAGAGAAGTACAAAGAATGATACTTAATAATAAATACTTAGTTCCATGAGTGTGGGGTGTTTGTGGTTGTTACTAATAAAGTAGCTATAAAACATTAGGAATATATCACCTGTAAGGCCTACATCCCATTATTCAAGAAGATGCACTATATCTATTCATCTATCCATCCATCCATCCATAATGGCCTCCCCAAGTGTTCAAATTTCTTTAAATCTAAATTAATGACTAATGACGAGCTCATACTCTTTGTGCCCCTGCACAGCGTTATGAATAATACACGCATGTATTCATGAATAAATGAATAAGATAATTCAAATCACATCAGTCATGTCGTGAACGCTTTATTACAATGCTGTAAACAATCAAGGCCGTGTTCATGAAAACATCTACTATTGCAACAATTATTTAGCAGAATCACTATTGCAAACTTGCAAATAGCAAAATACTTGTGGTACAGAATTACATTTATCTAAACAACTGAATTATCAAAATTCCGCTCACCTAAATTTTGAACGTTAATACATAAAGTGGACAGATGTTTGGCTTTTTTAATAGTACCTTCTCAATATAATAGAACTGTTTTTAGTTCCAATACTACATGACTACTGGGTAATATATAATATAATGTATAGCTATAAAGAATAAATAAAGTATGTTTTATTATCATAATTATTTTAAAGGGGCATTCAGTGATCCCTAGCGCCATCTAGTGGTGAACTAATAATTCATTCATTTAAAAAAATTACTGTTTATGTCAATAGTATGCAAAAATAATGTATCGCATAAATGTTATATATATATATATATATATAAATTAAAGCCGAAAGAATATGTCCGAAATAGGTTGTGGTGACGCAAGCAAAAAACCGCTGCAAGCAAACATCTGTTTGAATTAAACAGCGAACGACGGGGTGAGTGTCCGCCTTTTCACTGTGTGAGTTTGCACCGGTCGGTCGCAGCAGCTCCCGGGATCAGTGCGAACACCGGAGGAGAGGAGCGTCGCTTGGTGTACAACATTTAAGCGGATCAAAAAAAGACAAAACTGCTGTGTACTGCAGTACAGGTGAGCCACTCTTTCTCCTGCAGCGCCTTTCCTTTTTTTTTTTATATAAGAGCCCATCGAACGCTTCCACTTTTTCACCGGCATACCAGTGGCCGTGCTAAATACTTTAGCTAATGCTAGCACTATTGCTATCAACAGTTTTAAACACGGAAACAATTACCGCTATCTCCGGGTGGCTACAGACCTGTACAGGATGCTGTGTGTGACTTTGCAGTCTGTTCCCGATTAGCTGGTGCGAACAAATGTATTTATTTATTTTTAAACGTTGGTTAATATGTGAATGTGCGCCGCACCTTGCCCCGCCGCACACATTCGTGTCCGCCTGTGCGAACTACATTGACTATAAAGTGCAATTGCACCGCCAGCAATTGCTAAAGCCTCATTTGGTGTTTAATGTACCATTAGCCAACATGTCTGCGGTGTGGGCAAATTTCAATTTATATTGTGCTTTGTTAAAATGCCAGTGCTAAATAAAGATTTTGTAATAATATTATAATTGTAATTAATTATAATAAATGCAATGATAGTAAAAATTGCCATTATTTATTTTCGACCTTTTCGGTTTTCGACCAAACATTTTCATTTCTGCGCATCCCTATATATATATATATACTGTATATATATACTGTATATATATATATATATATATATATATATATATACTGTATATATATACTGTATATATATATATATATATATATATATATATATATATATATATATATATATATATATATATATATATATATATATATATATATATATATATATATATATGTAATTATAAGTCTAGTAATCACTTATTATATTACATGGCTGTAGTCCCACCTTACTAGAGCTGCCATGTTTCGCTGCCATCTTCTTGCTACGGATGCCCAAAGGACAACTTTGCAAATGGAGTTAGCCCTGTGTGGTATTGCATCAAGTGTCGGACCCAATGGGTCGACCGCCGCTTACCTTCCACAGCTGGGACCTGCAGATGGTCGTCACTAACTCCCGTGATTCGGGCCCGTTATTTGTCACTTTCTGCTTTGCTCTTGCAAGCTTTTAATAGCTTTTTTGCTTGCTCCTCCCGCTATCTGCTCGTTAGCCTCTCCAGCCTATGGCTCCGATTAACTCCCGTTAGCCGCTCTTGTTAGCTACTCCGGGCTAATTGCCGGGCTTCACGAAGGTTGCCAAGTTGCCGTCACTCGCCGAGATGCTTGTTTGTTCACGCAAAATTGTGGTAAGCTTGCGAAATATGGTCTCTCTGAGTCACCGTAGTGTGCGCGCTTCTAACGATATTCTTTGACCACTAGATGGTGCTAGGGATCACTGAATGTCTCTTTAAAGCAATTCATTTCAACAAGTTCCAACAATTAACCCATCATACCACATTAGATGGCCAGTGGCCCTGGATTCATATATGGTCAGTTGTTGTTTTCTCAATGTTTACATTTTTGTGTTAATGTACTACATAATTCTTGGGGGGTTTACATGTGTTGTTACTTTTGCATCATACATACATGGAGACCTGTGTCTAGTATTTTGACTCTCATGTGGTCTTCAGTTTGCCCTTCAACAAGAATTCGAGTTACTCATTTTATTTCAACAAAATTCCCTTAGAAGCAATCGAGCATCATTGTCAGCTTCAGTACAGTCAGACTTGGACTAATGAATTAACTGTTGTGCTACAGTGAAGTTGGATGTTTTTTTGTTGTTTTTTTGCACAAGGTGTGAGATACTTAAAACCATAGAAGTCCAAAATTTTAATTTAAAGCACACTGAATTAGAGGAGGTTCTGTAAAGATTTTATTTTTACGTTCTACTCACATAAAGAATCGGAATAATGGAAGGGTCATCCCTACGAATGATGTTCGGAACATATTCTGCCTTTGGAACTTTGGAGGATATAAGCTGTGGGAGGCAAATAAACATGCAGAGAGCAATATATAATAATACAATGCCTTATGAACGTATTCTCACAGTAATATCAACATTGCTGAAGAGTAAATTATGATCCTTACGATGATTTTAGGTGGGATGAAGTCATCTCCTTCACAGGCTACTCTCTCTATCTCTCTTTCATCCTCCCAGTCAGTATCCTCATCCAAGCCTTCGTTGAGGGTCCCTGACGAGGTCTGGAGATCACCATCTGTCTCAGACACCCCCCCCCCCCACACACACACACACACACACACACACACACCACACACACACACACACACACACACACACACACACACACACGTACACAGGAACAAAGGGTGTGATGAAAGGAAAACACAAACAGGATAAAAGAGTACGTGCATTATTTAAAAGTGCTGCACCTGTCATTTCATTTAGGAATAATGAAGGTTCGAATTTTCCCATAAAAAACACCCTAATGAGTTGCCAGCATCTACAACACAAATTAACCAGATGGAATAAACATTGAAATATGAGTGTACAGCCATACAAGATCAAATAAGCAGTGAATGCAAAAATGCCAATTAAAACCTGCATTCTTTATTTGTGTCTTTAATTTAACATATACAGTATGTCACTAACGTATGTACACCCCTCACACTACAGCAGATATTTATTTATATGGTTTCATGGGACACGCATGAAGAAATGACACAATGAAAAGTAGTCAATGTAAATTTATTTTTCACTCAAAATACAATCCTATAGTCCTCTGGCAACAAAAGTGAGTACACCCCAAAGTGTCAATATTTTAGTGTAGCTGCCATTATTTTCCAGCACTGCCTTAAGTCTCTTGTGCATGCAGTTCACCAGAGCTTCACAGGTTGCCACTAGAATTGTCTTCCACTCTTCCATGACGACATATGGCGGATACTCATGAATGTATGCTGTTTGAGGATGCCCGAGGTTGTTTTTTTCCCCAACGGGTTTAGGTCTGGGGACATGCTTGGCCAGTTCATCAACTTTACACTCGGCCTCTTTAGCAAGGCAGTGCTCATTTTGGAGGGGATTTTTGCCGATTAATGGCTGTATTTTGAGGGAAGAATAAATGTTACACAAGCTGTACACTGACTACTTTTCATTGTGCCAAAACGTCTTTTCTGTCATTCTGTCCCATGAAAATATAGAATGAAATATCTGCAGAAATGTGAGGGGTGTACTGACTTTTGTGAAATACTGTATATGTGGGTAAAAGTGTAAATTTCTGGTTTGGACTCACTCATAGTTACTTGAAACATTGCCAGTGCAATTGAGGTTCTATGACTGTGACCCTGGAATGATTTAATTGCATTTTGATTCATTCCTAAGGGGAGAAACAATACAAATGGAGCAAACAGGATACCAGCCAATATCCAAAAATGAATTGTAGTCAACCATGGAGGTTACACTGTTGTAAGAAATCTATATTGTGGCATAGAGTTGGTATAGTTTCTTAGCAGGTGATACTATCATGTCATTCATAATTATTCCAACAATATCCTACTTGAATGTGCGGCCTTTTATTTACTATCTATTATGCATTTTAAAGGAACACTGTTTATTCACTAATTTGCTCCCAAAAACGAATATGTCCTATTTTAAATGTTACCATGCTCCCAAAGACGTATTTAGGCATTTTTATGTTTTTTTTTATGCTCTAGCATACAGAAGGCTTTGATGCAGCCTCTGAACTGAAGAGAATGGTTAAAGCAATGGTAATTATTTCAAAAACGGTCAGCAGGTGGCAGCAGAGTATAAGAGATCAACCAGGGCTATGTTTCAAAAAGCTCTTTCCCCAGTGTTTTAAACAGATTTGTGAATCATGATAAAACTTAGCTATATTCTAATTGCTGCAAAACAGAAATATACTTTTTTTCTTGATGGAAGAAGAGACTCAAATCTTTCTTGTTGTTATAGCAATAGCACACAATATTCTGTGGGCCTTGCAAAATCTGTCAGAATCCAGTAAAACAGCCGGGAGCAAAGGGGGTTGCTTCAGTGAAAATGGCTGGGAGTGAATGGCTAATTTAAACTCATCCCTGAAAAAAATGGTAAATTTATGGTGAGTGGTTATGATTTGATAGTACCTTTTATGAATATTTTTGCATTAAGTACAGTATGAGCCATTTTTGGACAGTCACGTGATCATCGTGACGTATCGCGTGCTGTAAACACGCATACAATAACATGGCTACCAACGACTACAAAGAAACTCATGAGGAATTATTGGGGGAATTACGTCCTATAGCAAAAATGCACTTCTTCAAAAGCAGTACAGCCATGGGGGAATCGCCAAAGATTTGTGTCCAGCTAATAAGGAGGACGCATTCAGTCGGCCCATAAGTAAGGGACCGTCTGCAAGTTGCCTATTACAGAGGCTCAAGTTACCAGTCAAGTCACCATTGACATTTGTCACTCTGGAAATGTAAGTTGTGGACAGTCGCTAACCTGGAGGGTAAACATGCTGACTTACTCTCTGGTAGGCCAAGCTACATATTGTGCGCTCAGCATGCTTTAGCCCACATTAGGAGAGTACAGTACACTCTAAATACAGCTGGGTCAAAAGTAACCCAATTATGGATAAAAATCTGACCGATCCACTTTATGGGCTAATTTGGCCCCACTTTCTGGGTTGTTTTATACAAAATGACCGAATCTTTTAACCCAAGTAAAGGATCTGACAAATATTTATGAGTTGTTTTACACTAAAATACCCATTTCTTGACTCAAAGTTGGGTTAAATTGACCCAAGTAGAGGATTGGTCCATTTTTGACCCATAGTTGGGTTATTTTTGACCAAACTGTTTTTAGAGTGTATGTTTTTATTGTGCTACTTAATTGGTTTAAAAAAATTCCAGGGAATAAGATGCCAGATATATTTGCACTTTTATTCTTTTTACACTATTCCTAATCGAACACTTGAAAATGACTTATACGTGGTGTGTTCTTTGAAGTAGTGCCGAAATCATGTTTGTGTAAGCACATTCTTTTTGTCCTTGTGAAATATTTGAATATATTCTTCTTTTCTTTGCATGCGGTATATCATATGTTTTGTCTTTGTCCACGGGGGAGAGTGATGGAGCGTGATGACTCACTGTCTCTGGAGTCATGCAGTGAGTCAGGTTTGACAGGGGTGGGGTCACTCCACGAGCGGCTGAAACTCTTGGCTCTGCGATCGGCAAAGGCTGATGATTACAAGAGAGAAAAACTGATATTTACAATTCCTACACTCGGAAAAGAGCATCACAGTAAGCCTCAGAGATCAGATGCTCAATCTGAAAGAATCTTACTCAGTGATTCAGGAACATGATAAGTGTCCCAGATGGGTAATTGTCTTTAGTGTTTTCAGCTAACGCTGCTTGATAATTTAATTTGTTGTGTATTGATTAAAGATTTACGTTTATGGCATAAGCTCATGACTATAGTAAGTTAATGCAAAGCACATTATAGGTCAAAATGTAATATCTGGCTATGAATTCAGTCTTTGGTAAGTTAATTATGTGCTATAGTGCTGCCAAGGTAAGTGAGACCATCAAAGCATGGGTCTGCGAGATGCAGCAGCACATACTGTACCTCTGACAAGTACTGACAGTTCTTGTGCTTAGTCTTTCTTTCTCACAAACAAATATGGTTGTATCCACAGAGAGAGAGAGAGAGAGAGAGAGAGAGAGAGAGAGAGAGAGAGAGAGAGAGAGAGAGAGAGAGAGAGAGAGAGAGAGAGAGAGAGAGAGAGAGAGAGAGAGAGAGAGAAATGAATTCCACAAATTATCCATCCATCTACTTTGTTGTGTTGTGGACAACTGGAGTCCATCAAAGCTGAGGCAAGAGGACATTGTGGGAGGAAAGCGGTTTACTCGGAAAAAAAACACATAAGCATGCGGAGAGCATTCAAAATGCACACAAAGTGCAGAATTATTGACAGTGATGCTGACATGCTTACCACTACAGCATTGTGCTGTCTCCGTCCACAATTGATGTGCCAAGGTGTCTTCAACACTACCCGCACCTCATATATTAACCCCCCCCCCCCCCACAATCAAGATAGCTGAAATAACAAGTAAACATTTTCGCTGTGGTTCCACAGTAAATAATTGGATACGTGTTGCATGACTTTCACAGTAAGGAGCAATATACAGCAGTAAACTGTGAAATGTATTCACAACAATTTACTATAATTTCACATCTGTGATGTTACAATGCATTGTTGTAAAAGCACAACTGTATACTGTAGCTTCACAGCTGCAGCGGCAAAGCAATTACAACCTTTTGCTGTGCACAGCAAAATTGTTTCACAAAGCCTCACTCAACACCAGTGATCGGCTACTGCCATGCAGGGTGCTGCCAGGTACACTGGGAGCAAATTCGGGTTCACTGTCGTGCACAAGGACACTTCAACACGGTGACAACTTGACAAGGGCTGTGGATCGAACCTACAACCTCCCAGTTGGGAGATGACCACTCATTGAGCCATGCCGCCTTTTGGGCCAGGTTGCAGCCACTCCAAACTGCAGGAAGTGGGCAAAATGTCACATTCGTGACCGCCTCCTGTGTAGTTTTTCTTTTCTCAAAAGCTTTTATCTCAACAGTTTTACCACAGTGTATGACTTTCTTCACCTTAAATTGTATGTTTTAAATTCATTAACAATAAATTTGAAGTTCATGTCACAACTCAAACGGGACCAAAATATATTTCTCCTGTCATTCAGGAGAGGGGGGCAGGAAGTGGCTTTGTGGTCCTCTCAGAGAAAAGGGAAACGTCGTCTTCAGGGCCAGTCACGAGTTCGGTTACGTCATGTAATTTACTAGGGAATATTTCAATAAAAATATTACACTGTAATAATACCGTTGAATACTATGCAATCTGTGCATTTTTCTTTTTTGCTGTGTTGCTGTGATATTACAGGCCTTGTAATGTGAGGGTTTTCTCATTTACTTTAAAATAACAGTTAAATGCTGTAAAATCCAAGGATGTGATATAGTTTACACAGCTATTTATTGGGATATTACAGGGGAACTTAATTACAACAAATTACTGTAATATTATACTGTTAATTATTGTTACAGTGTATTAATATTTGGGCTCATGCGATACTATAACCCACAAATAATGTTGTTCCACTGTGTATGCAGTAATTAAGCATAATACATGGCAATATGGTGCTCATCAAGGACTAACAGACAAATACGAACTGACGGCAGCATTTGCACATGCATAGGAACACATTAACTTACTCTGGACCTTCGTTCTTCGGCTTCCCACCATCCTAAGGTGTTTGCGGAAGTTTCTATCATGTTTGGGAACAGAAAATACGACAGCTGTCAGAAACAGGCATCAACATCACAGAAAACAGATCTGGAAAATCTTTTGTAAACACAGATGAACACACAGGCAATGATCACTTGCTGATGTTGGGTCTCGTGCTCCACACAATCTACCTGTACATCTACAGCACAAGTCTTAAGACAAAACACTTACAGCAACTGTAATTGGGAAATTACAGAATTGTGCAAAAAAAATAAAAAATCAGTATGGTGAAGATTTCAGATTCTGGTGAGGACTAGGCCTATATGAATAGATGAAGTAGTAAGTCTCAACATGTATGTTCATATGGCCAAAGTAGAGCCAATTTTTGGGACTAAATATGGGGCATACTCGACATTAACTGAAACAAGTGACAATAGCCGGGTTTACATGGAGCCTTTATAGTTATACAGATTGAAATCATTCCAAATGAAGATCTGTGGTCACCTGTTTACATATGACGTGATCCATTCCAATCTGCTGTTTACAAATTCCGCTCCGTTAATCTGATCAGCCGTGCGGACATCCATCACATGATTTATTTAATTTAGCACAGTAGTTGTGATAGTTTTAACACTTCTATTGAAGCAACATCTTGATAAGAACAAGTTCCAAATACATTAAAACAAGTTATCCCCTTGCAGAAACGCACATGGCAAGACGCTGCCATTTTAACATACGGAAACATCGACGTCACGACACAATTACGTCGAGATAGAGCATGCACATACCAGACGTAGTCTGGCCATTCCGATTGAAGTGTTTATATGATGCTCGTTCAGATTGCAGAAAGGAATATACCACCCCTGTGATTCCAATTGAAATGTTTATATGGAGCATGTTCACTCTGGCCGTTCGGATTCATTCTAATCGGAATAGACCCTTCTCGCTGACGTCACTGCTTCGCTACCGCTCCGCCTCCTGGAGGATAACGCCCCCCTAAGGAATATAGGGTGAGAGCTTGATTTTTAGACCAGCGTTTTTGTTAAAAGTTGGGAAATAAGTCGTGTCACAAAACACATCCCTCGTAGGACACTACTTTACTGCGACTCATTGGAACCAGCTGTTTGGAGCCGCTAGCTACAAAAAATGTAGTTGGTTGGAGGGCAAGGTGGAAGTGGAAGACAAGTAATGTTGTTTTTGGTTGAAACAGTACGTCGATCACTACTTTCATGGTGTAAATTGTCATTCATTCAATCGTTGGTGTCCAGATATACTCGTCTTGCTGTATGTATATCGAAGTCTTCAAGCTATCTTAGCTTGCTAGCTACTGGCAAAGAGACCACATGTTTGCAACACATTCCTCAGCAGAGATCAAGCCTGAGTCAGTGTTGTGATAATTGTGTTTAAATTGTTAACTTTTTGTTCAAAATTACTTAAATACTTATGCAAAAACAAAATGCATGAATGATTGTGCCACTAAATATAATATGGCACATTCATCACATCTGCCTGGAATTTACAATCAGAGGTTAATGTTATGACACACTGTATATAAAAAAGAGAAAAACTACCTGATATAAAATGATCATACTTTTTGTGGGTGTAAAGCAGCCACGCCGTAGGTGTGCTAGCCACTGTGCTGAACTTTCACTCAACTTCTCACTGTCTTCCGCCTGCTTTAGAATCACTGCCGGCAGCCGAAAGAATGATCTCCTCTCTCTTTGAGCGATTATAGCATCCGTAGTTCACACAAGTTCACCATAGCATTGGTCGCTGATTTATCAACTGTTTGACATATTTTCTACGTCATACTAATTGATTTCTCATTCACTCGCTTTGGCGGCTTGTCCTCCAGCATGGGTGGCGCACAAACGTGACGTCACACTCGAAGAGCCTATACATGGCTCCATATAAACCCAGCTCGTGTCAGGCAGTTTCATAACCTTGCCAAACTTTTTACAGATCCCATCAAACAAACCCTTCACAGTCAAGTCCCTGATTGCAATCATGTCTGTGATTTTATTTTTTTCCCCATCAACGACAACATTTGAACCAAGTAAGAAAATACTTGAAGCAAGAAATGGACCAGAGGTTTCTTCCTTAAGGGGTTTACAAATGGAACAATGTATGGCCTGAAAGTGCTTCATTATTCATCAGGACTTGCCTGAAAGGGATTGTTCCTACCGTGTGGGGTCCGTTTGGACTCCGGGCACTTCTTTTTGCCTGCCAAATTCTTATCGGTTATGCGATCCACCTGAAATTTTATGAATTTGTCTGTCTATGTAACATTATTATATAACCTAAAGAAAAGTAAAATCGGAACAACAATGTGAATATTATAATAAAATCCTCTCTGGGGTCCAAACGGACCCCAGCAAAAATATCATAAAACACTTAATATTACTTGGTCATAATCACGAAATGTGACTGTGTGCTGATAAGTTTTTCACTTCACTACCCCTTGCACAAGACTTGCTGGAGGATGGCCTGACCTATGTGGGTCCCATTCGCGCCAACAAGCCAGACATCCCTAAAGCAATAAAGGCTAACAATCAGAGGGACATCCAGAGCTCAATGTTTGGCTTCAATGACCAAGTCACCATTGTTTCCTATGTGCCAAACCAGAACAAGGCAGTTATTGCCTATGAGCCATGCACCATGATGCCAGCCACAAGGTCATACTCAAAAGCCAGAGATCACCCTCCACTACAATCAAACAAAGAGTGCTGTTGACACCCTTGTCCATCTGGCTACCATGTTCACTGCTAGAAGGAAAGTAAACCGTTGGCCTGTTGTGCCAGGAGGCGTATCTTTCTCTCAGAGCTGGCATGCCGACTTGTAAAAACCTCAAGTCCAGCATCGAGCAAACATTGCCACACTCCATGCCCCAGTGAAGCTCGCTATGAAGCTCTTTGGAGTTGAACCTGCTCAAGTTGTCCAACAGGGTCAAGATCCAACCAGGCAGGGAAAGAGGACAGCTTTTGTCCCCGAGAGCAGGACATGAAGGTCAGGCTTGAGTGTGTACCATGCAAACGGGCTGTGTGCTCAGACCACAACAAGCAGCAAATAGTCTGTAATTAATGAGCGTAAACTTTCTTGGAGAGACCTCAGAAACTCCATTTATGATCACGTATTATGGACAAGTGTGTGTTCTTTTCATATGTGTGGTTATTATGACAGAGGTAAAGATCGGCAACCACAAAATTTGAATTTAGTGGCATTGTTTCTCTATACAGGACATTTTCTTGTTTAAGTGTTCATTGTTTAAGTATGTTCTTTATGCTCTAGGCCCTTGAGATGTTGTGAGCAAAAAATAATATGGTAATTTTGTCTTTAGAAGCTTCTTATTTATTTTATTATTTTTTTTAAGTATTGGGGTCCAAACGGACCCCACACGGTAAGATTAAGGTGTAAAATAACATGGTAGGATAAGGGTTAATGTCAAACACTAGCAAATTTGTCTGTCATGTCTGATTCTGTTTTTCATATGTTTGAGATTTCTCAATTACTGGAATAATATTCAGTAAATTTGCATTTGCATGTTTAATTCTGTGTTCGTTTCAGAAGCTATACATTCTTATCAAATGCCTAATTGAAAAACATAATTGAAAGCTCATTTTCAGACCGAGTGGAAAATCTGACAATAACCACATATCAGTCACAGTACCAAAGATTTTCAAAGCTATAAAAGATGGAATAAAATTAAAAGAGTCATGACACACAAGTGTGTTTATTGACAGCCTTGCGATCCACGAGGTGATGACATGCATTCCACTGTGTGTCCAATCAACCTGTTGCATGCTTGCACACACACAACAATTATGGAGAGTTGAATATAAGTTTGTCAGCAATTAGTAGTGGATGATCATAAAAACCACCCAATCACCCAAAGTACTTTTTGAAATCAAATCCATCTTGATGTCAATGCGGTTTTAATTTTATTAAAAAAAAAAAAATCTTAGACAGACATTGTGCTGCTTATCTGTATAGATAAAGTCATTCCATGTCAGTGAGTGCCTAAAATAGAGGCATGACTCAGAAAAGAGGAAGATCTATGAGTCAGCAATCACTTTTTTACGGAGTGACAACAGCTTTTAAAATCACTTCACACCCACACGCACGCCGAGTCTGGAGTCAAATTCATGCCAATGTGTGTGCAACGTAGCCACTGTGACCTTTGCAAAAATAAAAAGTCTTGCATATTCAGCGCATGTATAATTTGTAAAGATGAATGAGAGGCACCTCTCTGTTAAAAACAAGACATTTTGAAGTCTGATCACTCACACGTGCACGCCGACACACACACTCACAAAGAGAACATTTTTCTCTTGCCTGGTTTGAATAAGTTGAAAGACTGCCTGACAGGCCTGACGTGCACAAAACACTCTCAAACTCTCATTTTTTAACACACAGTTGTCCAAAAGGATGCATTAAGTGAATATATTAAGTTTCTTTAGCCACAATTCCACCAATTAGTGTCTTCGTCCTTAACGGGCCTGCAGGAAAGCTGGAAATAGCTCCATCAGCCATAGACAGTTAGGTACCTGATCTAAACCCCAAACAATTTTTTCAATACCAGCAGCAAATATAGCATGTCCCACAAACCAAAAGTGGCGAATCCAGGTCCAGAAAGTAAAAACCCTGCCACAGTTTGGTGTTAGCCCCAGGTACTAGCTAGTGAGCTCCCTAGCTAGCTCCCCGGGTGCTCGTTTACCTGCTAGGGAGCTAGTTAGCTAGCACAAGGGGATAAAGCCAAACAGTGGCAGGGTTTTTATTTTCTGGAACCAGATTTGCCACCTTTGCCACAAACAAGCAGATACTGTAGGACAGGGGAAAAAAATTCAAGGGGAGATATTTTCTGGGTTTTCATAGAAGTATTCAAAATTAGGGTAGGCCCTATACCAAAAACTCTCACTTGTCCAAATATTTCCAAGCCCCCTAAAATTTGAGGTTAACACAATAGCCATGATTGAAATTCTGTACTTTGTCTGCACAATCATTTGAATCTGCACAAATCCGTATTCTTCCTTGATGGCATAAACAAGTGTGGTAGACACACAAACAGCATCCAAAAAGTGTCTGCCGTTTTGGATCCAGTCTATCATGCTTGAGCCTCAATTCTGTTCTCTCTCTATTTTTAACTGCTTCAGTTAAATTATTATTGCATCATTCTTTCCTTGTGGACACATTTAACACATTTTACTCAGGGGGCACATTGGCTGTAGATTACTTTGTTTCCTAGCATCGACAGGCGCTTACAATTACATGCCATCGCTGTCTGTGTAAACAGCCTGGTTACGTTCCTTCAACTGTCTAAAAGGAAGAATTATGCAGCAATGTAAAGGACGTGTAAGTACCTTAAAGCTAGAGCAGGAATAAATAAAATAAATTAATTTATAATATGCAACTATAAGTACTGTATGTGAGGCATTATGGAAGATTCCATTTCCTTAATGTGTGCTATTGTGTAATATCACCTTTGATGCTTATATACTGAAAATACTTTACATCTATTGTTATTGTTGTTGTTGTTGGTTGTGGTGGTGTATAATGAATCATTTGTATAAAAAGATTGATCGGCACTATATCTTGTGTGAATTCCAGTCTGAGACTTGAGCTCCAGAGACAACACAACGCCATCATTGTGATGCCACTAGCTACGCATATTTTATTGCTACTTGAGCAACTAAATATTTTCATGTACTCTTTCTAACTTGATATTAATGATCATAATTTGTACTATATTCTTAGTCTGACGATATTCAAAAAATAAACATTTTGTTTCATATTTAAGGATAACCAATTCATTTAAAACCATTGTTTCAGGATATTACATTCCACTTGCATTGTGTTCAGAGCTCTGTTAAGACTTTCCAAGAGCAAAGCAAAAATGACATATTTGAGTGTTTCTGATAGCATACATATATTTATAATAAAAAAAAAAAATACATCCATCCATCCATTTTCTGAACCGCTTATTCCTCACAATAAAATATAATTAAATTTTATTTAAAAATAAAATAAAACGATACTTATTCAAGTATCTGCTCCTCTCGGCCAGATCAATATTAGAGTAGGAGTCACGGCAGTAATTTTCCCTTCACAAATTTTTGATGGATCTTCAATTGTCAAGAATTAACGTACTATGAAATATATGCATTGATTTTGATATTTGATCCAAAATACTGGAGGGAAATGTGAAAAGAATGTCACATTAGTTTATGCATTCTCTTTATTTACTGTTTTATTTTACAATAAGTCTTCCAAGACTGTTGCAGCTCATCACACACTACATAAGTTTTTAACAAAAATGTTCAGGAACTTTAAGTGCAGGCTGGAGCCTATCCCAGCTGGCTTTGGGCAAAAACCTGTGGATGGGTCACCAGTCAATCACAGGACAATTGAGTGACCTCATGGCAGCGGCACTGAATCACAGTTATGTTGAACTACTATACTACCAATGGACCAACAATCAATATCATGAATTGAATAAGCAACAGTAATTTTCACATTTAGTTCCAACACTTAACATGATCACTGTGGTTTTATTGCTGGGCTATGTAAGATCTTCCTGGTCTTATTTAAGTCAATATGTTAAAAAAGAAATGTGCTATATTTCTGATTTCATTTACTGATCAAATGGGGGGAGGGGGGGGGGGGCGAATAAATATTGAAAAACAATTCTCTTTAAACTTGATGTGACAGGTGTTATACATTAAGGTAGCATTAAAGAATCAACAAAGTGTTCCTTTAGGGAAAGGGTAAATTAATATTGTATTTTCTTGCTGTGCGATAGGGTTGCTGTGTTCAGCGGACAGTTTAGCTTTACACAGGACAGGACAGGAAAGCCAGGACATGGTACCTCTCCATCACGGTGGCTGCATCCTGTTCTCTTTTCCGTCTCTTTTTCTCGGCAATGCCCCGGAAAGCCCTGCCAGAATGTCAAAGTGTTAAGCAAATTCTCTTTCAACGAGACCTGACCCGTATCAGTGAGTTTTTCTGAACCCAATCTAAAATTAAATATGTATATGTATAAAAAGTTATAATGTGAGCTGAGCTTGAATAAATGATATATTTGCTTCTTTAAAAAAAAAAACGTATTTATATAGCGCTTTTCCACCTTACAAGGCCCTCAAAGCGCTTTACATTTGACTACTCATTCACCTACTGATGACGCAGCATCAGGAGCAACTGGGGGTTCAGTATCCTGCTCAGGGATACTTCAATATGGTCACAATAGAGATCCTGACGTAACGCGACTTTCTCTGAACACGCCCCGCTGCGGCAGGAAAAGTAGCAGTGCAGCGTTAATGGACTAGAACAGCAAGGAAGGCTAAAGCTAGCGTTTATCCGTCAACTTTCTGCCCAAGAGAATTGACAGTGACTTTGATGAAAAGGACATGATATACATGCGCAAGGTGGACATGTTGGATTGCCGATGAAGTGTCAGGAGTGATTTTTTCACCTCGGCAACGCTGCTACGTGGAATTACCTCCTCTGTTACCGGTGAGTGCTTTCAAATCCAATCATACTTTGCTTTACAAGTTTGTACAATCTGGATTTATTTCCCCTTTATGTGTGCTCAAAATGCCATCAGGTTAGTAGTTTTATGCAAGTCTTGCAGTGTTACTCAGGTATGTTAGCAACTTAGCAGCTGCTAATTTGGCCGCGGCCCCTGTCATTTATGCCATAAAAAGTATTCTTTATGGTGTTGGTCAGTTATTCAATTCAACTGTGTCATAACCGTAGCAGAACAAATAAACAAAACAGATTATTTCCCCCACATTTTGCGTGTGGTAACAGTTAGCATCTGCTGATTCAGTCACGATGTACAAAGTGCAACATTGGCTACTGTTGAATTATTAACATTGTTTTTCAGTTTCAATTTATATTTTAGCCGTTTTGGATTTAGTTATAGCTGTTTAGCTCAATGAATAGTATTGTCTATTGTATTCTTATCTGTCTCTTTCGCCTGAGAAGAGAAGGGCAACAAGTTTCTTTTTTCTTTATCTAAAAGGGAGTATAGCCTAGTACCGGTCACAGTCGGTCGAAGAGACAGGCTGATTTATTATTGTTCAAGTCTAATCTGATTTGTATTCCTGGGAACTTCTGAATGGGAGGGGAGAGGAGACTTTTCGTATTCACCCACTTTTCAATAAATAATGATGTGCAGGAGAAGGAGGGACACACTTTTGAACAGACCACTGCTTGGGTGACTTCATTTGTGTGATCAGAAGCTTCTGATAATGATACCTTTGCAAAGGGACTTCTTCACCAGAATCTCACCATTCAGTTAATTGAACACGCAAAGAGTAGAATACAAAATATTGTCTACTTTAACAAATGGTGACCCCCGACGTTGAATTCTAACGGATGGTGGTATTTTGACGATTTACAAAGCTGCGGAATTTCTGGCGCCATATTAATTCCGGTAAGTGGAGATTTTTATCCACGTAGAGAAATCTGTTTGGAAGCGCTATAGCCGGTTTTTCGTCTTCTAAATTGTCTAAAATTTTAAATGAGATCTGTGTGAACAAGTTGTAGTTTGATGTCGTTCTATTGAGAGTTGGGATAATTCCTACGATATTGAACTGGACACGTCGTGGGGTGGTGTATTTAAAAAGTGACGTAAATGCACACCTAGAGATTAGCGCTTTTTTATGCAGGATGAAGTAGTGAATTGATTTTTGTTGTTGTTTTGTTTTGTTTTCGTCTCGCTACGAAGAATCCTTAGACCATAATATATATTGAATAAAAGGGTTGCCGGATGACGTGAGAAGTCTTTCTTCCACTAAGGATCGCGAAGATTATGGTAAGCGCTCTGCTTTTTTAGCAGTTTGGCCGATTGGGGACTAATCGATATTTGCTCATGACTCTTATTGAGAACGTCCATTTACACGTAATATGTTTTTTGAAAAAGCGCCTGTTTGAAATTGAACAGTATTGAGGGGCCCTGGTTGATTACAGCGATAATTGGATTTTGTGTCGCTGTATTTGCAATCGAGAGATTACGTGATTTATTTTAATTATGGCGCTCCTACTTTTGTAGTTTTGAGGTCAGGATTACCGTATGAATTCCTTTTGTTCTACGGTTTAATTCGATAGCGCGTGACAAGTTATTTTGAAAATAGGCGCCTTGCAAAAAAATTTGCAATATATGGAGGACAGTTTAGCTCAGCGGGATTGGGTAACCGCTGCGTATAAACGAGAGGTCACGTGATTCTTATGTGTGTCTATTGTGTGGCCATCTGTGTTAACCTATTGAACTATTATACTAAAAGTGAGACGTCACTGTATTGATAAATATTAATACTACTTGCGTAGAATATAAACCGAAAGTGAAAAGTAAAAAACTACAAAAATGGAGGGCGATTTCGACCGGGATACAGAATGGTTTGACCTGAATGCGCTTCCGGTTCATAGACGGAATTTGTGTTTGGATGTATAAGTTAAGACTGCGTTTGCAATGCCCGAAGAACATCGACAAAAAATGAAAAAGCTAATAATGGATTGGATAACGGCGGGCTGTGATAAAGGGTGGTTTCCACCTTTGACATCCACTGTTTGTTTGGTAGCTTTGATGAAAGCAGTGGAATTTGCATGCGTAGAAAAAAAAAACGTCGATGGAAAATGAAAAAACAAACTATGGATCGATTGTATGAAAAGCCGTCGCTGGACAAAATGGTACGAGGGACTTTTGTATTTTCTTTGATAGATGCTGGTGACAATATAGTGTCTGATTTTGGTGCTAAAGTAACTTCCCCTCCGAAATGAGTTAACCCGTTTATTGAAATTACCGTACAAGACTGCGGTTTAAATGCCATAAGATTTGTAGACAACGAATTGATAGAATGAAACCGTTTATTATTTTATAATGATTAAAGAGTGTGAGCGTATGAATTTGAGTGTGTGACCTAGCTTCTAAAAGGGGGGGGCTATTGTTGTGATTGTGAGTGAGAAATGTGCGTATGGTGATTTTGTTTGTTTTTCTTCAATATCTTTAACTAAGTTTGGTGTTGTTTTTGTGTGAGATGAGACTGTTGTGATAGTGGCATTTGTTTTTCGAATGGGAATGTGGTAAAATAGGTTTTGCGATGTATAATGTTAAGATCCCCCCCCCCCCCCCCTGTTTCTAGGTTAGAAGAAAAGGAGGGGGCTGTGGGTTAGAGCATAATGTGTCCTCGTAATGGGACTTTTTCTCTTTTCTAGGTAAGAGAGGAATGATAAACAATAAAAAAATAAGTAATAGTATTTGAAAGATATTGTTGAGTTTTTGTAGAAGAATATTAAATTAGTGTTTTATTTTTTATTATTTTTTATTTTTTTTTAGTGACTGAATTGATAGTCTTTTACACTATAATAATTGATGAAGATGGTTAATTTGTTAACTTTCCCTTTTCGGGGCAAATTAATAAAGGATAATGATAGAACAATAGTATTTTGTGTTGAGCTGTATTGAGTTGACATGATTATGCCTACATCTGTACAGCTGTGGCTAGAAGTAAGATAGTTGAATAAGAAGTTATAAATGTTTTTGAAATTGACATAATGATAATGATTTTTAATATTTGTTTTTTCTCTGAGTGTGTCATTTCAGAAACTGATGTTTAAGTTCCAAGGCAGATGATGGTTTGATGGCCTTCGCTGATTACAAACTGTGAACGGGATGCGCCCCAGCTGCTGATACGTTGTATTTGCAAGTATTGCTAGTAGCTATTTTGAAGGGGTATTTAAAAAAGAAAAGAAAAAAAAAAGGCTGTTTTTTACGAAACATTTTTGAGAAAGCAGGAAGTGAACTATCTTGCTATGATCCCATTTCCTCAGTCTGGCATTGTAGTGCATTGGATCAGCCGGGTGCATTCGTTGGTCGAGGTGAGCGCCTGGAAGGACCGAAAATGTGTCATCGGGTCCACATTGCAGACAGCGTCTGAATGGATGTGGCAGAGATCAAAGGTCAAAAGCCGCAGAGCACAGTCTTCTCCTCCTGTGCCTACAAAAAACATGGTGCTCAACTTCCACAATGCCCAGTGACTGTGTACAAGCCTCATTACAGAGATGTCTTCTCTCATCGCTGATGCCTGCTGAACTTTGTCTGACACAGCCGCCGCCCTGAACATTGACTTTTGAAAGCTGGTGGTCTGACTAGGATGCGACCCTTCAATCAGTGAAATGCTGCACGGTATATGCAAGGCATTTTTAATGTGTTGAATGGGGAACTGTGATCTATAGCAAGGTATTTCAGGAAATTGAAAACGACATATGTGAATTTGAAATGAGAAAATTTATTTCAATCTATAGCCTACTAAATTTTTGCCTATATTTTTGGGAGAATCAGTTTCTGAATTGGTACAATGGGAATTTTATTAATATGATATGATACGATATACTTTTATTTTTCCCGTGAGGAACTTTTTCCTGGACTTCGTCCAGCTGCAGCTACAATATAGAAAAAATAATAGAATAAAATGAGTAGTAATAAGTAAAAGACTAACTAAGAAGTTTTCACAGTGGTATATATTATTAATATATATATTATCTAAGTATATGTTTTATATACATAATATTGAACCATGCATCTTATCGTACTGAGTTGATGCTATTTAATAAATAATTGCGAGTTTGATGGTTAATTTTAGATTATTATTTTTTTCACAGCACTGTGATTTATGAATCCCAGAAATATTTTGTGTGCTGTGTTTTTTATGAGCCCCACTAATATGTAAAAGAGGTGAAGTTGATTAGCAGTTTGAAGATAATTTTTAGTTTGATTAAATCTAGGAAATGGTAGATATTTGTAAGTTTTGTGTAATTTGTATCCTGAATTAGATTAATATGGTTACCTCTATTTTTTATGGCCCCAAAGTCATCATATATTAGTGTCTTAAATTGTATCTGCTTGTGCTCATTTTTATTGTTGTGTTTTGTAGCTCTTTCGTTTACCTCATAGCCTGATTTAGAGGGTTGTGTTATTTACGACGTCTTTTGAGTTATGAGGTCTCTATTTTATCCTCCCTTTATCTTGACGTGTTTGAAAAAATCTGTGGATCTTTGTCAAAATGAGGGAGTTTATGTTTAAGAAATTAATCAATGTAGACGAATTAGTAGTTTAAAAAATGAAAAGGTTTTGAAGTGATAATCCACAGTTTGAATATGAAGAAATCTACCAGAGGAAATCGAGCGGAGCAAAGTAAGTCTGAAGCAAGCAAGGACAATAATGCATATTCACCGGATGAAGGTAATTATATTATATTATATCTTTTATCTCAGAAACAATTGAAAAATGTAATGTTTGGAGCCCAGTGTTTGCAAAAGAGTATATATAATATGAATATATGTGATATGCTAGTAAAATGATTCATTTCAGGATGGTGAAAGGCACAGTTATGCAAATTTAGAACAAATTTAGTCATGGAACAAAACCTATTTAAAAAATAAATATTTACAAGCTCTGTCTTGTATTAATGAATGAGCGAATGTCATTCAACTCAATCAAACGTTGGGCTCTATTTTAATGTCACAAAAATAGATATTTTCCTGTTCCAACAGCACAGGACCTACGGATCTTAACCAAATAACATTTACTAATCCCAACTAACAAAAACTATCAGGGTTTTTCCTCCAAATAAAATTTATGTGGGTTTATGAGAAGACTAAACATATTCCGCTCTCAGGTTGATGACGGAAAGGAGAGACAACATTCCACAACTGGTCTACAAGGCTGCCGGCTATCTCATCAACTGATGATCATCAATCTTATCACCTCCGACCTGGGAGCCACGTCAGCTGACCCAGTGTTCGGTTCTGGAGCGGCCGTTTGGACATCGTTTTGACATCATTCAACGGATCAAGTCAAGTGCCTTTTCCTGGGCAATCATCACGAGAATCACATTTGCAGGCAATCTATTCTGGGGTTCTGCAAAAAGCTGACAACGTCATCTTCTCATTCAACAAAGGACTTCATCACGAGATGGCTTCAAAGAACACATATTCGTCTGCCGATACATTGCGACACTTTTTAATGAACAACATTTTATGTTAAGCCTCACATATGCTATGCTTATTCCACTAAAAATCTTTTAAATGTATCAAATTGTTTTTTAATGTCATATGATTGCTAAACTACCTCCTCTCCTGCTAAAGGGATGTTTTAATGATAATTATTTCCACCACACAACCATTGAGAAAAAAAAAAATGTTTTAATGTGTTGAGCTCTCATGAGCTCAAATGAGGGAATGTTGAATTATTAACATTGTTTTTCAGTTTCAATTTATATTTTAGCCATTTTGGATTTAGTTATAGCTGTGTAGCTCAATGAATAGTATTGTCTATTGTATTCTTATCTGTCTCTTTCGCCTGAGAAGAGAAGGGCAACAAGTTTCTTTTTTCTTTATCTAAAAGGGAGTATAGCCTAGTACCGGTCTCAGTCGGTCGAAGAGACAGGCTGATTTATTATTGTTCAAGTCTAATCTGATTTGTATTCCTGGGAACTTCTGAATGGGAGGGGAGAGGAGACTTTTCGTATTCACCCACTTTTCAATAAATAATGATGTGCAGGAGAAGGAGGGACACACTTTTGAACAGAACACTGCTTGGGTGACTTCATTTGTGTGATCAGAAGCTTCTGATAATGATAGCTTTGCAAAGGGACTTCTTCACCAGAATCTCACCATTCAGTTAATTGAACACGCAAAGAGTAGAAGACAAAATATTGTCTACTTTAACACTACGCATTGGTTCCTCCTTTGGTAGCCCGGAGCATGTTCCATCCTTTTTTGCCTCCTCTCGTTGTGGCAGCTGGTCCAATACAGCTGCAAATCATTGTTAAAGTGTGGCGTTTGCCATTTACTCAAGGTGGCAGACGCGTTTTCTATGCTGCCAAAATGGTTGCGCTAACGGCCATTTTGGGACGTGTGACGTCAACGTCAGGATCTCTATGGCATTGGATAGAACCCATTACCTCTGCCACACCGCCACATTTAAGAGAGAAGTATAACTGCCTAAAATGTCAAAACATTGACCAGACTAAAGCCTTTGACTCTAGTTGGGTTTGGGTATAAATATTCTAACTAACTAACTAACTAACTAACTAACTAACTAACTAACTAACTAACTAACTAACTAACTAACTAACTAACTAACTAACTAACTAACTAACTAAATAAACAGTATATACTTGCGTTTAAGGGTACTACAAAGTGAGTCGTTCTAGGTTCAGTAGAGGTGAAGTGTTCAGAGTTATTCAAGGATATGCACAAGTCATTGCAAAATACTACAGTACGGAAACACACACACACGCACGCACGCACGCACACACACACACAGACACACACACTCTAACAACACAACAAGATAGCAACATTATTAATCCATAGAACTGTTTAGTTGACCAGTTACTACTATTGTGGATTGATGACCTGAAGTTTTTGACAATACTTGATTGAACCCAACCATTTCACAAAGAGCATTGTCATCGTATCCTAAAGGGGACCGTAATGGCTCTGACATGATGTCAGACATAATGAGAATCAAGTGGTATAGTGTGTCAAATACCAAGTCATACCCCACAGTCAGGTTTTGACTGACAATAGCCACCATTGCACTAGTGAAAGACAAATTAATATTTGTACTGTGAATACAATACCTTTTACCTGGGGATTCAGTACCATTCATTTCTCTTCATCACGCTATATTTGTTCTTGTCAAGCAAACCTAATCTTTCACACAAGAATGTCTACGGCATTCGAAATTTTTCACTAGATTGGTCATGTTAAGGTTAGGCTGTTCTGTGTATATCCAGTATATATACAGTATATCCTACATATTCTCATATCCAACGGATGCAGTGATGATTTACTGAAGGTGACCATGTTTCTTCAAATAAGCAAAGACATGCTGTGACCATTACATTTCATGCATCATATTATTTTTATACCAGGACTGAGTATATAGGTCAGCTAATAGCATCATTGTGTCATTTCTTGGTTTGTAATGTATAAGCACTCAGCATTACAATTTTTGTTTAGTTTGCTGCTTTATTGTTCCAACCTGCATCTTTGTTTTTTCTAATAACCAAGTTAGTAATACTCAGTCTGGTAAATGACGTGGTTAATGGGGACAGTAATAGCACAGGTGTACGTGAGGAAAACAGAGGAAAAAATGAGTGTGGGTGGGTGAAGGAATTACTCACGATATTCTACAGTCACGATTTGGAAAGCCGCCACAGAGAAAGAGGTGCGAGAACACAAGATAAAGATAAGTTAGCAGCATGGCCAGCCAAATGCTCCATAGACTTCAGTGGAATTGCATCACATGGCAGCTTAGAGGGCTTTGCAGTGCATACATGATCTTTCATATAGGATACTAAAGCACTAAATTAAGCCAATGATTTGTGATCAGAATGTCAAGAACAAAATTTAAAGAAAACCAGGACATTAAAACCGCACATTTAATAGTGGCATTTTATTGTTTAATGAAGTAATTGCCCAAAATAGCTTAAGAGAGAGAAAAGAGTGTGAATATCAAACATTAGAGGACGTGGAGCGAATTATGATCTGGAATCTGTTGTTGTTGTTTTTTATATTACTGACAGACCTGGCAGGAACTTGATAGAGAATTATACACATTCTGGGAGAAGAAATGTAGATTTTATGCTGTACTTACGCTTGCATGGTGGTAGTTGCTGTCTGAAAGCTGAACATATTCTCTTTGGGAAACCAGCTATTAGAATTGTCTTCTGTAATCACAAAAAATAGAATGGACAACAATCACAAATAAGTTTTACTGAAGTGAATGAGGTTCCTAATTCAGGAGTTGTCTGCATACGTTTAAGGTAAACAATCTAACATACTAATTACATTTCTAATTACAGTACCTTTGCCAAGGACCCAGTCAAGGCAAGATATCTATATTGTAATATACTGTTGTAAAAACATTTTGTAATTTTAATGGGGGACTCAGCTGGCTTTGTGAGGGAGGCGGGACACAGCTTAAACTGAGATTCGGACTGGTTTGCAATGATGTGGATGACAAAAATGCCTTCAAAATCTCAATAAAGTAACGTGACTTTGTAAGAAGTTACTGCTACTAAAATTTCCGCAAGCATTTGGGGAACATGTTCGACAAATTTTTACAGACTGCTTCTGCATTCCTGGCCTTAAATCAGCTTTGATAGGTACCAGCTTCCTTGTGATGCCGAACAGAATAAGCAGTACAGGGAGTCCTCGAGTTACGGACGAGTTACGTTCCTACGCTGGCGATGTAACCCAAATTTCGACGTCGGATTTCACCGTTAAAGTCCATATTTAAATCAAAAATACTTACAGTATATTTTTTTATATATTTGCGCAACCCGGAAGATGCTGGAACCAATATTTCGTCTTTCTGCACGGACATTCATTGTTGACAGATGACAAAGCAGAGCTAATGGAAACTTAAACACGGAAATGTTTTGCACCTGATGGCGAGCCGACCTGCTCGATGGACGCCCGTTGCTGGAGATAACACCACAACTTTAAATAACTTTAAAATGCCGTGATTACTGGGGGAAATAAACGAAATAGAAGGTGCTACGGACGAGGCACGGGGGTCGAAACGTCGTAGGTCGCAGACGTTGTAACTTGAGGACTCCCTGTATGAAAAAAAATGGAAGGATGGATGACTCTAATTATTTGACCCATTATTACTTCGAACATGCATTACCCCTGTCATCAGTAGATGTTCTATCCTCACTGTAGACCCTCTCCAGTTTCTTAAGGTGCTTCCTCCTATTCCGTGGTGAGGTATCTAGGTCCAAGGAGCGCTGCTTTTGACATGGAGCACGAATGCAGGCAACACAGTCTGTTGTGCTGTCATCTCTCGAACCTTTCCTCGAGCCCCAGTTTCGGATGTTACTGGCACTGTCAGAACTCTGCAGTGACTGAGATGATGACAAAGGACCTCCTCGATTCTGGTGGTTACTGCGGTGATGGCTACTACGGTAATGGCTGCCACGTGCAGATGATCGCTGGTCGGTGCAAGACGAGCTGAAGTATTGCGCTTGGGAAAGTGAGTCATCCTTGCAGCCCTTAATCACCTCCAATTCCAGGCTTTCCTCACTACCGTGGCCCAAAGTCATCCCTACCTCTTTTGTGATCGTATATACTCTAGCTGGCTTCACTGTCACACTCCCCTCTGAGTCTTTGACACTTGGTGGGTTCTCTGTGGAGAGGCTCCGCTCAGAAGAGAGTCTATGTTTAGAAGGTGCCTGAGCTTTGAGTGGGTTAGCCTGTGGTTGTGTTTGTATTTGGTCACTATGATTGGATTGCCCAGCCTTGCTTGATTTGGCTATGGGCAAAGAGTGGCTTTGTGGTGGCAGATTGTTGTTGTGCAAGTGACTGATGTCTGGAGACTCGCAGCTATGGTCAGGGAAGGTGTCAGACAATAGATGATCTAAAGATAAAATAGAGAATAGGAAAAACAGTGAATGTCATTAAAGATATCAACTTAAACATAATGGCTAAGGACTATAATATTAAAAGTGAGATTTTTTATGGTAAATTACACCTGAATTCTAGCATTCCAATGTTCTGAGTAAAAATGGATAACTGGACTATGCAGTTGATCAATCCTTTTGCCATTCCATATAACAGATTTCATCCTTCCTTGTTCAAGATTTAGGAAATGTTGTCCATTCATCCAGAATAACATTTCTGAGGTCTGAGGGAACTGATGTTGGATGAGACGTCCTCACTCACAACCTCTGTTGTACTTTATCTTAAATGTGTTTATTGGGGTAGAGGCAAGGGCTCTTTGCAAGCCACTTGAGTTCATCCACAACAAAACTCATCTGACCATGGTTTTATGGATCTTGATGTGTAAAAAAGGATCCTTGTCATACACCTTATAAATGAATGTATTGAAAGGTAGCCAGAGTTTAGCCCACATAACACAGAAGGGAAGTAATAGTTCACTGAAATATAAGCAGCCTTTACAGTGTGAAAGTTGCTAATTTTAGTCACATCAAGAATCATTTTTGATTTTGAGAAAACTAGTTCTAAATGAAACCCTGGACCCTGAAACCCTGATGGATTGAATAACAAATGATGCCCACATACTTACTAATAATCTGCAAACAGGAGTTCTTAACATTCCATTCATTTGAAGTTACATGATTGACCACATTTTATCGAACAACAGAGTGCCCAAAGTGAGAAAATAAAATAATTTAATTCGTATCAGCTGAAACAACATGGTCTAATGATCTCACCTACCTGCTCTGTTGCGGTTCTCTGAATTTGTATTTGATGAGCATTCTCCAAACGCTCTGGCTGCCCTGTGGAGACACAATAAGTAAAGCAGATAAAATCAACTGCACAAATAACCATAGGTTTTAGGGGTGTGAATTGCCTAGTACCTGGCGATTCGATTCGTATCACGATTCATAGGTCACGATTCGATACCGATTAATCTCGATACGAATCTATAAATTGATTATTGCGATTTTTTAAAAAACTGAAATTTAGAAAATACTCATCAGTAAACTTGTACATTTACACTGTAAGATTTGTATGAAAATGTACTTATTTATCTGAAAATTCAGGTTGCAGTCTGTTTCATGTTTGAACAGCACTGAAATCAAATATTAAGGCTTAATGTTCCATTAATATAACATTCTTCCATGCTTAATGTGTAAATCCTAACCCTAAGTAAGAAGTTGTGTTGAATGGATTGAGGAAGCAAATTAAATGAAACATGGCAATCAGGAACTGGTGGACGAGTGCAGGGGCAAGGGCTGGAGGTATTTCTACGAGCCCATAGAAGTTGGCTGAAGAGGCTTTGCAGGATGCTCTCTCTCATCAAAGTCCTTGGCCAACTGAGCATTACAAGGGCAACCAAGAAAAGTGCCATTCAATCTGTAGATGAAGCTCAGAGCAAGTCAACGAAACGTGGTGGCTTAAAGGAGCATTGTGGACTTACTTTTTTACTCGCAACTGCCACCTCAGTTGCCAAAAGTATAACTACATCCTCTGTGTAAAGTTTGTGCATGGTGCCTCTCCAATCAATATGAATAATGGCTTATTTTATTTACAGTATCTGTGATTGGGTCAGAATTCAAAGCCTGGGAATCAGCCCTGTATATTTACAGTGACTGAATGTGGTTCTTTCATGGCTCTGAAAAGGGTGCTTTAACCCACAACCTTGCACAAGTCACCCACAAGATGTACCCCATAAAAAGGTACAGTATTTAACCACTTCCTACCGGCATTTTTTTGGCTGGGCAATTTTTTTAATTATTATTTTTGACTGATTTTGACTCTTTTCCCACACAAGAAAAACAACATTGGATTTTTTTTTTGAGTGGGGGGGTTATCTCATGTTATTTGTTATAGTGGAAGCCATAATAGTATGCCTGTAACGTGTTGTAAACTTACCAAGCTTATGTGTTATATGTAACATGAACATCATGCAAATCAACTTGCGATTGTGATTAGTTAGCTAGGATCCAATCATGAACCAGAAGTGTTGACATCATCCAAATGATGTGTTTTATTGGTTTAGGCATGCAAATATGTAATGTCCACTGCAATCATCTATGGATCCGTAGGGGTTAAAACCCCTTGACAGTGGAACTTCATTTATCTAGCGCTTTTCCATCTTACAAGACCCTCAATGCGCTTTAGATTTTGACTACTCATTCACCTACTGATGAAGCAGCATCAGGAGCAACTGAGGGTTCGTTCGATATCTTGCTCAAGGATACTTCGACATGGTCACAATGGCCTGTTACCAAACCCACAACCTCAGAGCCCAAACTTCATGGTTATGTTAAGAACCTTTGCTAGATTAACAGATTTTAGCATGGGCTCCCCATTATGTGGACTGTGGAAACAGATCTGTGACCGGGTGTCCCCCATAACGTGATGAATAGGTTAGTGAGATGGGGACGATTGATAATGCGGTATACCACACTGCTATGCATGGTTCATCCCCCTTATGGGTAAATTCACTTTATGGCTATAATGGCTTTGTAATCTGCATAGTAATTAGGATGCTTCGAGTTGTGCACTACCCCACTTCGCATTGTCTAGCTCCAAAACAGGCTCAGGTACCTGTATTTTAGTGAAGCCACAGTGAACTACGAGTATAAACTTAACTTGGTACCATAAGATGGTAACAGTGTAGTAAAGCATTTAACATATGCCACATTTCTAAAGAACAAGGCTTGACTTTTGACCTGCATTAGATATAAAGCTGCTCGATGTGTGAGTCGGAGAAAGTCTGCATGTATAATGAAACATGTCTCCAAGATACACCGCGATACAGAAGCTTGCCTTTTATTTAACCATATATCTGTTGAATCCACATTGTCCAGTTGACCTACATACACTACTGACAGTAAATGTTAGGCCACACACATATCTATACAAAATTGTGTGATTAATCTGACACAGATCTAATATTCCAATATTCCAATTCAGTTGCTTTGCGCAGCACACATAAAAATAAATAGGTCACACATACATTGTACAGCAGGCTGTCTACAAGCACACAAATCTCCTGGGGCTTCAGTCAAATGGAATACCTGTGTTGATGCTGTAGCATATATGCCTTCTCGCTATGACACTCTAAGTAATTAAATATGAGGCTGCACGTGCAGTGGAGGCATTTTCTGTGAAGACTCCCCTCCCTGCTTGGATGAATCGAGGGGAAAAGGAGGTAGGACACGAGGAAGAAAATGCAATCATCCCTAATCTATCTGCATGACTCAGAGCACTTCTTATAAAAAATCCATATGCTACACTCGGAAGAGAGTGATGTCAACATGCTCACAGCCCAGTTCAGGGAGGACAAAGAAATTCAGTCAACATGTAGTGTACTGGACTTTATGGGTTTTCTTGTCAAGAATACAATGTTACTACTGCCAGACAATTTCACATGTTGGAAGTGAACTAGCATGGCAAATACAAAAAAATATACAAAATGCTATAGTAGAAGAACACAGTGGTTAGCTCTAAATGAATGATTCAATAATAATTCATCTCTGACTAATTACTGCCGTTTTATCACAACTATTGTATTCCATAAATTAGGTAATTAGCTCCTTCCTCATGTTTTCTTGCTTTTCATCTAATAAACCTGGGGCGCTAATTTAGTGAACCGGCAGGCTTCCCGTTCGGTCCCCCTCTGTTAGCCATTGTTATTTTTTTGTGTTTCTTGGACGGGTTATGACTGTGAAGACAAATTCCTTGTGTCTTTTTGCATAGTGGGCCAGTAAATCTGGTGAAAAACAGAGTACTGAACTCTGTTTGAACCAAAAGCTTACTGTCACCACCCAGCCTGTACGACTGAATTACATGGCTGTGAGTTTCTCTTCCTTTTCAGCCCTTGGTGAGTGGCACACAAAAACTAGGAAACACAATACTGTAGACATAGTTGTGTGATGAAACTGTCCGACTGCGCCTCATTGAGCTACATCTGAGTGCAACTGCACTATCAGCAGCTCTGCCATGTGCTTTAGGATTTTTTTCCCTACTGCATGTTTTCAGCCATGTGACATGAAGGAGGGGGAGGAGGGAGCACAAGAAATATGGTGACAAGCGTCTTTAAGACCAAAATAGAAAGTAAGTACAAAGTGGGAAGTGGGATGATGATGGGAAAAATAAGCAAATAATTTGTATTATACAGGTAGAGAGGCTATAGAGGAAGACAATGATCCAGAAAGTGGATGATGTTATGTGCATGTGAGATGCTCAAATGATGTATATATGATGACTCCTCCACATAATAGTGGAGGAGAAGGACAAGGAAATATATATGCTGAATAGTTATACATATACATATGTGTACAGAAGGTGCTTTTGTGGTGGTGGTGGTGTGGGGGGGGGGGGGTATGCTTTCATGCTATGATAATGTATATGGATGCAGAAGGAGCTGTAAAGAGCCCTGAAACAAGAACAGTGCAGGACTATATGCTGTAAACATACACACGTACAAAAGAAAACATTGTTTGCTTTCAATTCAGCCAAAGAATTCTGAGTTGGTATTATATAATGTGTAGATATCAAATAATTAATTTGTGGGGTTTTCCATAAAGGCTTTTATGCTCCTGGTTCCAATATCGATCACCCATGAGTGGGATTGGCCAATACAGACTCCGATACTGATTACATGGCTACACATTTTTCAATTTTATAGCTTCTCACTAACAATTATTAATTGATTTATCTCTCAATTATTTTATTCGATTGATGAATCAGAGTTATAAAAATGATATCCAAATTTCCATCCCTTTATTATATAAAATTAGGAAATTATTTCAAATTGACAGTGCAGAAAATGCACAAATATATACAGGTAATTCAGTTACTGGTTTGGTCTGTAACTTGCAATGTTAAGGAAAGGGGGAGGGGACACTGCACACAGGCTGGTCTATAGTTGGCTGAAGGCAGCAGACTACGTACGAGCTGGTGGAGGGAAGAAGAAGAAAGAAAGAAAGAAAGAAAGAAAGAAAGAAAGAAAGAAAGAAAGAAAGAAAGAAAGAAAGAAAGAAAGAAAGAAAGAAAGTATATTTAAGTATGCTTGAAGTATACTCAAAATTAGGAGAGTATAACTCCAGTTTACTTTTCTTGTACTTTTTGGAAATATACTTCACCAAGTAAATGTTAAGTGTACTTGTAAGTATTTGAAAACATATACTAAAAGTTTACATACTGTAGTACAGTAAACTTGTCAAACAGTTTCAAGCTTTTTATATTTATTTACAAAAATTTAGTACTGCACTGGACGTATTTAGGCCACAAAAAAGTACAAAACCAAAGTTTGTACAGTACTGTATTGGGTGTTTTTAAGCCACAACATTTTCCACTGTCTTTTCAAGTATCCTATATCAGATATTATTTGTACACACATACCTCAGCTTTCCATTGGCAATAATTTTATTTCTTTCATGGTTTACATGTGGGTTTCTTGATCAATATATTTTATTGATGTCAAGGTCACATTAACTGTTCTTATCAGAGATGCTCTTTTATTTATACTGGCATGACCCAATTTGGCAAAAAAAAAGCAAAAAAGCATAGGTGTCACTTGAACCTCATAGTTTAAATCAACCTAAGAGGTTCTCCTTCCGCTACAAATCAGTGACGACAAATGCACTACATTTGGGTAATTACTCCCTTCTGCCAAAATACTGTAAGTGGTTGCATCAATAGATGCTGGAGGAAAAATTACATGCAAACTATATCATCCATAGATATGAGGTTGAACAGTCACTCATGCAGGTGGCCCAAAGTTTCAAATAAGACACATGGAGGAGATTTGGCAGAAGAACATTGCCAAATTGAAACAAATCACAAACCATTTACTGTGTTTAATGCATCATGTATAATATGTTCTACTTTCTACAATATCTCAAAACTAATAAGTAATCACTAGTCTCCATTATACATTATTCCTTCTCCTTAATCCATATTAATTATATTTTTCTTCTTTCTTTTTTTTGTTCAGGACACTGCAGACACAAACACATTTTTCTTTTCTTTCTTGTTAATCACATCTTTTTTTAAATACTAGACAAGATGTCTTGTCAACAGCGCTAATTTAAATAAAACTATTGTTTCAACAAGTTCAAATTTCAGTCTTGGACATCACTTGCATAATTACCCAGACAAAAATCCATAAGTAATACACACATTAACCTTTTTAACCTTCAACTCCATTCTTCACATAATCCTTTCAGTGTTCACATAATCCTTTCAGTGTAGAGGGCCAGTATCGAGACTTTATATCCACTTATTAGCATTACAATGAAACTTTATGCAAAGAATACGATGTCATGCAAATCATTCAGTTTTCCGATACATTTTCATAAGCTTTATCCTTTCATGGACATTATTTCATAGTGAGTATTTGACCCCACTTGGAAGTAAAGAAGGTCCTCGATTAACAATTGCAATGTATTCCAACAATGGCAATATAATTCAAACTTTTACGTAAATTTGAAACTGTCAAAATGTCTGTAATCATACTGTAATTTTATGCTAATGCAGTAATAAAGTCACAAAGAAGAAAATATTTGTATTGAAAAGCACTTCTAAATTAAACTTTTACACGTGCATTTGCTAAGTTTTGTGAAACTATGCATACACTGTAAGTAACAAAAAATTATGTGTTATTCTTTAGACGCCTTTAGAAAAAACACAAAGGGAGAATTGAGATTGTTGACTGCCTTGCTTAAAGGGTACAAGAACTGCAAATATGGAGAGGACACCACAACATATGTGAGCATTCTTAACAGGGGTGCGATGTAGAGATGCTATATTCAGAATAAGGTATGTAATTTGAAGGTAGAGATTTGGACAATACCGTCCAACCGCGGTAATGCATGTCAACATTGATGTCTTTGTATCTCTTTCCATGTGCACTGATCAGTGTGACAGAAATGCCATCAATGTATGGGCAGCCCCAAGAGAAAGTGAAAAAAAAACCTTCATGAATAAAGTATGTTTAAGTCTTAATGTCCGCATCCCTTCGCCGTTTGTTTTGGGGAATGCTTGTTGTACACTATTCTGCAGAGCCTCTGCTAACATGAGATGCGGCCGCAAAGCTAACATCGCTAAACATGATGCAGAGGCAAAAGTTCGCAATGCATCAGGTGTCTACATTAGTCACTAATCAACGCCTCAGTGGGAGCAAAAAGCTTCACTTCTGTATCATTACCACCAAGTAGTAAAAACAATACTGGCGAAGCCGTGCTAATCCTAAACTATCGAAATGCAATAGCAAATCAGCACAGTAAGTGTTTGTTTGTCCACTTGTCACATTGGTCTGGCTGGAACTCCATTGCGCCAAAGAGTAAGCAACTTTGAACAGCAAAATATCCGCAACTTAATCAGTAACTGGAGTTAACGATAGGGCTCGACGATTAACCGAAACTTTATCGCAATTTCAAAATTGGCTTCTCTTGATCATTAAAACGTAATGATCGGAAAAAAATTATTAATGTGCAGAACTCTGTGGCACGTTTACAAAAACCCTACGTTGTGAAAGGACCCTGAATGCACCATGTAGCTTGTCGAGCGAATCAGTATGATTTTGCCATCCCTAAGCGTCCTTTAAGATGTTTAATGACACTCCAGTCAATCTCAACTTTCTTCTGTTCTCATTGTAAGCGTGTACACCATGGATGCACAGCACCACACTGCCCCTAAGAGGCCAAAATGCGCAGGAACAACAAGTATTTGTTTTGCAGTTACTGTTTTAGTCTACAGTATTTTTTTATTTTACTTTATTATTTTAACTTTTTTATTTTTAAATTTAAAGATTCACAGAATTTTCTTTTCCTCAAAATTCAAGGCTAAAAATATATCCATTTTTGTCATACCAATACACATTTCCACATGACATAGCACAATACACATAATACAATACCTGAGGTCCCAGGTTAGCCCACTAAGTCCCCAGATTTGTGAAAATAACATAAGATAAAAACAAATGTGATAAAGAAGGTAATGTAATGCTTAAATTTGAAAATAAAGAATGAAAATGCATGAGGCTTGAATTTCATATGTTTATAGAGTTATGTTATACTTGACAAAAAGAATAGTGTTCAAGAATAAATCGTTTTATGATCAGAGTTTTGAGAAGTTGAGTTTTAGTAGTTGAAAAAAATTATTTTGTTTTAAAATCAATGAATTGCTTTATTAATTGTGATTTCAATCAAAATCAAAATAATTGTGATTATTATTTTTCCCATAATTGTCCAGCCCTACGGAACGGTACACAGCCACTTGAAACCGGAAATGAAGACGGACCGTCAATGCACACGTCAGCTGAGAGTAGTATAACAGTAATATAATCAATATATTGAATAGAAGAACCTTTATTATTAGTCACACATAAGATAATTTTTTATTGTTTCAGCGGCAATATTGGATACTGCAAACTAAAAGACACATAAATAAAAATAGCAATTCAATATCCAATCCAATTTAGCATCAATGTCATTTGTTATTTGAGTGCCAAGTGTTAATTTTAACGTTTGATATCTGATTAATATAATTGAATAGATTTGCTTTATTTACTACTATGGTTGAAAACAGAATTGGTAAAGACTAATTAATCAATAGACATACATATTATAATGAATTATGGAAAACTAAACTGAAAGCCTATTGTATGGTGTTTTCATTCAAAATATCAGCTGTATTCATTTTTGTTTGCACTATTTTGCAACATGAGTTCTAACTTTTAATTCTGATTTTAACTTTGCATAATTTTTTTTATCCTAATTAATATTTGTTTCATCATTATCTATTTTATCAATTTAGTTTCTCTAATGGACTATGCACGTAATCCAGAAATGAATTATTAATGAAATGGTCATTAATTTAAAATATGTATATTTTACCTTAATTTTATATTGTGATGTATACTGTTACCATGAAGGGATGCAATTTATACCGTGATACGAATTTTGGGCCATGTCACCCAGCCCTTATTCTTAACCACTTACCCTCGAATCCATCCATCCCCTGTAACGCTTATCCTCACTAAGGTCATGGGTGTCATTGAGCCAAACCCAGCTGACTTTGGGAGAGAAGCGAGGTACACCCAGAACTGGTCACCACAGAATCATAGAGCACACACAGACACACAAACGAGTCACACTCACATTCATGCATAGAGACAATTTAGAGTCTTAACTTAACCTACCAAACACATTATGGAAATGTGTAGGAGAGAACATGCAAACTGCACAGTGCACATCGGAAGTCTGAAGCACATATTTGAACTTGCGACCTTACTTTGAGACAGATGTGCTAACCGCTCATTCACCGTATTGCAAATAATAATAATATATATTTTTTTCAAGTTAAGCTAGGTAACGACAACAATGTTCCTTTTCACTACACCTGATACCTTGTGCTTTTATATTTTGCCAGGACCTAAAATAACCCAAGGTTTATAAATACCTATCTAATTTATTTTTGCTGTCATGGAAAATGCCCTAAATAACTTGAGCAAACAAGCTCGGTTTGAAAACTTTTAACTGTTCTGCCATTCAATTTTTATTTTTTTTTAAAGAATTCCCAGTATTAAAAACTTAAGATAAATACAATGTGTGCTACTGGGTCCAGAGGACCTATCAACTCTGTTCTTAAATAAATAAATAAATAAAAATAGCAGATTAGCAGGGATTCCATTTTATGCAGGTCAAAATTCTGAAGGTTGTGTGATGAGAGCGGGTCAACAATGATCAAAGGGTCAGCTGTTCAAATCCCGGCTCTGATTGTCTGCTATTGGAATATCTTAAAGCTGAAATTGCCTCCAGGTCGGCATTGTAAATGAGAAGCTCTTCTCAATATTGTTTAGTTGCCATTACACGTTCTAATCATTTGTAACGGATGGAGCAGGAAAAACTGCATTATCTTTAATGGAAGTCCACATATATGTGATTCTGTGTGATGCATGCTTTTAATTGCTAAGTATTGAAAATCAAACAGTAGATAGCGACAGTAAATAAATATTGTTATTTCTTTTGTTTGCAAGCTGTTGGGAGAACTGAAAATGAACTGAATTCAAATGAATACAAACAGCACAGATGACAGAGCAGATGCTTCTCGAGGCCGGTTGTGAGTTCACAAATCAAACAGCATTAGAGATAGCTTTGAAACCAGCACGCTGATCTGACACCATTACCTTTTGTTGCAGTCCACATCAATTCAAAGTGAAATGATATTACAATTAGTGCAAGTCCACTGAGACCAACTGGAGGTCATTGTATTGTCAGTAAACAAAAACAGATCCAAATTCTTGCATGTTACAATTTACATCGCATAGAAACAACCTATAATAAGTTGTGTTTGTAAAGGGAAGTATTTTCGGTCCATATGTCTGTATTTTTTAGGTGACTTGGATTATTTTATTTTTTCTGGATAGCTTCTTCGGTGTACTGCACAATATACTAATTTATTTAAAAAAATACAGCTGTAGTAGAAGTAAAAGGATTACTTATGGATCTCATCAACAAATGTGACTGCCTCTGTTGGTCTGAATCTGGTTTAAAACGTAAATATTATTTCATACTTGTCAGCTAACACTCAATGGTTATTTTCTTCTTGCTCTTTCAAGTTGTTATAGTGTTTTTTTTTTTTGTTTTTTTTTTAAGTCTAATCGCTTTCAATGTTTAATTGATGAAATAAAATCGAACAGTCCAGTAAGTCCAAATTCTCCGTTACTCCCGACAACATTAATCTTCCATGCATATACATTTAAGAAAGGGTTTTGTACTGTGGACAAATAAAGGCAAAAATAAAAAATGAAGAAGAAAAAATAGTGAAAACCCCGTCCACTATTTCTCAAGTCACCAGCACGCTACGTGTTATTCCAAGCATCATCTCACAGTCACTCAGAATGTTCTGCTGCAGTTGACATATTGTACAGAGGTTTTTTTTCTTTCACAGCCGATGGACCCAAGATTGTAGCTACTCACCGAACTTTTGCGGCCACGGATGACATCGCGTCACTCCTCAGATTCTTCTTTTTGGACGCCGCAGTTCCCATGCTGAAGTGGACACGACCCGGGGAGAAAGCGCGGACCATTCCACAAATGATCGACGAAAAAAATAAACCAGATTTTAAAAAAAGAAAGAAGGAAAGAAAGAAATGAAAATTGAAAAGACACAATTTTAAGTTTTCATATTTGACCCAATAATAAGTATAGTAGCAGCTGCTGTGCCGCGAACTGGGAGCCGAGCCGCGTGCGAAGGACGTGATGCTCAGCTCCGCACTCATGCAGCCAGGAGTCCGGAAAGGAAGCGACGACCATATATGGAAGAGGAAGCCGCCCATCTCGTGCGCACATGCACCAGTTCGGCGTGGGCGGAAACTCAAGAGGATGTAAATACAATCTACCTTGATTTACGAATCGAATTAGTTCCTCAACCAAGCTTGTAACTCAAATCAATATTACCTTTTGAAATTAATTGAAATGCCATTATCAAATTTTGGCTCACACTGCTAAATAAAGAAATAAATACATACATAATTTAAAATGCTCATGCTGTACTGTAATTGAAAACATTCTAAAAACTAGTACGCTGGTAAGTCAGTCATAGTGGTTAATCTATTAAATCTAAGACTAACCTATACTAACAACAGGTGTAACGTCATAATTCAGGAGATATTTGCGTTTAAAAAAACTTAGATTGACTTACAATCAAATCAAAAACAGTAAGTACAACAACAAATGAGCTTGCCGTCTTGTGCCGCGTGACAACATTCAAAAAGAGTAATGTGCTATGTAAATAAAGTTGTGCCTTTAACAAGGACATTGACTTCCTTTCAGTTTCAATTATAGCAATGTTTAACCTGAATTCAAACCTTTCCCGGGTCCTTTTCTCTAGTAGTCTCTATAAAACAATGTACACTAAAACCAGCATTCCAATAGCTTATTTCTCTATGCTAGTGGTGCTGTTAACCTATATTAAACAGTTGGTTCCTCATTTCATTGTGAAATTTGGATCATTTGGACATAGTGACATTACTACTGCACATAGTGACATTACTACTGTACAGTATTCATCAGCTGTTATCAGTCTCACCACACAAATGTACACTTTGTTTTCCTTCAAGACTCTCTGCATCATTTGCTCATTTTGTATTTGTTTATGGATCAGTATTACAGCAATGCTGGTCGATTTAGGACTCAATGAATATTGTGCGTTTATATGTGTATTTTGTAAAAGTAGCTTGTCTAGAGTGGTTCCAACTAAAGTGCACAAATTATGTTTTTAACATATTTAACAAATAAAAAAAATGATTCTGAGTATGAATTCCATGATGTAAATGTTTACAGTAAATTTCCTTCAGTTTTAATTTAATATTTGATCCAAAAGGTATGGCAGCTACATCATATTCATGCTGATGGCCCTAGTAAAAGTAAATATAATCATTGTGGAGCTGTCAACAACCAAACAGAAAATAATGATTCAGTGTGCTTGTAGGCCTACTGTGTGAATGTGTGCATGTGTGTGCATGTTTGTGGGAAGGGGAAGATTTATAGACATTAAGGTACAGTGTAAATAAACCACACCATATAATTTATCCACCTGTCCGACCTCAAACTTTGCATGCTGATTATATGCAAACTTAATTAGCATTCATCCTTGCACATGCACTGGGTAAGAAAAGTACCACTAGATCACATAATGACCCATTTCATCAAAATTACATTTTAACAACTGCAAGAAGCAGAAAAAGTGAAAAAGAATAGAGCAAAAGACAAAAGTGTCATATTGTGTTTGTCACCACAGCTGTGAAATAAAGACTTGTCTCTCTGGATTGTTCTCCAGCGACACCATACCTGCAACATTAACACACAAATGATTAATTGTAGAACCATTTCTTAAACATGATCCTCACTTAACCAACAACAGGGCATCATCCGCATACAGTAATATCTTATGGATGCTTCCATGACTATGGACGCCAGGAAAGTCAATTTCTTTGGGAATACACACTGTGAGTGGTTTCAGCACTAAAGCAATAAGCAGGGGGCTCAGGGGGCAACCCTGACGTGTTCCTCTAGAGAGCTTGCAGGGTTGTGATATGACTCTGTTAGTCATGACAGAGGCTCTAGGCCCACTGTACAAAAGTCTAATCCAGGATATACATTTTTTGCCAAAACCATAGGCCTCCAAACCAGGTAGTGCCATTCCACCCTGTTAAATGCTTTCTCTGCATCGAGAGAGAGGTCAGCGACAGGACTGAGGTCCTCTAGAGCAGTATCGTTTTGGACAATCCACATAATATCAATGAAACTTCTAATATTGTCTACAGCACTGCGTGATCTAATATAACCCGCCTGATCAGGATGTATGAGACTAGTCATTACTTTATCTGACCTTAAAGCTAATCATTTTGAGAGAATTTTACAATCACAATTAATCAATCTAATTGGCCTATATTTTTTACATTCTAAAGGGTCTTTATCACCTTTTAATATAAGTGTGATTAGGGCCTCAGTTAGCATAGGCGGGAGAAAATGTAACGCCTCAGCATACATTTCAAAGAGTAAGGGCTAAAGTTCCTCTATGTAGGTTGCATAGAATTCTGCACCGAAACCGTCTGGACCAGGTGCCTTAGCTGTTGGTAGGCCTCTAATAGCGTTTGCTATCTCTTCCCGAGTAAGAGGAGCATCAAGAAAATCTATTTGCTTCTTTGTGAGAGAAGATAAGGAAAGCGAAGATAGGAACCCATTTATCTCATCTGGTTCCGCCTGCATTTCGGATTTATATAATGCCATGTAAAATTCCTTGAACCTATTATTAATGTCACTGGGATCAATCGCCAAAGTCCCCTCTTGTGTTTTGACGGCTGGTATAGCACTCTGAGCCTCCTTTATTTTAACATATCTAGCCAGCATCTTGCGTGCTTTATCTCCCTCTTCAAATAGCCTATGCCTTAGACGAAACAAAGAAAACCCAGCATCTTAAATCAAAATAGTATTTAGCTCATATTTAAGTTTCACCAAGGTAGACAAATTGGCTGAGGTCATAACTTGCTTAAATAAAATTTTCTGCTGAGGCGATCTTCTTCTCCAGGTCAATTTGTTTGGCCTTGCTAGCCATCTTCCTAATTGATGAATATTGTATGATATAACCTCTAAAGAATGCTTTAAATGCCTCCCATGTAATCCCTACTGAAGAAGCTGGAGCCCAATTAGTCTCTATGTAAATGTTGATCTTTGATTTAAAAATGGAGACAAAATTAGAGTCAGAAAGGAGGCTTGAGTTCAACCTCCACCCAGGAGACTGGGGACGGCTATAGGGTGGAGTCATTTGCATAAAGACTGGGTCATGATCAGAAAGGAGGATGCTGCCTTTGCGGCAGGTGTTTACTAAAGAGGCAGAGCATTTTGAGACAAAAAAATAAACAATCCTGGGCAAGACATTTTGGGGAGGGGAATAAAAGGTATAGTCTCTATTTGTCGAGTTAAGTAGACGCCATATGTCCACCAGGCCTAAGGCATTAGACATAACCTGTAATAAGGGAATTGCCCTGGGGGGGACGCTATGGTGGCATACTGCGGTCAAGAAAACTGTCCATAACTTGATTAAAATCCCCACCCATCAATATCGGGTAATTACCCGTCTCACTGACCTAGTGTTCCAATTGTCCAAAGAAGGACGAACATAAACATTGGCTATTATAAATTTACGGCCCTGTATCTCTGCAAGTAGAAGCAAAATACTTCCAGTATCATCCGAGAATGCCTTAATACATTTTAATTGAAAGGTTTTTTGAATTAAAGTTGACACTACTCTGCTTTGGCTATTTCCTCATGATGCAAAGGCATGGCCCACCCAATCGCTGCAAAATTTTTTTTGATTCCTCAATTTCCAGATGCGTTTCCTGAATAAGGGCTATATCTACTTTTTGGGATTTAATAAATGTCAAGATTTTTTTACGCTTAATTGGATGGTTAAGACCCTTAACATTCCAAGACCTAAAGTTTAGTGAATCCAACCTGTCAGCCAACATCATAAATTGTAGCGTTGACACATAACCAAAGGACTCTGTAACAGGATAATCTTGTCTTGTCGCTAAGTTTGAGCATTTTAAACAGAAATAATTTGTTAAAAGTAAAGGACGGGAGTTTAAAGGGACCTCTTTCGGGATGAATGACCAATTCCCGAGAGAGATTATTGAGCGGCGAAAGGTACTGTTTCCTATAATGAGACAAAATAGGCAGGAGGGTAAACGGACTACGATAGTCGTTGTTAAGCTATACATCGATGGCCAACTATTCCGGAACCCCAACTCCACTCCCTGGCTGTTCTAATTGGCATTGGTGGAACTAAACTTTATTTGATTATTAGATGTATACATATACTGTATATGTGGTTATAAAACCAAAAATATGAATACTCATTATGTTTAGGCTATATTACAAATATAATATTAATCCATAACCATATCTAAAATATATTTAAACAAAAAAATCTCGCTTAGGTTACCAGTTACTGGTGTATTGTTACCTGTTTAATCCCCCGCTAATTTCCTTCACTTTCACCTCCCTCCCCGTTTTATCACTGTGTTATATTCACTTACACGTTATCTCTTATTTTACACAAATTACATAAACCACCTAACTACTTTGATTGTATCCTATAACATGCCAATATTAACAAATAGCCTATACAGATATATACACAGGAATAAGTCTATATTGTTTGTATGCATAAATTAGTTCTGGTTTCCTGTAATGTTTGTGGCGCTCGCTCACAGGCAAAAATAATACAAATTTTAGACCATCTCTTAAAATTAAAAGCAAGATATTTGTCTCCTTCAAGAAACCCACCTACAAAAATCTGAAGAAAAATTACTTATTGATAAGAATTTTAGTCAAGTGTACTCTGCCCCTTATAACAGTAGCCAAAGAGGAGTCTGTATACTCATACATAAGAATTTATTCTTTACTCTAAATAATACAGTAACAGACCCAGAGGGCCGATACATTATTATTCAGGTGACTATATTTAATAAAACATATACATTTGGTAATTTATATGCCCATAATAATGATGATCCGGCCTTTCTCCATGAATTTTTCTCTCTATCTCTTTAACTATTATTATTGGAGGAGACTCTTAAATCCATTAATAGATCATTCTAATAATACAACATGTGTACAGCGATTACAATCTACTAAAGTAATAGGGGAATATATGAATGATTTCGGCCTCGTCGACAGCTGGAGACTTAAAAACCCAACTAGGAAGGAATTTACCTTCTTTTCCGCTGTGCACCGGTCTTTTTCAAGAATTGTTTTTTTTCTTTCAAATAATTCTATTGCTGATAAAATTGGTACAAAAATACATCCTATTATTATTAGCGACCATGCACCAATTTCCCTTACCCTACAAGTTGATTATACCTTTAAACCACCCCCGACATGGTGTTTTAACATCTCACTGCTAAATGACACAGAGTTTGACAAAATTATAAGAAGAGAGTGGGCAGACTTTTTGGAAATAAATGACTCTCCAGATTTATCTCCATCTCTTCTCTGGGAAGCTGGGAAAGTGGTAATTAGAGGTAAAATTATATCATTTTCATCTTATAAAAAGAAACAGGATCAAAAATAAAAAAAATACTTGGAAGATAAAATTAAACAACTGACGGATGAGTACGCAATAAACCCAAATAACCAAATATGGACTGACATAAAAAATACAAAAATACAGTCAGAAAATATGTTATCTAAAAAGAGTTTATAATACAACAATTGAGATACAATAACTTTGAATATAATAACAAATCTGGTAAATTTCTTGCAAACCAACTTCAACGCAATTGGGAAAAATCTCTTATAACGGCTATTAAAGGGACAACTGGTGAATGCACACAATCACCAGAAGAAATTAATACTTTTTTTTTATAACTATTATCGCAACCTATACTCAGAAACTAACAAGCCTAACCCTGAGCATATTGAGGCATTCCTCAGTAGCTTAAATATACCTCAGTTAACTACTGAATATAAAGATATGTTAGATGCGCCACTTACTATAAACGAGTTGTACTGTGCTCTAGATAGTATGCCTAATGGCAGAGCACCTGGCCCGGATGGTTATCCGGCTATATTTTTTAAGCACTTCTGGTTAATGCTTGCTCCACTATTCTTAAGAGTAGTAACATAAATTAAAACTAATGGTTACATACGCCCACACATGAATACAGCAGCAATTAAACTTTTATTAAAGCCAGAAAAAGGCAGTTATTATATCGTTGGATGCAGAAAAAGCTTTCGACAAAGTAACTGGTCCTTCCTCTTTGCTGTTTTAAATAAATTTGGCTTTGGGAAGTCATTTATTCACTGGGTGTCAGTATTATATGATTCTCCTAAAGCTACTGTTACTACTAATGGGATTATATCTCAGAGTTTTACTCTACAGAGAGGCACAAGACAGGGATGCCACTGTCCCCTTTATTATTTGCAATATTTATTGAGCCGCTTGCATTAGCTATACGCCAGGAAAGAAGGATTCAAGGAATTCACTCTGGGGTAACAGAAAACAAAATGAATCTATATGCCGATGATATTTTACTTTATTTAGAAAAGCCTGCTATTTTGTTAGGGGAAGTATTTAAATTAATAACTAAATTCTCACATTTATCAGATTATTCTATTAACTGGACAAAATCAACACTACTACCTATTACAGAAAATTCATGGAACCCTGCAAGCCAGGACCCACACTACTCATTTCCTTTAGGTAATTTAAAATGTTTAGGCATAAAAATCTCACCTAAATTAACTGATTTAATTCATTTAAACTTTTCTCCACTTCTGGATAGCATTTATAGTGACTTGGAGAGCTGGAATAATCTTCCTATTTCTCTAATAGGACGAATAGCTAACATTAAAATTAAAGTTTTACCCAAAATAAATATTTTATTTTATTTTATATTATAATATTTTTTTTCTCAACGATTCCATTTAAACCTACGTCTAACTGGTTCCAGTTGTTGGACTCGGCCGTTACAAAATTTTACTGGAATAAAAAAAAGAGGAAAGATTAGTCTATCTACTCTTCAGAAAAGTAAATCCAAAGGAAGTCTAGAGCCACCAAATTTTATGCACTACTATATAGCTAACCAGCTACAATATATCATTCTATGGTCACAACCCAGCAGAGATACTAACTGTTGGCTGGAACTAGAACAGAAGGATTGTAATTATCTCAGACTTTAGACAGATTTACTCTTTATTACAACATCAATTAAGTGACACAATTGTTTTAAAAACCCAATGATTTCAGCCACCCTGACTGCCTGACACTAGAAAGGAATTACACATCTCCACCATATTTTCTCAGATAATATGTTTTTATATCATATACATCCTTGCTCCAAAAATACAAAATAAAAAACAGATTTTTTTTACATTATCTGCAAGTTAAAAGTATGATTAAGAAACAAATTCCAACACTTCGGGGTACGTTCCAACCGCCTGTTTTAGCTAAAGATATTACCAAGCTTTCACTGACAACAACAACAAAACTCTCAAAAATATATAAGTTACTTTTGTATACTGATAAAATGTATTTACCCATCTCGAAATGGGAGACAGACTTGTCTATAGCTCCGGAATCTGACTTTTGGATTCAAGTTTGTGAAAACGTATTTAAAATGACAAAACACACAAATTTACAACTTATCCAATATAAAATTATTCATATAACATGCATTACTCAATATATGATGAAGAAAATGGGACTCTCAGACTCCGACATTTGTCTCCAGTGTATAGAAAACACTACAGACACTTATTTTCATGCTTTATGGTTATGCACTCCGGTTATGTATTTCTGGACTAAAGTCTTGGAAAAATTTTCCGCTATCTTGGACTGTAGGATACCTTTATCTCCAAACTTGTGTTTGCTAGGTGGCCTAACAACAACTGATTTACCACGTAAACAATTTCAATCTACACTTGTAGCCCTTACAATCGCGAAAAAACCCCCAATTCTTGTTAGCTGGAAAAATAAACAAACTCTGAATATCGACCAATGTTCTAACCTCCTCATAAATTACATTTTAATGGAAAAAATATATTTCTCGAATAAAAACCAAATATAACAATTTATAAAAACATGGTCTACGTATATAGAACCTTTTAATCTAAATCTAGTTACTTAATTCTGCCTGTTAGCGAGAGCCACCACATCGCGATAACTTACATTGCTGTTTCTGTATTTGGCAATTTGTAACAATGGTTGTGTTTTTATAGTCAGGAACCCAGTTGCTGCCAGCAGGATCGAGCAGACTACATCAAATGACATCTTACAGTCACCAACTCCTCAAGATTCACTTTCAATGGGCACTAAGGGTTAATATTCGGAATCACTACATGCCAGTGGGTTAACTCTGGCTGCTGGGTGGCGGCTGCGTCTTGGCCGTTCCCTGGGTCTCTTGGGGGGGATGGGCTGCGTTGCGGTGCTCTCCCTGGTGTCCGGGGCGGCCCGTGGTTCCCTCTCCCCTCCCCCCTTCCTCCCCCTTGCTCCCTCTCCTTCTTCGCCTCTCCCCGCCCGTCCTCTGCCTCCTTGTCCCTTCTCCCTCGTCACCCTTCCTCTTCTCCCCCCTCTCTCTGCTGCTCTGGCGCCGCCCCTTGCCCTTCTTGTCGTCTCCTTCCCCCGTCCCGTCCCCCTCCCCTGTCTGCCTTCATCCCCTTCCCCTGGGCCGGGGGCTCCATCCATGGGCCGGGTCTCGGGGCTCCGAGGGCCCGGCGGGCGAGTGGGGGTATTGTGCCTGCCCCGCTCCGGTGGGTCTCCTGCAAGCCCTATTGCACAAAAAGTTGTCACTTAGTGCAGAAAAGCATTGATTTGAGACACATAGCTATATAACCTACTGTATATCCATTTAGAACTATTCAGGCAGGGAGCGTATGTAGTTCAATGTTAACTCTTTTTTTCCATCAGCCATCCTCAGGACATGCACCGCTGGGTAAATTAGCGAAAAGGCTTCCTCTCATGGAGCAGTACTTTGTACTGCCGAAACGCCACTCTCTTGTCCGTGATCAACTTCGAGCAGTTCGGAAAGACCATAATGCGGTGTCCATTCCAGCGTAGGTTCCACAATGCGCTCCCTGCCTCGGAACCGCAGCAATCGAATGATGATAGCTCGCGGGGGTTGGCTGTCCGGTCTGCGCTTACCAAGGCACCAATGTGCTCGGTCTTACTGCAGGCCGTCCGTTAATTCGATCACCATACGCTCCGGGACAGTCGAGCACATAAATCTGAGGATGTCAGTGCCCTCGGAGCCCTCTGGGAAGCCAACGAAGCGAAGGTGGTTGTGTCGGCTTCTGTTCTCCAAATCATCCACTTTTGAACCGCAAGGCCTCAATTTCTGACTGCGTCGCTGGGGGGTTAGCTTCTAGCTCCCGATTAGCATCCTCCAGATAATCAATGCGGGCCTCGGCGTCTCCAAAGCGTGAATTCAAGTCCATTAGCTTAGCTTCCACGGCATTCCTCGCGGACTGTATGGCGTTGAGCTTGCGCTCCTGGGTCTCCGAGGTGTCTTTGAGCAGAGCATTTTTGGCTATATCCTTCGCCATTTGGTCTGTTGTACGAGCATCTTTCGCCGACAGCGGGGGAGAATCTGTTCCGCTTGTTGGCGCATCGCTAACCTTAGCTGCATAATCTCTGTTAGCATTGGTTGCTTCCTGACGACGAAGCCCAAGTTTCTGCTGGATGGGCATGTCTAATCAGTGCGTCTGCAATCCTTTCCCTTTCCGAATATATAAGCGATCAGTATCTAAATTTTACATCAACATAAGATCCTCTTTTAAAGGAAATTAACTGCATGAACTACAGAACTCTCAGCCTAAAATGCATCTTCACTGCTTCAATCAATCAGTCAATTAATCAAACTTTATTTATACAACACCTTTCATGCATTAAAATGCAATTTAAGGTGCTTAACAATGAAAACATCCATAATACAATAAAAAGAAGAAAATAAAACACCCATCCCGCGGGCCGTGTTCGGGTGGGTGGCGCTCCTGGCTCCCTGGTTTGCTCTCCGGCTGGTGGCCCCTGCGGGGCCCGGGGGTTGTGCTTTGGCGCTGCCGCAGCCTGGGGGGGCCCTGGGGGGTTGTGCTTGCTCTGACGGCTCCTCTCTTTGGTGTTGGTTTTCATGCATGCCAGATCCACCACACCAGCATCTACCGAAATTCAAACACAATCTGCTTCTTTCTCTGGTCGTTGAATCGGTGGAGACTGATGTCTGTGGATCTCACTCTGCTTCATCTATCCTTCCTTCCTTTCCTCAGTCTTTCCTATGGTCTCTTGAGGTCTCCCTAATTTGTTGGAATGTAGATGTTACTGGGGTTGTTGAAAGATTCTGGTTGGTAACAGTGGGTAGTAAATGATGTCTGGTCGGTGCTGGATTTCATTTTTCTTTCTTTTCTTTGATCCTTCCTCGGGTCTCCTGACAACCTCACGACTCTAGCTGGATTCTGAAGTATTCGGTTTAGGTGAACGGTATGGGATTTTTAATAGGTTTTAGGTGAATTAATGAGCACACACTCACACGCACGCACATATGGACACACACACCCGCACATGCATATACTCACGCACATACGCACATACAAAAAAAAGAAAAAGAAAAAGAGAGAGGGGGGGGGCAATGATGATGACATGTCGAATCGGTAAGATTACCGAATGAACAATACTGAGCTCTCTCTCAAGAAAAAAAAAAATAAAAATAAAAAAATAAAAATAAATAAATAAAATGTTTTAGTCTTTGTCCCCCCCAGTTCCAAAATCCACTGCAAAGAACAAATGCAATTTAAATACAGTACACAATTGTGTCAACATTTTTATTCAAGGCATTTAATAGTCCACAACAATAATAATAAAATAAAATTTTACTTGCACATCAAACAAAGACGTGGATGAACTAGCCTTTTCATCTAACCGTCAAACATGACATGGCCCCAAATGTCTATTGACTCATTTATCCTCGTGCAGTAAAGTGTCTGGTCCCACATATGAAAAAGTTTATGGTCTGCAGCTGTTTAATCTAAAAATAGTGGACAATGTGATATCTGATCATATGGCTGTTTGCTTTGATGTCAGTTTTCACACTGCTGCTGTTGTTAAAACTGCTGCTCATGTGTCAAGATGCAGAATTTTTAACCCTCTCACTGCTGGTCAGTTTTGTAATGCCTTTGGTGAGCTTGTATCCCCACTTCAAACACAGAGGAACTCAGATCATGGTTCCACTTACGCTGCCTCAGTATACTTGATTCAGTGGTTCCATTCAAAACCATGCGGTCAAAAGTCAGACCAGAGCCCTGGTTCAATGAAAAAACATGTGCAGCCAAACAAGAATGCCGCAAAGCTGAACAAATATATATATATATATATATATATATATATATATATATATATATATATATATATATATATATATATATATATATATATATATATATATATACATTTGTGTAACTTAACAATGCGTCAGTTGTATTACAACTTACCATGTTCATCGGAGCAGCTCCATATCCACTTAATTTCACCAACCTTGACCCTCCACGCGGCGTCCGCATTGCCGACACCTTGCCGGCATCTTGAGAGCCGGCTATCAGTGGGCTAGGTATTGCCTCCCTTTGAATCTAGAGCTCATAACATTCCAAGTTCTGCCCGCGGCCACGCTCCAAGTAGCTCAAAATGGTGGCTTGTGCATTATTAAGCGGTGGGAAGGTCTAGATCAGATGGACGCCATTTTCCCCACTCCCGCCGGCCTACGTTGGAGCTCTAAGCGGGGTACTGGCAGCCGGGGGCTGCCCCGGGACACGTGGACGATCTGCGCAAAAAGACCTGGCGGACGAGCAAACGCTGTCTTAAACAACAGTGTTTTCTACTTCACGATTCTTTGTTTTCATTTATTTTGTTAAATGTATGTAAACCATTCACTATAAATTGCAGAAGTTGTTAGTTTCATGAAAATAAATAAACAAATACAATTGTTTTCTACTTTTAATGGGGTGAAGTGTTGTTCATATGCCGTAGACGTTCTTCACTGCCCCCTATAGCCTGGGAGAATATCGACCACAGTGGAAAAAAGCCGCGCTGTGTATGATGAAGGCAGCGCCCGTGGTTCATTATATAATGCACATGATATATATATATATATATATATATATATATATATATATATATATATATATATATATATATATATATATATATATATATATATATATATATAAGGTAAAATACATAAATCTTATAATAAACATATAGTAATAGTATTAAATCTTTATAAAGAATTTGGAGGCATTTAACTCTATTAACTTATTAAAAACATATTTAAATTGCCTAATATACTTAATAATATTCAGTCATTTTATATTATTATATTATAATATTCATTATAGTCCCCCCTTCGTTAATCGGGATGAATCTTCAGGATGTCCATGTTGACGGGTCCAGATGATCCATGGCCGGGGTCCATGCCACGCTCAGATGGCAGTAGTCCCAGTCACGCTCCACTGCAACAAGAAACACATACCACTGGTGCAAGTTTACCCTACCATCTGGGGGCTATGTGTATGCAGTGTATGTCTGGGTGGTGTCAGTGTACGTCTAAGTGTATTCAGTTAATTGGGGTGTCTCACTAGGTACTGTATTAGCTACTAAGGGACTCGGGTCCCAGAAGCAGGCACGGGCCTGAGACAGACGCAAAAGCGACGCAAACCTATCCTAGGGCTATAAGGCTATTATCAAATCCAAAAACTAGGGATATGACCCCCCAACCCCCCCACCCCTAAAAAAAATTGAAGAGAAGAAAAAAAACGGAGACAAAGCTTTTCATAGCTAGCTGAGACACTAAAGAACTGATTTCACGCAGCATGTCATTCAGAAGTATCACAACACTTTAAGGGTGCATAATCCTTGAATTACCGGTGCCAATCATTTCCCAGTTTATATAGTCTAATTCCACATAGCGCTATCGGTGTTACGGGCTTGGATCGTACCCTTAAGTGTTCCACCAAGCGTCGGTAGCCAAATAGACTGTAAACCATAGTATGTTAACTTCTAGTCATTATTTGTTAGCAATCCTAGCCAATTGTTTGATTCACTACAGTAACAAACATCAGGATTGTCATCAGCATAATTTCCAACAAAGCATGCGAATTAACCCTTATACACATCTGGTGCTTTTTCTCATCACAGTCAGTTGGGTCCATTGATGGCGTCAAGGTGTCAGTCGAGAGTGCTGGCTGGGTCGCTGAGTAGGTGTACGCCAGTGCCCCCCCCCCCCCCCCCACACTCGAATCGTCATGAGTATCAGTGGGAGTCGGGTGTCCCAGTCTCGATGGTTAGAAGTCACAAACTTTTTCAGCAAATTAGTCACGGTGAGATTAGTCTGCGGGTGATGGCTAACGTGTAACCGGGCGTTAATTCCCAGCCTTTGCCAAAGTTGTTGCATTACCTCAGCTGCGAAGTGGGTTCCCCTGTCTGAGTTGACCCATGAGGGCAACAAGAAACAGGAGAACACGTAATTCATCAGCAGGCATGCAGTGGTGTGCGGGTTGTCGTTTGGAGCAGGCAGACATTCTATCCACTTGGTAAACGCGCAAACTACTGTGAAAAAGTATTTATTCCCTCCCAGCGATCTGACCAGGTGTCCCACCCAATTAATTTGGAGATCAGACCATGGGAAGGTGACTCATTCATGTCGCAGTAGTGCTCGGTGACTTGGGTTTGCTGGGCGTAACTGGCAGCAAACCAAACATCCTTTAATGTTGGTTGCCACGTCGTTATGCATGTGGGGCCAGTATGCCATTTGTTGTAGCGCGGTGACGGTGGCCTTGAATCCGCAGTGGCCTGCATAAGGCGCGTCGTAGGCATATGTTAGCATGACCCCGCCTTGGCACAGGGTCGGGCGGTGACAGAAAGCGTTTAACCAGACGCAGCCTTTGCAACACGGAGAGCAAGTCTTTCAAATCGCTGTCGTCACATAACGCGTCAGGCGAGACAGGGTTGGTGACAGGGTCAGGCAGGTGTTGAACAATTTTGACAATCGCGAGGTCGCCGGCTTGTTGGGCGACCAAGTCGGCTGTCCTAACGAGCGGTACACACGCTACGGGTCCCGAAGTAGTCCGTGCGGGAGTGTCGCAAGAAACAGTGACGGACGCAGCGCGGCGACGCGTGAGACTGTGGAAATCCTTTGAATGTCTAAGAAGTCTCGTTCAGGGCACCTAGTACATTGTTGATGGTGTCTACCTGGACAGCAAGGCGGACAAGCAAGTCTGCACCCACCAAAAGGGTGTGGGGCGCGTCCGGGAGAACCAGGAAGTAGTGGGTCAGTGAGCGCTGAGTCCACTGAAGGTTTAAAGCACACACGCCCACTTCAGAAATGGAAAGAGAGGGTTCCACTTTTGACGGAAACCGGCAAGACTTGGAGACGAGAGAAAGGTTCGGGTCATGATCCCGCAAGTCGTCAGAAGCAGCTGTAGAAATGGTTGATTTGTCAGCCCAGAAGGCGAGGACAGCGTCAAAGACGGGTGTAACTTGTACCTGGACACCACCGATGATGAGGGGCGTACCCTGTGTCGGCCAGTGGCGGATCAAGGTCACACAAGAAGATGTCGCGGCTTCGCAGCAGGAGACTTCGGTGGTCCTGCCTTGGAAGGTGTCTAGATAGACCAGACCATAAAAGATGGTCTGGGGACTGCTTATCAGACAGGATTTCAGGTCTGTCGGAGCAGTGATATGCGTTTCCTGGGGGTTATAAAACGCAATCCAGTCCCTGCTGGAGGAAAACTCAAAGAGTCCTTTTTTAACTGAAAACACAGTTATTATTATTTATTTATTTTTTTTTTTCTGGAGAGCTCAGTTCATTTGGTAATTTTACCGATTTGACATGTCATCATCATTGCTCTCTTTTTTTTAAATATATTTTTATATTTGTTTATATATATATATATATATTTTTTTTTTTATTAATTTTTATTTTGTATGTGGGTGTGTATGTGCATGTGCGTGTGTGCGTGTGTGTGAGTGTGTATTCATTAGTTCACCTAAAACCTATTAAAAAATCCCATACCGTTCACCTAAACCGAACACTTCAGAATCCAGCCAGAGTCGTGAGGCCATCAGGAGACCCGAGGAAGGACCAAAGAAAAGAAAGGAAAGTGAAATCCAGCACCGACCAGACAGCACCCACCACCCACCGGGCCACCAACCAGAGTCCTTCACCAACCCCAGAAACATCTAAATTCCAACAAATCAGGGATACCTCAAGAGACCAAAGGAGAGACTGAGGAAAGGAAGGAAGGACAGACGAAGCAGAGTGAGATCCACAGACACCAGCCTCCACCGATTCAACGACCAGAGGAAGAAGCAGATTGTGTCTGAGTTTCGATAGATGCTGGTGTGGTGGATCTGGCATGCATGAAAATCTCCACCAAAGAAGGGAGCCGTCGACACCGGTCACCGGCCGGAGAGCAAACCCAGGAGCAGGAGTTAAGACACGCACACACATTCCCCAGGGAATTTTTTTTAAAAAGGCAAATAAAATGGAAAAATTGAGGGTAACGGGCAATATTCGTTACAGCTTCATTCCATATTCTGTGGACTGGACTGAATCAAATCAGTACATGGCTGGTTTTGGTCTGATGCCCTATTATAATAGTCCCCTAATATACGATTTTGGGTCACGTTCACAATGCAGGCAAGAAGACTACAATTGTTACATAGCAAACAACATGTACACTTCAAATGAGTCAACACACAGTTAAAGACTTGCTTGGGTTTTTGATTTGATGATGTGCATATTGGAAGCTTTAACTGACATGTCAATTATAAATGGCCTACAGTTACATGCAGAGAGCAAACACACAACCTGCAGTAGCCTTCCAGAAGTAGTGCTAATCCAATTCTCGCTTCTGTGGAAGTGCACACAAGAAAACATAACCCTCAATGCACTCATCACATGATTTCATCTTTTCTTGCACCCCCCCCCCCGCTCCCTCCCTCTCTCTCTCTCTCTCTCTCTCTCTCTCTCTCTCTCTCTCTCTCTCTCTCTCTCTCTCTCTCTCTCTCTCTCTCTCTCTCTCTCTATCTATCTATCTCCTTCCGCCACTTTATTTTCACTCTCCTCTCCATCACCACTGTGTGCGACCAGTCAGCAAACATAATAACAAATCGACTGTATGAATATTTATGCGGCCATCTTTTTTCTTCTGTTTCAACGTAGCCCTCATTTCTTACCACTTATCATTCGTTATTACCGAGCATCATGCACATTCACACTCAAATACAGTATGTGTTTATTCTCACAGTAAATGCTGAGCCATTATAAGAAGTAGTCCCTTAAGCCCCAGGAGACGGTGGTGGATTTAACTGGTTTGCATGCAGCTACACTTACTACACACATGCTTGGTACTGCCTGAGGCATGTTTAAAGCATGAGAGTCAATGAGAGTGCAAAACGCATCAACAGTCCATCAACTTTAAAAATCAGAAACTTAAAACTAGAGCTGTCAAATGATAAAATTTTTTAATCAGATTAATCACATCTAAAAAAAATTATTACTCACGATTAATCGCTTAATTAAAAAGGCTTTTTTTTAATCAACATTTTTTCCCCGCCAAATTTGAAGAGCACCGATTATGTGTTAATTATTTTGACAATTATTGTTATGAAGTCGTCTTCAACATTTTTTAATTCACTGCACACACTCATCCTCCTCTTTTTCTAATCAGTTAATTACTTTCATAATTTAAAATGACCCCAATATTTTGACATAAACAAATATTCTAAATGTCATACGCAAACATTTATTAAATGATTTACTTAAATGCATGTAATTATGTTTATTGCTCAAACATAACCTGTGCTACCTTAAACGTAGCCATCCGCTGTCACGCTAAAGGATAATCTATGGTCAAAATTAATAGTGCGATTAATCTGTGTTAAATCATGATTAATGCGATCATTTTTTGTGATTAATTAATCAGTTAATGCTTTAACTTTGACAGCACTACTTAAAACGCATATAGACGGGTTCAAGCTTTGTGCTACAAATAGTAACATATACTACAATCCTATGCGGTTGTCCATTTTGAGAGGCTGCTTGTATGAGAATCCTATGTTTACAATAGCGCTTGTTATTTTGCACGTAATCTATGCCGAATTAGTCAGTGGCAAATTAAAATATCACCAAAATCAATATGATGGAAAAGTATTCACTAGACAAGGAGGTTTTTATTCACTACAAGGAGAAAATTTATTGATTGATTTATTCTTCATGTTGTTGTTTTTACACCTTGAAGGATTTTCAGAACTACAAAAGTCAAGAAAGCTATGACCGGCTTGTGACGCTGCGTAAACCAATTACACTAAGGATAGAGTAATGTATTCTCAAAAGTTGTCTGATGCAAGTTTGACACCTTGGATTATTGCAGAATGAAATCAGCGACAGGTGTTGTTTTTTCCTTATACAATATACAATTATGTTTTTAGTTAATATCAGTTTTTGTACCTGCACCAAACACTTTATTTACAGTAAAAACTTGCCTGAAACAAAATAATCAGAACAAACATGAACATTGTTCATAAGACATCATATAGAACCCGTTGACTGCAATCTATGCACGCTCGTCTTCGTTGTTCACGTTGTTTTTCTGCTTCCCCCTGTCCACAAACAAGCTTTGTAATGGGATAAAACACACATAGTGTGCATTATTACTGAATGAATGGTCAACGCGTAAGCATGGCCTCTCACAATGGCTGCCGTGGGAAATGCAGAAAAGCCCGAACCCCTCTGTTAAATGGTATCTTGAAATAATGCACTTATCAATCTATTGTTGTCGAAAGTAGCCACACGCAGATTGAAAAGAGTAATAAGGTGAGATAAATGCAGCCAAAAATTTGAGGCTTAGAGTGTAGAGACGGTTGTTCAGTAACCAGAAGGTTGGCTGTTCGATCCCCGCTCTCCCCATGTAATGTTTTGTGTCCTTGGGCAAGGCACTTCACACACATTGCCTCCAGTGCGACTCACGCTGGTGTATGGAAGGTGTGAATGTTTGGTGGTGGTCGGAGGGGCCGAAGGCGCACACCGGCAGCCACGCTTCCGTCATCCTGCCCCAGGGTATCTGTGGCTACTTACGTAGCTTACCGCCACCACAGTGTCTTTCAAACTTCACTCTATCTGCAACTTCAAATATTTTTAAGGGAAGTTGCTGACAGCAGTTTAAAATCTAGGTGAAGTTGTTTTTTGAAAGCTTACTTCAAATAACAAAATGAACTTGGGATATGGACTGTGAATGATCCAGCCATCAGTCTTTGGTCATTGGTTTAAGGTGAATGCTCCCTAACAGAAACCATATTCTGACGGAAACATGCACCAAAGATTCTTAAGAAAGCTACATTAAAAATAATTCATATGAATATTATGATGGTCAGTCATATTTTGCAGCAATGTACAACTATACTTCACACTAAGAGAGATGTTTTTCTAATATTTACAACAATGATCATATTTTCAAATTCATACCTTTCACTGCATGACAATAATATAAGATCCACACAGAACAACTGCACTGAAATTATAAACTTGCTCTGCCAGCGGAATTTCCGTGGCATTTGTACTGAGCCCACTGATTTTCACCGATATGACACTAACCACTGGTGATTCAGACCAATCACAAAACAGCATTGTATTTGGTGGTGGGATATGCAGCTGTGAAAAAAACAGGACGCACCGACACCGTGGGAAAGAAACAAACCTAACATGGATGAATGAGCGCTGCAATTAATTGAACAGCGAGAGGCATTTTGTGCATTTTTAGCTGGTAAAGATGTTTGTGCTTTTTTTTTTCTTCGACAAGAACAAAAACAACATTTTCATCCGCTGCCTTAGTCAAAACAAAAGTTAGGTAGACTGCACAAGATGCCGCATTGTCCTATCAGCTCGAAGTATTGTACAGAATGTCCGCCTTTCCCGAGCAAATCACCGTGGAGCAGTTGCAGATGGATATTGTGGAGAACTCCCCCAATGATCAATCTGGCTATTGTCAGGTTACTGAAAATACACACAGACCATAATAACCCAATAGAATAAAAAGTGTATAGAGGGTAAAGGGGCATGTGTATTGCAGGGACAATGTCAATTATCTTCATGATTATAAACATTTTTCTCTCTCTCCTATGTTTTCACTACCCAGCTGCTGTGACTGATAGCAATAACTGGCCTGTAAAATACAATGTCCACTAGGGAGTGATGAAAAAATGTGCACCGTAAAACCAATGCTCATGGAAAACAAGGGCAGAACATACAAGCATATGACCATAACTCTCATAAGGACGCTCATCTTAAAGCGAAATGTGGCACTTTGTTTATTCATTTATTCACATAAGGAAAGACAAAAGCATTTACAAACAGAAAAATTACTAAAAGAATGCACATGGAAATATTTTATATTTTTAAAGTCTTCTGTTATTGTGTTTAAATAATTGTTCAAAGAAAAGAAAAAAGTAGGTTTTTAAAATTACTAATAGAAAAAATAAAGAGTGATTTAAACATGTTTAAAAGACCTCAATCAAAGGTATGAGAAAAAAGTAACGTTTTTAATCTGGAATTTAATCGGGGCTGACATCACTTTTATTGGAAGCTTATTCCAACATAAAAGCTAAATGCAGCTTCACCATGCTTGCTTTGGACTCTGAGCTCCACTATTTGACCCAAGTCTGCAGATCTCAGAGTCTTACTGGGTTTATATTCAATCAGCAAAGTACACTAAAAAGGAACTGCGAGCGAACCTCCACCTGTGGTTGATATTACGTTGGCCAAAGAGATCAGAAAAAAACAGGACATTTAGCTAGGGGACATATATATATATATATTGTTTTGCTTTTTAAATACATTTGTGTGCAAAATAGCACATTTTATACATGGAAACAAATGTGGAAAAGCTACTTTAAGCAGTGTTGTTAATTATTGCACAAATACTCATTGTAAATATGATTAATCAGGCTTTCAAATTTGTAATATAAAACATAGAAACAATAGAATTCAATAATATTTTCAAGCTATTTTTATGAGGTTTAATTTGGTTGAGGCCTGGCTAATACAAGCCTCATTAACACCTTGAAATGCGAGTGTAAGTGCATTATCTCATGCCTCGCACTTTTCCTTCTCAAGATTTAAGTGGAGCCCATTCAGTCACACAAATCATCTCAAAGTATGTATCGGCCATTTTTATCTTCTCTTGGTTGGGTAATTTATCTTCTAAAAAGAAAGAAAGAGGTGACTCCACGACAAGCTGGTGGATCCTGGACTGCATATGCAGAATAAAGGTGCCTTTTTTTAATTTAATTTTTTTTACTTTGTATGATAATAATAGTGACCTTCGCCAAGGAGACACGATCCAATCCAATCTCCATAAGTCAGAAGTTGGCATGTGATTATGATTGGCCAATTATATACAAGTGCCCTCCCTCCACAACAACTCCTGGTGATGAATCGGGGTCCGTTGTCTTCACAAACACACCCAACACAGTTTGTGACTAATAATAGTGAAAGACTGGATCAGAGAACAGGATGGTGCCATGAGTTGAACGACAAGGACGTTTGGGGGGGATAGTGAGGGTGGAACCCACCAGGATCTTCTGATCATTCACATTTATCTTAGTTTGGTTGAATGCAAAAGGTCACGAGTGTGCATGCAGTTGCAGTGAACCATTTATAATAATGCACAATCCAAGTCTACTTGTCATTGTGTGCCTTGACCAGTGTCCTCTCCTTCACATATATCACTTAGGGTCCCCTCCCCCCCAAAAAATAAATAAATAAACAAACACAAATGCACAGTAAACACAAATGCACATGCGCCTTTGTCAGCTATATATTGCTGGCGTTGGGCCAAAACTACGTACCTCCAAAATTGTCAGTTTTGAGGAGACCCCCAAAACGACATATTTGTTCAACCATTAACATTGCATCTTCAAGAGCAAGCCATTTTCAACACTTTAGATCAGGTCAATAATTTGGAAAAATATCACCCACTTGTGGACTGACCAACAGCATATATATATTTTTTTAAATTGAAATTTAATTGAATTTCAGGACAAATTAATGTATATGTCAAAGTTGTGTCACAATGTGGTTCATATTTTCAACATTACCACTGTGACTTTCAACCGTGTGCATCTCTTTTGGTATTTGCCAAGTAAATTAGGCACGTCTCCAGTCAGCGTGCGCTGAGCCTCTCCCTGATTGTCCCAGGAGACACACACTGGATGATCTTGACCTAAATAACCCAATGGAGTGCCAAAGGAGAGTAGCAGGGGAAATATTGATGATTCCTGGTAGAGTTGAGTCATGGATGACAAATGACACAAGGTTTTGAGTTTATTCACAAAATAAAATTGATTAAATATAATTTGTAACACTTTTTTTTTCAGTTTGAGTCATTAAAAGGAAATTAATTAACAATGTTAATTACATGTGATTGAGCACATTCTAATTTCTAGGGCTGTGGGAGTACACCAGGTATCGGGCCGATACGCGGCCTTATTTCAAAATTTTCGGTACTCGCTACTGCAGCTGATGCCAGTATCAGCAGGTCTCTTGTAGCCGTTTTACCATCAGGAACTAGAAACTTGCCATTCATACAATTCTAATGAAAAGCGCTATATTGGGATATATATAATGTCCTTCCTTTAAATTATCTGTCATTGTTTTTGTTTGTGTTTTTTGGAGGGGAGTACTTTTATGCATAAAAAGTACCAGTGGTACCAGTACTTGGTATTCGTGACAACTCAATAGTTGAGCACTCATACTGGAAACAGTCTGGAATTTTTGTTTTTATCAAATATCCCTACATTTCTAAAGGTGGCCACTGCACACTTTAGAGCTAATTGTGGGTAAAACCATTATTTAATATCAGAATAGCCCAGCCCTGATCTGTAAGCTTTACAGGACATTTAGCTCGGGGACATATATGCTCATGCCTCTCTTATACAAAGTATACTTACATTTTGTTTTGCTTTTTAAATACATTTGTGTGCAAAATTGCACATTTTATACATAATGTAACAATGTGCTTCACATAGTTAAAAAAACAACAACATTTAAAGACAAAATAAACATTAAAAGGAAAAATAATTTAAGACATTTGAAAAAAACTGAAGAATTTAAGACATTTAAAAACAAATTGGAGAAATAAAAAGAAGGTAAGCGCACTAGATGATCATACAATGCAAGAACATGAGTCATTTATAGGAATGCTCTAAAAGACCTTGAATGGGATTTATTTTAAAGTAACTGCTTTAAAAGCATCAATTACCAAATCATTAAAAAAAAAAAAGTAATCTCTGATGTCATATATTAATGTATTCCTAGTAGGTCAGTATTGCTCACAGATTTTTCACAACATTATTAGCCGAGGTGTGATGTTCGTGTGCCTGTGGAGCTGCCGGTGTTATGTAGGTTGTGCAGCTGTTTTTAGATGTCTGACGATAGGTGACGCACGCCAATAGTTATTTCTTAAACCATTACACCTCAAACTCACAGTACAAAAAATAGACACGGATCAAATGCCAAATGTGTCATAGCAGCGGATCTAGTTCAAAACTTTCTTCATATAAGAGGAGAAAGTAGAGGTACTAACTGTACTTACTTGTCAAAGCCGCTTTAATGATCATGATACACTGGAAACATTGCTTGTGTTTCTATTTTGAAGTATAAATAAAGGGATACCTAAAACGCAATTTTAGGCTGCCTTGTTGTGGCTCGTGATATCTCTTAACATATACTTTGTATATATTTTATAAATCTATCAAACTGTGACAGAGCAGATAGAGAGACCTATAAATTTAGGCCAACGTGGCAATATTCCAAGCTGTCACTTCCACTTATTAATTTAAATGATACAATTTTTCCACAAATCAAAATAGTTCCCAGGTGTCTTATTACCATGTCTGGGCTTTTGGCAAAATACCCCATGGATAAAAGATAGTATGGTACACTTTTCACTTCCTATTTTATGCCTTGCTAAGAGTCAGCCCCGTTTGGAGGGAGTCACATGCAAACGAATACTAGTGGCATACTGTAATTGTGTCTTCTCTGGCTTGGCATTGTCCTGCTGTAATAAGCAGAGACGTCCCTGAAAAAGACATTGCTTGGATGGCAGCATTTGTTGCTCCAAAACATATATGTACCTTTTCAATACAGCAATGGTGCCTTCAAAGTTACCCACATCATGAGCACACCACATACCATCGTTGACGCTCGTTTGTAACTTTGCACTGTAAACATTCCGGATGTTCTTCTTTCCTCGTTGGCTCGGAGGAAGCGACATCCATGATTTAAAATGTTTTTTTTGAAGAGGACTCATCAGACCACAGCACACATTTCCACGTTGCATCAGTCCGTCTGAGATTAGCTCAAACCCAGAAAAGCTGGCAACTTTTCTGAGTGTTGCTGATGTTGTTGCTGCATTTGTAGATGGAGCGACAAACTGCGGTAACTCACAATGCTTTTCTGAAGTGTTCTTAAACCCACATGGCAATGTCCTTTACACAATTTATGATTCTGGGTTTTTAATGCAGTTCCGCCTGAGAGATCCAAGGTGACAGACATGCAATCTTAGTTTAGATGTTGAAATCCCCAAATTCCTTGTAATTGTGCATTGAGAAATGTTGTTTGAACAGTTGAACTATTGATTTAATTTTATTTAGATGGGGAAAAAAACTGTTGTACTATTTGCTCACACAGTTGTGGTTAAGATCGTGCTATCCTTGCTTGTGAAAAACGGAGCCTTTCAGGAATGCATCTTACAGTTTTTCTCCATAGGTTTGACATTTTCAAAATACCATGGATAAATCCCCAAACTACCTTACAATTGGTCTCAACTGAATGGCATTCCTCATTGCTTTCATCAAATTGCCAATGTCTTAGTACATGTCTCAAATGCCTCAGTGGATCTGTACTAATGGTTGTGTACATTTAGCCTACAGCTAGCACAATGTGCCCACATTTAGCCTATTTTTCAAAGGAACAGATCTTGCTGATAGAACTGGATTAGTTGGTTTTTGGTCTAATGGCTGTCCTCTCCAAAACATGTCAGCAGGATTTCAGTATGTAAGTCATAATGCGCAAAATCATCTGTTCAATTGTCAAAATTAGTCCAGCATTTCAAGGAGGATCAGTGGCGAGGATGGTTGAGACATTCCCACCGTTTTGTTTTTTCTCGCAGCATTGCAAGGGAAAATATCAGCTGCGACGTGGATGAAAACCTTTGGCCAAACAGAGAGCAGCGTATGGATGGTCAAGAGGGGGAAGGTGACGATAGTGACTGCACAGTAAATTCTGAGTGGGACTAAATAGACTCAGTTTTAGAGTAATATTTACACTTGGAAGAGAGTAAAATAAAGAATTGACACAGAAAAAAGTCACTGAAGGGTTGAGGAACCTTCCGATTGGGGGACGGCCGCAGTACCACCTTAGCTACGCCACTTCTATTGTTTGCTTAGCTCCAATATGTTTTTGGTCTCGGAGTTATGAAGATTCCAGCTGACACAAGTGATATACTAGCACACAGCAAGAGCTCTGTGGCTCAGGGCGTCGATCGGCTGTCTCCCAAGCTGAAGATCGTGAGTTCGTTCTTCAACTCTTGAGTGATTTATTTATTTTTCAATTTTTTATTGTTCTCTCTTCCAAGTGTAAATAATACTCTAAAACTGAGTCTATTTGGTCCCACTCAAGAGTCAAATTTACTCAACAGAATTTACTGTGTAGTGAAAGTGTTACAGTAGTTGGTTCTTCATTTACGCTGTGCGCTAGATATAATTTTAGTTATTAGTTATACGTTTTTCATAAATATACAGAATTCGTCTCACACGTTCTTTTATTGCACTCTAATGTGTAGACTAAGTAACTTTGTTTGAATAAAAAGTGTTGCAATGTTTGCTTGACTGTGAGTGGAGTATGTCAAACCGCAAATTTTGAAAACTGCTCTTGTAAAATCCTTTCCCCCTCTCAGTTTGATGGGATTTGGCCGGTCTGGAGGGAGCGGTTGATGATGTTGGTGATCAGAGGGCTTATTGCACAGATGTTGGTTTTGACTATGGATGTGTGGCGGGGGTCCAGGGCACAGGTGGAGGGCTTCAATAAAGATAGCTGTTCCTAATATTTTGACCTTCTCCTGTAGTCAAAATTATGTATAGAATACATATATTAGAAATAGCTCAGTTGTTTATTTGGACCTAATATTGTGACTGGACTTTCAATGCTGTGGTCGCAGGAACATTTGTTACGGTTTGTTGTGTGGCTCATTGGGTTTGGTGGCTGTTTCATTTCATTTAATCTTGTTTTAGAAGAAAACATTTAAAAAGAAACAATTAAAAAATGCATTTGGATGTGGAACATCTAGTGACGTCACGCTCGAAGCAGACGCTCGGCAGGTGTCGAGCGCTCGCGGCAATAAGTGTCTCGATACGTTGTTCCGATGCCGTGCTTCATTCGGTGGAAAATCACGTGACCGCGGAAGCGAAGCGTTGGTGCGTCACACGCGTGTCGGCCGTGACTGTCGTGTCACTCCAGGTAGGGAGGGGTCGAGTCTGTCAATTTGATTCTGAGTCAAACTCACAATGCTTCTTGTGGGCAAGATTGAGAGGAGGAGAGCTTTTGCACGCATTGAAGTCACTGAGAATGAGGAAGGGTGCACTAAAAAACAATGAGTAATATTTACTTGGGGGGGAAAACCTAGGAAAGTGTTTTCACTCCAAAATTAAGTAAATTTTCCAAGTAGTGTTCCAAGTACATCTTATCAGTTTGCTTGTTTGTTTTTTCCACAAAAAAAACTACTAGGATTGAGGCATGAACCCCCAAAATTCAAGTTGGGTGACAGCCACGCTAGGAGCTGAGCCACATTATTCCTGCTGTGTTGCTGGTGTCAGGTGGAATCCTCGTACCTTCAAGCCTTTTGCTCCGTTTAGTCACACCAGAAATACATTAGCCTATAATGGCAAACAACAAGACTAATATGGCTCACATGATAGAGTGTCATGAGTTCGCTCCTCAACAGTTGAGTAACTTTTTTAAATAAATTAACTGTGAAAATTGACCCAAAACTCTCCTTGTAAAATTTATAATATGATAAAAAAAAGTTTAGTTGTTTTTTTCAAGTAAATATCACCCCCCCCCCACTTTTTTTTTTTTTTTTACAATGGAAGTGAAGTTAGATTATTACACAATAGATTAATTTGCAATTGCACATATTGTAGACATTCATTCACACACTATATACACTGATTTATAATATAAATCAAATCACAAAAAGTATCTTTTCCAAAGCTGGAAAGGTCATAGGAACCGCTGCAGAAATTATGTTTTTCATGAAACACCCAAATTCCCGTCCCAGTGTCACAAGCATTTTATTCAAATACCATCATCAATTTTCTGTTGCACAAGCATTTCACTTTTTCATTTAAAACTGACACAAGAGTGTCTTATTTCTTAATGACATTTTGCCCTTTTGCTGAATGTAAATGAAATATATTTTTGTCCAGCAGATGTCACCACACTGAATTGTGTCAAATGCCTCGAAGCACTGAACCATTTCGACACATTGCTTCATATTGAATAACTGCTTCAGAAAGCTTCGGTTTCTCCATGACTAGTTTCAACCTTTCTGTCTCATGATTCACCAGAGGATTGCTGTTGAGGTTATCAGAAAATCACATTTTATATATATATTTTTAAATAATTCAAAAAAGTGTCACCCTTTTGGCAGTTATTGATTGTAATTCATCCCTACATTCATACACTTCAGGTGAAACTGTCAAAATCTTCAAAATGAGCCTGCGCACAATGAAATGAATGCTAGAATCATCTTCAACATGCTAAAATACACTAAATACTGCAAAATTTTGAATTCACAACGTTTGGTTTAGATGTGAGAGTCAAGATTAATTTTTAATCTCTTTAAATTGATTTTCAGCTCGATTGAGGTGAAATGGTCAAAATCTTCAAAACGAACATGTACACAATGAAATGGATGCTAGAGTCCCATATAGGATGCTCAAATACACAAAATAAAGCAATAATTTGGAGTCCATAACGTTTGGTTTACGTGTGAGAGCCCAGATTAATTTTTGATTCCTTAAAACACGTTTTCAGCCTGATTGTGATGAAATAGTCAAAATCTTCAAAATGGACATGTACACGATGAAATGGATGCTAGAGTCCCATATAGGATGCTAAAATACACTAAATAGAGCAATAATTTGGAGTCCACAATGTTTTATTTAGGTGTGAGAGCCAAGATGAACTTTTTATTGCTTTAAATATTTTTTCACCTCCTGATTGTATATTTGATGTGAATCTGTCAAAATCTTCAAAATGAACATGTACACAATGATATGCATGCTAGAATCATATTCAGGATGCTAAAATACACTAACGAGAGCAATAATTTGGAGTCCACAACGTTTGGTTTAGGTGTGAGAGCCAAGATGAACTTTTTCTTGCTTTAAATGTTTTTTCAGCTCCTGATTGTATATTTGAGGTGAATCTGTCAAAATCTTCAAAATGAACATGTGCACAGTAAAATGCATGCTAGAGTCCCATTCAGGATGCTAAAATACACTAAATAGAGCAATAATTTGGAGTCCACAACGTTTGGTTTAGGTGAGAGAGCTAACATTAACTTTTAATTGCGTAAAACTGATTTTCAGCCTGATTGAGGTGAAATGGTCAACATCTTCCAAATGAACACTTACACAATGACATGCCTGCTAGAATCATATTCAGGTTGCTAAAATACACTAACCAGAGCAAGAATTTGGAGTCCACAACGTTTGGTTTAGGTGTGAGAGCCAAGATTAACATCTTTTTTTGGGGGGGTTTAAAATGCGTTTTCAGCCTGATTGAGGTGAAATGGTCAAAATCTTAAAAATTTACATGTACACAATGAAATGCATGCTAGAATCCCAATTAGGATGCTAAAATATACTAAATAGAGCAAACAATTGGAGTCCACAATGTTTGGTTTAGGTGTGAAAGCCAAGATTATTTTTTTATTGCTTTAAATATGTTTTCAGCTCCTGATTGTATATTTGAGGTGAATCTGTCAAAATCTTCAAAATTAACATGTACCCAATGAAATGCATGTTGAAATCATATTCAGGATGCTACAATACACTAAATAGAGCAAGAATTTGGAGTCCACAACGTTTGGTTTAGGTGTAAGAGCCAAGACTAATTTCTTTGGGGCTTGAAATGCGTTTTCAGCCTGATTGAGGTGAAATGGTCAAAATCTTCAAAAGGAACATGTACACAATAAAATGCATACTAGAATCCCATTAAGGATACTAAAATATACTGAATAGAGCAAGAATTTGGAGTCCACAACGTTTGGTTTAGGTGTGAGAGCCAAGATTAACTTTTTGTTGCTTTAAATTTGTTTTCAGATCCTGAATGTACATTTGAGGTGAATCTGTCAAAATCTTCAAAATGAACATGTACACAATTAAATGCATCATTTCTAACACTAGACAAAACACCCGACAAAACAAACTACCGGCCAATGTGGGGCTTGAACCCTCGACCCTCAGATTAAAGAAAAGAAGGGGAGGGGGTGTCGCAATATATGTCGACAAAGCTCTAAGAAGCAATAAAATTAAACTTTTGACTACCACCATTGACAACATAATGGAATGTTTAACCATTGAAGTATTTATTAAAAATGCAAGAAAATATAGGTCTAAATAAGGCATGGATGACGAAGGGAAAAGAGAATGCATGAAAAAAGATTAAAACATTTTATACAAATGATTTATTAAATTTAGAACTATGACTAAGACTAGACAAAATATCCCACAAAACAAACTACCGCCCTATGTGGGGCCCTATGTGTGTACCATGTAAAGGTTGACTATGTGTCTGCCCAGCAGTTCAAAATCATCTTTGTGCTACTTGACATTTGCTGGGGAGTGCAAAAGCTCCGCAAATAAAACCAACGCTAGCATCTCACTTTCATCCTAGTCTGACAGGCCATCTGATGTCACAGATGTGCGTCACCACTGTCGTTGTTCGCCTCATTAAGCAGAATCTAATTAGATGCCCAGAAATGTCTGGAGACGAAATGTCCAGCAGCAGGTGCAAGGATTTAATTATTTGACATTTAATTATAGACATTGGAGGACTAATACTTTTCAAAGTAAGACTGCTGATAGTTGGTCGATGGATGGACATTTTGCACTATATTTACAATTACTTGATTCACAACTCCAATTTCTTAGTTGCACAGATTTTTTTTTTGACCATAACAAAACATGCATGCAATAGGTCTATTTTCTATATTTAGTCCACAGTTCCTATTATGGACTATTACTTTAATTTTATTTTTTGACTGTATGTAAACAAATAGTTGGGTCTTTGTAGTGCCTTCCCACCTATCAAGTGCGAAATAAAACAACCAAGTAAATCCTTTATTATCTGCATATTTCTAAAAATGTGTCTGTGAGTGTGCCGTAGAACTTGTGCCTTACTATTTATTACCTAATGGTAGGGGCCCCTGATCATTTTCAAGATTTTCCTTTATAAATCATTAGTTGTTCGGATCAGCAATTTCAGTTAAATATATCATATAGCAGACGAACACATTGATATTTGAGAAGTGAAATGAAGTCAATTGGATTTACAGAAAATGTGCAATAATGACTCAAAGCACAGGTGTCGACGTCTGGTCCTCAAGGTCTTGCATGTTTTAGAGGATTCCCCTTCTCCAGCACACCTGAATTAAATAATCAGATCATCAGCAAACTGTGCAGGAGCCTGATAATCATCCTGATCATTGAATTCCACATAGCTACAAATATGCTCTTATTGGAACACATTTGTATTTATTTTTTTGGTCAGCTCATTGACACTAAGATACACAAGTGAAGCCAATCATGAGGAAGGGTATTTAAGGTGGCCAATTGCACTTTGCATTTTGAAGATTGGCAACATTCGAACCTCAAAACAAATCTCAAATGACCTGAAAACAAAAATGGTTTATTCAACATGATGGTTTGGGGGAAGGATAGAAAAGTTAGCTCAGACATTTCAGCTGTCAGTTTCCATTGTGAGAAACATAGTGAGGAAATAAAGACCACAGGCACAGTCCTAGTTAAGGCTCAAAATAGCAAGCCAAAGAATGGATGTGAAGGATGGTGTGCAGGGGTAGACGATCACCGGCTGAACCGATTATCGGTGCCAATATTTGGCATTTGACAAATACCAGCATGTATGTGCCGGTAACATACCGGTTGTTATGTATCTCACTGAGCGGTGAATGCTTGCAAACATAGCAAACTTAGGGTTTTCTTCAAGATTTGTAAGATGGTCACAGTTTTTACTTGTCACAAAGACATTTCGAACATATTCAAAACTATTTTTCTTTTTAATGCGAAGATCTTTAGAAACCTTTTACAAACCCTGACAAAAACCCAAGATTAGCTACATTCACATGCATTTGTGGGTCAGTGAGATATAGGGAAGTTTTCATTTATTTATTTATTAAAATGTTCACTTGCTGACACTGTTAACTCCCTACACTTTTTATTAAAAATAATAATAATAATAATAATGATGAAATTTAGCAAAACTTTATTTACAACAGAAAACTTACGGGAACTATTTAGTTTAACACTTTTTTTGTTATTATTTTTAAACAAAGCTGTCAATTCTTTATATCTTTAAAATTTAAAGAAAAACTTTTTTTTTTTTTGTATTTTATTCTTTTATTTTATTTTGACACTAATAATTTCTCTTTTACTGTAAATGCATATCGGCATGAAATATCGGTTACTTGCCTCCTGTCTTTGACTACTAATAATCGGTCTATCACTAATCCTGTGAACAGTCAAACTCAACCCACAGACCAGCTCCAAAGACCTACAACATGACCTTGCGACAGGTGGCGTCACTGTGCATCGTTCACCGATTCAGTGTACTTTGCACAAGGAGATACTGTATGGCAGAGTTATGTAGAAAGAAGCCTTTTCTGCGCACATCCCACCAACGAAGTCACTTGAGTTATGTTGTGGACTGATGAAACGAAAATTGCGTTATTTGGACATAACAAGGGGCGGTTAAGAATGCCGCATATAGAACACAGCATTCCAAGACAAAACCTCGCTCGTGCTACCAACAGGGAAATTTGGTGATGGTTCCATCATTTTAAACTCCACAATGCACATTTAAGTCAGATACTTAAATCAAAATCAATGTCCAATGTAAAAATAAAATAAAAAAATTGATTTTTTTTTTATAAAACTAAAATATATATATATATTTTTTTCTTCCACCAGAAAAAATATAACTCATAGTGATAGCAGTGAAGGCACCATTATGCTAATGTTTACCAAACAGTACATATTGTACTACACTGCTATTAATGTAGTCCTGGTGCTATTCATACTAAGAGTTAGCATCTGTGGTGTAAAATCATTACTGCCCACAGCGTTTGGGGAAGTCAGAAAGATGATTGGAGCATGATACAACTTGTGAATGCAGTTCTACTAATGATTGCACTAAATTGCACCCAGTGGAATATCTGACTGTCAACATTTTTGACATGAGTGGGATTAATTCACTTGGTGCAGCAACTTAAGTGCCTGCCAATGCTTTTACAAATGGAAAGAAAAGGCAGACAGAAGAGAGCACAAGATCATGGACATACAGGGTGTAAAAGTTGAGGTGATGCATGGATAAGATTATAGAACATAGAATTTAGGTCCTTTTATGTGGCAGAATGAACAGGTCACTTGGCACATTAATTGAGTCCCTGCAGAAAAACGTGCCTTGTCACCACTTGTCTGATGTCTTGGCAGATGTCAATACGTGAGCATGTGGTGAAGCCAGAGGGAATCATGACTTTAGCTGTGCAATGACCCACTTTTATTATACATTGCAAATGGATGGCACAAAGGGCTACAGACACTTAGAGGACAGCTAAGATGTGCCAAGATAAAATGACAATAAAAAATTACTTTGAAATGAAATAGAAAGAAGCAAGTCAGTGACACCGACTGAATCTGTGAGTCATCCAAAGGCAAGTTGGAGCATCAGGTGCATACATATTTGGACAATGACAAGAGTTTTTACGATGTTGTCTTTGAACTGAACATCATCACAATCCGGTTCCCTCCTTGGTCTGGATTTACTTACATTCATGAAGCTATTAATTTATTGTAAATAATAGATCTACATTCTCCAGAGTATTGTTGACTCAGTTGGTGTTGGGATTTGCTGATGTCCACCCTATGATCCACCACAGTGCAAAAAGAACAGAATAAAAACTACAGCAAAAAAAAAGAAAATTAATACTTTAAATAAGCAAAATTATCTGCCAATAGAACCAGAAAATGTTACTTACATTTACCTGTAAGATTTTGAAAAATAAGAAAATAATACAATGCCCATATCAACCACAGCAGTCTTGAAAATAGTATTATTAGACTAAAAACAAGCAATATTGACTTTTTTTCAAGCTATAAGATATAGAACTATTTTCTTAAAATACACAAATATTTTTTTACGCTCGGATAACTTTGCCTGAGTGTCAAGCAGTGAGGTAACATGTTTTATTGTTTTTGGTATGGCTCAGCCAGGGATTGAACCCACAACCTCCAAGTAGGCACTCTACCACTACACCACTGAGTTGGTACTGGAATGAGGAAAAATAAGTTTAGTAAATATAACGAAGCCAACCACTTAAAAAGCTATATTGCACTTTTGTCTGATTGTTTTAATATTTTTATCACCCATCCACCCCCTTAGGTTACCCTTGTAATTCCAATCACCTTTTCAGCACTTTAGCCTGACCCAGTTAGAACATAACACCCTATATCAGGCGATTGCAATCACAGCTCAGCATGAAGGCGATTGCTCAAGGAAAGTGCTGGACAAGTGATAGTTTTATCAAACTCAGAAAAAAGTGCTTTTCAAGTGAAATGTGAATCAAGGTCCTACTTAGTAACACACAATTTTAACTTATTAATACCTGAAAGTTTTTCAGTGCAGCATGGCCGCAGATAAGCAGGCTTATCTGAGGGGACAGTCAGAAATGTGAAGGGGGAGAGAGAGGAAGTCGCTCACGAGATGCTGTGACTATCGCGAGACCTACAGCGAGACCAGAAACCCTAACATGGCGGCGTCCTGCTGCTAAGATAGAACTAGCTCTAATATACTAAACTAATCCAAATTTAACCATCATATATCTTGCATTTTCTCTTCTCTCTTTTTCATCCGGCAGATCTGAAATACCACCCAACGTGGAGGACCTTGAACGTTTCATCGACGGATATTTTTACAGCTGCGCGATGGAGGATCCTGCCGTCGAGAAACCATCAAAGAGACCCTCTTCGAAGAAGAGGAAAAACGATTCAGCGACGGACACGGACGACCTAACCACCACCACTACGGACGTTTCGGTCAGTGTGCTGGAGTCCATAAATAAAAAACTTGACGTCCTCGGCCTCATCCTCGAGGACGTCAAATAATTAAAAGTAAGTATGGAATTTATCAGTCAGCAGGTAAGTGTCCTTAAACAGGAAAATGCCGAGTTACATTCTACACTCACGACTGTTTCAGCCGAGCTGGAAACTATGAAAAAAGAAAATAAAACGCTAAAAGAAACAGTTTTAGATGTACAATCCCGCAGTATGCGGGAGAATTTAATATTCTCAGGTATATCTGAGAATACCTCTGATAACCCAGAGGTTGAGATAAAAAAATTTATGACGAATTCATTAAAAATTCCTCAGGAGACGGTAAATAACATCTCTTTTGACCGGGTACATCGGCTTGGAGCCCGTAGAGGCAACAAACCCCGTCCTATTATTGCAAAGTTTGAACATTTTAAACAGAAATTATTTGTTAAAAGTAAAGGACGGGAGCTTAAAGGGACCTCATTTGGAATGAATGATCAATTCCCGAGAGAGATCAATGAGCGGCGAAAGGTACTGTTTCCTATAATGAAACAAAATAGGCAGGAGGGTAAGCGGACTACGATAGCCGTTGATAAGTTATATATCGATGGCCAACTATTCCGGAACCCCAATTCCACTCCCTGGCTGTTCTAATTAGCATTGGTGGAACTAAACTTAGTTTGATTACTAGGTGTATACATATACTGTATATGTGGTTATAAAACCAAAAACATGAATACTTATTATGTTTAGGCTATATTATAAATATAATATTAATACACAACTATATCTAAAGTATATTTATAAAAAATAAAATAAAAAAAATCTCGCTGGGGTTACTGGTGTATTGTTATGTTTAATCCCCTGTTAATTTCCCTCACTTTCACCGCCCTACTCGTTTTTGCACGGTTTTATTTACTTACACGTTACCTTACACGTTACCTTACACGTTACCTTACACGTTACCTTACACGTTACCTTACACGTTACCTTACACGTTACCTTACACGTTACCTTACACGTTACCTTACATGTTGCCTTATACGTTACCTCATATTTTATACAAACTATATAAATCACCTAACCACTTTGATTCTATCCTATAACATGCCAGTGGTGGCAAATGGCCTATACAGATATATACATAGGACTGTGTTTATATTATTTGTATGCATAAATTAGTTTTGGTTTCCTGGAATGTTTGTGGCGCTCGCTCACAGGCAAAAAGAATAAAAACTTTAGACCATCTCTTAAAATTAAAAGCAGATATTTGCCTCCTACAAGAAACCCACCTACAAAAATCTGAAGAAAAATTACTTATTGATAAAAATTTTAGCCAAGCGTACTCTGCCCCTTATAACAGTAGACAAAGGGGAGTCTGTATACTCATACATAATAATTTACTCTTTACTCTAAATAATACAATAACAGACCCAGAGGGCCGATACATTATTATTCAGGTGACTATATTTAATAAAATATATACATTCGGTAATTTATATGCCCCTAATAATGATGATCCGGCCTTTTTCCATGAATTTTTCTCTAAACTGTTTGAATTAGCAGCGAACTCTACTATTATTATTGGAGGAGACTTTAACACAACCTTAAATCCATTAATAGATCGTTCTAATAAAACAACATGTATAAGGCGATCACAATCCACAAAAGTAATAGGGGAATATATGGATGACTTTGGCCTCGTCGACAGCTGGAGACTTAAAAACCCAAATAAGAAGGAATTTACCTTCTTTTCCGCTGTGCACCGGTCCTTTTCAAGAATTGATTTTTTTCTTACAAATAATTCTATTGCTGATAAAACCGTTACAAAAATACATCCTATTATTATTAGCGACCATGCACCAGTCTCCCTTTCCCTACAAGTTGATTATACCTTTAAACCACCACCTACATGGCGTTTTAACATCTCACTACTAAACGACGCAGAATTTGACAAAATTATAAGAAAAGAATGGGCGGACTTTTTGGAAATAAATGACTCTCCAGACCTATCTCCAGCTCTTCTCTGGGAAACCGGGAAAGCAGTAATTAGAGGTAAAATTATATCATATTCATCTTATAAAAAGAAACAGGATCAAAAATTAGAAAAAGACTTGGAAGATAAAATTAAACAACTGACGGATGAGTACGCAATAAACCCAAATAACCAAATATGGACTGACTTACAAAATACAAAAATACAGTTAGACGATATGTTAACTAAAAAGACAGAGTTTATAATACAACAATTGAGATACAACAACTTTGAATATAATAACAAATCAGGTAAATTTCTTGCAAACCAACTTCAACGTAATCGGGAAAAATCGCTTATAACGGCTATTAAAGGTACAACTGGTGAATGTACACAATCACCAGAAGAAATTAATCAAATTTTTTATAATTATTATCACAATTTATACTCAGAAACTAATAAACCTAACCCAGAGCATATTGAGGCATTCCTCAGTAGCTTAAGTATACCTCAGGTAACTACTGAATATAAAGATATGTTAGATGCACCACTTACTATAAACGAGTTGTACAGTGCTCTAGATAGTATGCCAAATGGCAAAGCACCCGGCCCTGATGGTTATCCGGCTATATTTCTAAAGCACTTCTGGTCAATGCTTGCTCCACTATTCTTAAGAGTAGTAACAGAAATTAAAACTAATGGTCACATACGCCCACACATGAATACAGCAGCAATTAAACTTTTATTAAAGCCAGAAAAAGACCCCACCCTTCCATCAAGTTACCGTCCGATTTCACTAATTAACACTGATATTAAAATTATCACTAAGGCTTTTACATCTAGATTAGAAACAGTAATCCCGACAATCATTCATAGCGACCAAACAGGCTTTATTAAAGAGCGTCACTCTACTAATAATATTAGAAGGCTCTTTAACCTTATTAGTATGTCACAGCGGCATGATAAAAAGGCAGTTATTATATCATTGGATGCAGAAAAAGCTTTTGATAAAGTTAACTGGTCCTTCCTCTTTGCTGTTTTAAATAAATTTGGCTTTGGGAAGTCATTTATTCACTGGGTGTCAGTATTATATGATTCTCCTAAAGCTACTGTTACTACTAATGGGATTATATCTAAGAGTTTTACTCTACAGAGAGGCACAAGACAGGGATGCCCACTGTCGCCTTTATTATTTGCAATATTTATTGAACCGCTTGCATTAGCCATACGCCAGGAAAGAATGATTCAAGGAATTCACTCTGGGGTAACAGAACATAAAATTAATCTATATGCCGATGATATTTTACTTTATTTAGAAAAGCCTGCTATTTCATTAGGGGAAGTATTTAACTTAATAACTAAATTCTCACAGTTATCAGACTATTCTATTAACTGGACAAAATCAACACTTCTACCTATTACAGAAAATTCATGGAACCCTGCAAGCCAGGACCCATACTACTCATTTCCTATAGGTAATTTAAAATACTTAGGCATAAAAATCTCACCTAAATTAACTGATTTAGTTCATTTAAATTTCACTCCACTTCTGGATAGCATTTATAGTGACTTGGAGCGCTGGAATAATCTTCCTATTTCTCTAATAGGACGAATAGCCACTATTAAAATGAAAGTTTTACCCAAAATAAACTATTTTTTCTCAATGATTCCATTTAAACCTACGGCTAACTGGTTCCAGTTGTTGGACTCAGCCGTTACAAAATTTTACTGGAAAAAAAAAAAAGCAAAGATTAGTCTATCTACTCTTCAGAAAAATAAATCCAAAGGAGGTCTAGAGGCACCAAATTTTATGCACTATTATATAGCCAACCAGCTACAATATATTATTTTATGGGCACAACCCAATAGAGATACTAACTGTTGGCTGGAACTAGAACAGAAGGATTGTAATAACCTCAGACTCCTAGATTTACTCTTTATTACAACATCGATTAAGCGCCATAACTGCTTTAAAAATCCAATGATTTCCGCCACCCTGACTGCCTGGTGGAAGGCACTAGAAATGACAAAAGCCAAAGTGGAGCCCAGCGGGCTTTCTCCCCTATGGCATAACCCCGACTTTCAAATTAACAACCAATCGTTTTATTTGAATGTGTGGGAGCAGAAAGGAATTACACATCTCCACCATCTCTTCTCAGATAATATGTTTATATCATATACATCCTTGCTCCAAAAATATAAAATAAAAAACGGAAACTTTTTACATTATTTGCAAGTTAAAAGTATGATAAAGAAACAAATTCCAACACTCCAGGGTACGCTCCAACCGCCTGTTTTAGCTAAAGATATTACCAAGCTTTCTCCAACAACAACAAAAAAACTCTCAAAAATATATAAGTTACTTTCATATACTGATAAAACGTCTTTACCCATCTCAAAATGGGAAACAGACTTGTCTATAGCTCCGGAATCTGTCTTTTGGATTCAAGTTTGTGAAAATGTTTTTAAAATGACAAAACACACAAATTTACAACTTATCCAATATAAAATTATTCACAGAACATACATTACTCAATATATGATGAAGAAAATGGGACTCTCAGACTCCGACATTTGTCTCCAGTGTTTACAAAACACTACAGACACTTATTTTCATGCTTTATGGTTATGTACTCCGGTTATGTGTTTCTGGACTAAAGTCTTAGAAAAACTTTCCGCTGTCTTGGACTGTAGGATACCGTTCTCTCCAAACTTGTGTTTGCTAGGTGACTTAACAACAATTGACTTACCACATAAACAATTTCAATCTATACTTGTAGCCCTTACTATCGCAAAAAAAACAATTCTTGTTAACTGGAAAAATAAACAAACTTTGAATATCGACCAATGGTCTAACCTCCTCATAAATCATATTTTAATGGAAAAAATATCTGCCTCAAATAAAAACCAAATGTCAAAATTTAAAGAAACATGGTCTACGTATATAGAATTTTTTAACCTAAACTTGGATTTTAATTCTGCCTGTTAGCGAGAGCCACAGCAGCGTTATAACTGGCATTGATGTTTCTGTATTAGGCAATTTGTAACTAATGGTTGTGTTTCCATAGTCAGGAACCCGGCTGCTGCCAGCGGGATCGAGCGGATTCACCTCCGATGGGCACCAGGGGTTGATATTCGGATTCACGGCATGCCAGTGGGTTAATTCTGTGGGTGCTGTCCCCCCTGGCGGGGAGTGGGCGGGTCTGCCCCTCTGTTGGCTGCTGGGTGGCGGCTGCGTCTTGGCCGTTCCCTGGGTCTCTTGGGGGGTGCTGCGTTGCGGGGCTTTCCCTGGTGTCGGGGGCGGCGCCGTTCCGGCGCGGTCCGTCGCTCTGGGCCCGGCGACGCGGTTCGGGGCCTGTGGGCCGCCGGGGTGCCCGGTGGTTCCCTCTCCCCTCCCCCTTCCTCCCCCTTGCTGCCTCTCCCTCCTCGCCTCTCCCCGCCCGTCCTCCGCCTCCTTGTCCCCTCTCCCTCGTCGCCCTTCCTCCTCCTCTCCCCCTCTCCTTGCGTCCCTGCCGCTGCCCCCTGCCCTTCTTGTCGTCCCCTTCCCTCCTCCCTTCCCCTTCCCCGGTACGCCTTCCTTCCCCTCCCCTGGGCCGGGGGCTCCATCCATGGCCCGGGTCTCGGTGCTATGGGGGCCGGCGGGGGTGGCTGGGGTTTGGTGTCGTGCCCGCCCCGCTCCGGTGGGCGTCCTGACACCTCGGGCGGGACCCAGTATCCGGGGGGCAAGCCCTATCGCCCCGCCGGACGGGTCCCATATGCCCGCCGGGGTCCTGGTGGGGTGGGTGGGGGCTTGGTGGGCCGGTGCGCCTCCTGCCCCCGCCCGGTTGGGGGGGGCCCCGCTGGTCACACCTCTTAACTCACTACACTAGGTTTGCACAATACACTTTTATAGACATATAGGGCACATAACACACTTTGGGGGGTGGGGTAGGGTGGAAACACCGTCTTCACCCTACAACTCCCCTCCAATTTTAATACACCACACAACTTGTGGGTGGGGGGGGGGCTTGGGGGCCTGTGGGGGTGCCATCGGTTGGGGGCCGCAGTATAGAGCAGTGCTGCGGTCCCCTGTCCGTGTCGCCACCCCCCCCCCCCCGCCCTATCTATTTTTTTTAATGCACCACATACACTCAGCAACATGCTTGGGTGGCGGGTGGATCGGAGCGTGGGAATATCATTTCCATCGGCTCCGGTTCACCTGCTCCTAATTTTAATGCACCACACACACACACTTGTATATACACTGGGTGGGGTCACATTCACGGTTTAGGGGTAGAGTTCGCCAGTCCGCGAGCTGGCGGACTCAGTAACAGGGGTTAATTTTCACAAAGAACGCTGGGGTGACGACCGGGGCCTTCCCCCGCTGGGCCTGGGGTTCGGGGGTGTCGGCCGCCCTCCGGTGCCCCCATCTCCCCCTTCTGCCCCCGGTGTTCCGTCCTTCCACACGGCGGGGGGTGGGGTGGGCGCGGCTGCCCTCTCCGCTCCACTGTCCGGCCCCTCTTCGGCGCCGGTGCCTGGGTGCGGGTGGTCCCCGGGGGCTGGGGGTCGGGGGTTGGGGGGCTGCCGGTTGGTCGGGGTGGGGTCGGGGGGGGGGGCGGCTTTGTTGGGGGGGGGGGGCGGTGGTGGGGGTTGCGGGGTGGGGGGGTGCTGGGGGTGGGGGGTGTCTGGGGGATTGGGGGCATGGGGGCGGCTGGGGCTGGGTTGGGGTGGGTGGCGGGGGGTGGATGGGGGGCGGGGGGGTGGTGGGGGGGGCGGGGGTTGGGGGCCGGTGGGGTGCCTGGTGGGCCTGCAGTGCCCCGTCCTGCTGCGTTGGGCCGGGGGCGCGGGCCGTGTTGGGGCGGGGGGCGCTCCTGCTCCTGGGTTTGCTCTCCGGCCGGTGGCCCTGGTGGGGCCCGGGGGTCGTCCTTTGGCGCTGCCGCGGCCTGGGGGGCCCTGAGGTGTTGCGCTTGCTCTGTTCCGGCGGGGGTCGACGGCTCCCCTCTTTGGTGGAGATTTTCATGCATGCCAGATCCACCACACCAGCATCTACCGAAACTCAGACACAATCTGTTTCCTCCTCAGGTTATTGAATCGGTGGAGGCTGGTGTCTCGGATCTCACGCGGCTTCGTCTGTCCTTCCTTCCTTTTCTCGGTCTCTCCGTTGGTCTCTTGAGGCCTCCCTGACTTTATGTTTTTTGGATTTGTTGGGGTCTGGATGTTTCTTGGGCTGGGGAGGAGTTCTGGTGGGGGGTGTCTGGTCGGTGCTGGATTTCACCTTCCTTGGTTTTCTTCGGTCCCCTCGGGTCTCCTGGTGTTCGATTTAGGTGAACGGTATAAGATTTTTTTTTTTTCTAATAGGTTTTCTGGTGAGCTAACAAACACACGCACGCACGCACGCACACACACATACTCACCCACACACACACAAAAAAAAAAAAAAAAAAAAAAAGTATGTATGTATGTATGTATATATGTATATATGTATGTATATATGTGTATATATATATATATATATATATTTAAAAAAAAAAAAAAAAAAAAAAAAAAAAGAGCAATGATGATGACATTTCCGAATGAACAATACTGAGCTCTTATAAAAAAAAAAAAGAAAAAAAAAAAAAAAAAAAAAAAAAAAAAAAAAAAAAAGAAATGTGAAGGGGGCATCATATGTACACATGCGAGAGGTGACACGCAAAGGTATGCTGCATTTGAGGAAAGTCGGATTTCCAACTTCATACCAGGAAGTGTACACAGAAACAGCCCTTTGAACTTGGAAACCTGAGTTGCAAAGTCGAGGGTAGGGGGGAGGAGGGAGGAGGACCCCGACTTCACCGATCGGCTTCAATCTGACATCACTCAACAATGGCGACCCCTGTGGAGAGAGAGAGAGACCGAGAGAGGCAAAACATAATTTACAAGATTTTAAACAGACTTGTATTTATCGTTATTAAAAAACGTTTTTTTGTAATTTGGTTCACGTAACACAACGTGATTTGGAATGACTGCGTTAACTAAGATAACAATTTCAGCCATCTTTGTCATTTACATTTGCCTCAAACACTTTGAGGTCGGAATGGGACAATCCAAGTGTGATAAATCCGACATCCCAACTTCCTTGAATGCAGCAAAAGTTCAGTTTATTTATTATAAAAAATTTTACTTCATGCATTTGGAATGCCATGATTTAGTTAGGTAAGTACACAGTCATAGCCATTAATGCTAAAAAAAGAAATTGGCATAATAATTTATTTTGGTTTTTGGCGAAGTGTTTCTTATTTTCGTTTTTTGGTTTCAGCCATGTTATGTTTATCACTTACATAACCTTTATAAGTAAGACAAACACCAGCAAGCAGTTTCTGCACTTTCTTTACCAACAGGTGCCGTAGTACAATACAATATCACGCCGCTAGGGCGACACATAGTGTGGTATCCAACAGCAACAAAAAGTAGTGCCCATTACACTATAATGGCACAATAAAATTTTGGTCATTTAAAGCATATACAAAACAAGCCAAACATTTTCATTTCAGTGCATCTTTATGAGAATGAAGAGTAACCAAATTATCAGGAGGGAAGATAATAGACTTACAGTAAAAAAAAAGAAAAGAATAAAAGAAAAGAAAATGAATCAATTTTGCTTGCTTTACTAAACCCGTTTAAAAACTTGAAAAGGACTGCCTCCCACACAACTTTTAATTCTTAGATGGTAGTTTCTGTTATACTTGTAAATCGGTGTCAGAAAAATCGCTTTTATTTTTTATTTTTTTATCATTTGGCCCTAGCATAAACCCCCGACAACTAGGGACACACAAACCCCTTAAATGCTGGCTCAAGGAGGAGATCTAATTATGAGCACCAATCCATTCGAATTAATCTTCATTTAAAGTGACATTTAATAATACTAAGTCACTGCTGCACTCTGTGCAATGGACCCAGACCCCCCTGAACGTGATCTCCGGCCTCCATGTGTCATCATTAAAATACAATTAAATGACAAGCCTCTTCTACAGTTATTAGCTGTGTTTATCCCCATATCGTCTAGCACATGCACATCAGTATAACATGCATGACCCCATGATAATGTTTGGATAAAACCATCAAAATAGAATAGGCAAGTGCATATACACATACATGAAAATGTGGTGTTCAAGTATGATCGTTTCCCAGGCATCTTCTTTTAATCTAATCAAAAAAAGAAAGTCAACAAAATATTACAAATCGAGAAGAAAGACAAACCATAGTGGTGCCAACAAAACAAATATTAAATAAAATTTAAAAAAATGTACAGCAGAATTCCAACTGAGCCTGCTTATGTGAATCTTTACATTGGCAACTTTATCTAAGCAGTTTCATCATTTATAATGTCTAGAGAGCAACCTGCAAATCCACAGTAAAATGTCTCACTTTGTAAGAAGGATGAAACCCTTTTCATGGTCCTCGGTATTTACGTTTAGTACAAAAAGCCAGAGCCGCAGATGTTTCTTTAGATTTCATGATGGGTGGTGTTTTGTGGAAAACACTACTTCACCTTTATATTTTTATGCAGGATCGTGAGTGGTCGGCGGCAACAATGAATACACAGAGACTTGATATGCTTTGCTAGAATAACTGTGTATTTTATTCCCCGCAAACAGCAATCAACATTTTTATACTGTGCTAGAATAATCGTACGTTTTAATCCCCGCAAACAGTAATCGACACCTGTGCTTTGCTCGAATGATTGTACCTTTTATTCCCCGCAAACAGCAATATTCACAACTTGCTTTGCTAGAATGATTGTACCTTTTATTCCCTGCAAACAGCAATATTCACAACTTGCTTTGCTAGAATGATTGACCTTTTATTCCCTGCAAACAGCAATATTCACAACTTGCTTTGCTAGAATGATTGTACCTTTTATTCCCCGCAAACAGCAATCAATACACTACAACGTTAAGCAGCATATGATCATCATCAGCGCTTACCTTGACACTAGACTGGGGTGCCTACGGTCCGGGTGAAGCGAGCTGCAACAACGGCTGGGCAATCGTACGTGTTCCACAGCTGACTCCGTCCGGACCGTGTGCCGCTCCGTCTTTTATTTGTTAGCAAAAAGTTGTGAGCGGGAGAAACCGGGCTGTCCAAGCCCTCTCCCAGACACTCTCGAAAACATGTTTACGAAGCAGGGAAGGCTGTAGTATAAACAAGGAAAAGTTCCCAGGCTGATCCCGCCCTTTATTTACAAATTGTTGGGCAGCTGGATTCGTACAACAGTTCAGGACAACAACATATCCTTATATAAGAGGTTACATGAGGACATATCAAACCATGGAAAACGCATTGGACCTGGCACATTTGTCCAAATCAAAAATGGGTTCATTTTAGACCCATACCCCTGTTATAGTTTTGTCGTTTGATGACCCTCCCGTAATCGACCAGTATGGAAAGTGATTGTTTCCCATAGATATAATCCATACATGTTATTTCAAAATATCGTCCCCTTATTCCAAAAGTGTTCTAGTGAATTTGTCATCCATGGCGCGTTTCACCCGTTTCACATAGAAGCAAGTACATACATTGAGTAAAGATATAGCACATAATACCACAATAAGTACAATCAATGGAGGAGTCGTTACTTTCCGTGCAAAGGGTGATAAACCTGTGAATATATCATACCAGTGCGACGCTGATGATTGTTCCACCGTCTTTGCCACTGCAAGTACCTTTTCCCTGGCCACCACTGTCATTATCTGCAATTTAGTAATGTTATGACGGTGGTCTTTCACCATCTGTTTTAGCACCTTAGAGTCGCTCAGTGCGCAACTGTACTTCTCCAAGGAGATACCCAAACGGTTGTCATGCAACACCTCCCACTGGATCAAGGTGAGAGCCGTGGCATCAGTGAAATTGGTTAACCGATAAGTATGATTGTTCCATGTCCACAGGTAGACATCCTAGAGGCAGCCAGAGAATGGTACTTTCGGAATTATTTGTCATTACAATTGCTTTAAATCGATTTATTTGTACTTTGGCATGTATGTATTGCAATGAACACACAGTCCAATTCATCCAATCAGTCATATTTTGCAATACCTCATCAGTGGAGTTGTTTACTCTTTCTCGAAACTGCACTTGTTTTTCCCAAATTAATACATTCTGTGCTTGACCTTGCACCGCAGTTGGCATCCACCGTGCCACTTTTACTAATGCATCATGTGTGTATTGTCCAGTGTTGTGCAGCTTGCTTGTAGTAATCTGATTGTCAATCAGGTTGGCGAATCCCAGCAACGTTCCCGTCCCCCTCAGAAGAGTGTCATACCACGCCCGTCGAGCACGATGACACTCTGGTAAGATAGGGAACTTGATTGTCCAACGTACCTCAGTTCGAATCAGTCCATGTGCCATCTTCATACAGGTTGGCACGATAGGAACGACGTGGGTTGGGACATAGGTGATTGTCCAGTCAGTGCCATTGCTCTTCCCGGTGCAATTCCTTTTTTCCGTATCATACTCACATAAAGAACACGTGGCATCCACCGTCAGTTGGCACCCTCTGGCTATCACAGGAATGTCCTGGCCACGGAAGCACCTCCGACACACCTAGAGCGGAAAATCACTGCTTACGTTGGCAACCAGGCAGGCTTGCCCGCCTGGACAAGTAAAGTCGTCCTGGGTGCGGTTGTCAGCGGCGTTTCTCCACCGCAACCGAAACCACCACACGTGCTCCAGCATTCGACCAATGGCGGCCGTCTGAATCGGCTCCCAGCAAAGGACGATCATCCCCATCAGGAGCACACCACCTGCAAGACCTCCGATGCCCCATCGTCCGGCACCACCATGTCTTCGGCCAGCATACATCATCTCGTTTACTTGGATCCCCAATCGAGGAGAATTCGTACCTGTACACATACACATAGACAACTACACGCTTGGATTAGTTTTCTCGTAAATAACATTCGTTAACGGGAACATACACCCACTTTTCGTCTCCAGGATACATTACGGCCACAGAGCTATCTTTCCCCTGCGCTATAATTGCTCCAGCTTTGTTGGTCAAATTTTCCCCTTTTGTTATCACCCGTCTTGGCATTTTTCACAATTTTCGACCGCTGTTTTTACATCATCTATTTTTAGATCAATGCCTCGATCCAGGGCCCACTGTCGGGTCCCCTGGATACCCCAATGTCCGCTTTTCTGATGTACCCATCTTGCTAGGCCCACCGTGGATTCCCTCTGCACTATCATCGCTTTTACTAACTGGTCTATCGCTTGATTGTGTAGTGCTTCAGAATCTGTATTTTTAGTGTGAGCATCTACATGTGACACCGTAATTTTCCCACCCTGTACTTTGTCCCAAATGTCTTTCCATAGCTCTGCACCCTATACCTCATTCCCGTGTAATTTCCACCCATGTGCATGCCATGGGTCGCCCAAAAATGGAAGAAAAAAAATAAGAGAGAAAAAAAAAAAATAATAATAAGGGGAAAAAATGGATGGTGGGTGGCAAATGGCCCCCGGGCCGTAGTTTGTCCTATGTTTTGACTTCTGGGAAATTAAAAAGATAACATCAGACATTTTTGTCAAAACATCAAATTTACACAGAGCTAGTTATAAATTGTGTTACATAATATGCATTTTATCACACATTGGTTTATTTTCCCTTTAAATCCACAACATCACATCGTAATTTTTCTTAAATTACATTACAATCGTAAGAATGTTGAACACAAGGAACTGTCAGGTTCCTGAAGCTCATGAACAGCGTGTGACATTGTTTTGTTTTAGCCGGCCAGTCACTTACGTAAGGCCGCTGTTACAACATAGCCAAATCATACGCTTCCAATAAATCCCTTACTCCTCATAATTCCATATATAATCACGCCAGTCGTCTTTCTCATCACTATTCCAAATGTCACCCTCCCACGAGGGATCATACCTCCCATCCTGTAGTGCAGCTTTGGTTACAAAGGCGCGCACATTTTTCATGGATGGTTGTTGTTTCTTTTTCCTCGCTTTATTTATTTTGGCCACATGTAGAACAGATTGCTCAGCCATGTCTCGGTATTTCCCCAGCTGCACTTGTATGACTTGCACTTGTGCTTGGGCTACCGCCTTATCACCTTTTTCCTTAATCACCTCATCCTCCTTTTCATGTAACTGTTTTTCCAATTGCTTAATTTGTTCCGTTTGTTTTCGCCATGCAGAAGCCGTTAGTCACAACCGTCTCTGCAGAGCGTCTATCGGCTTTTTGCCAGTTACAGAAATTTGCTGTAGAGCCGCGGTTAGCGCTGTAGGACCACCTCTGTCTTTCAGCACTTCAGCCCACGGCTCCATTCGCCCGCCCCCCTTACGCAGCTCCTGAGCTGCTGTATACGTGGGCGAACATTCATCCCAACCGGGTATACTTTCACTTTCGTTTTTGTCTTCCGACTTTTTCTCTTTTCTCCGAAACATTGTACCGTAGCCACTCACTTACTTCTCTTTACCGAGAAGTTAGTAATCCTGCCGACAATGCCAAAATGTTTTGTGGAAAACACTACTTCACCTTTATATTTTTATGCAGAATCGTGAGTGGTCGGCGGCAACAATGAATACACAGAGACTTGATATGCTTTGTTAGAATAACTGTGTCTTTTATTCCCTGCAAACAGCAATCAACATTTTTATACTGTGCTAGAATAATCGTACGTTTTATTCCCCGCAAACAGTAATCAACACCTGTGCTTTGCTAGAATGATTGTACCTTTTATTCCCCGCAAACAGCAATCAACATTTTTATACTGTGCTAGAATAATCGTACGTTTTATTCCCCACAAACAGTAATCGACACCTGTGCTTTGCTAGAATGATTGTACCTTTTATTCCCCGCAAACAGCAATCAATACACTACAACGTTAAGCAGCATAATATGATCATCATCAGCGCTTACCTTGACACTAGACCGGGGAGCCTACGGTCCGGGTGAAGCGAGCTGCAACAATATCTGGGCAATCGTACGTGTTCCGCAGCTGACTCCGTCTGGACCGTGTGCCGCTCCGTCTATTGAATATGTCAACAGAACACTGAAGAGTAAGTGAAGGCTGTTGTGAAAACATCTTACACAGAACCACAGGGAACATCAATCAGGCCTGGTATTCCACCGTAAGGAGATGATGTTAAAATCCTTTCCTGGCTTGGATGTTGAGAACAGCCGCAGGTGTCTTAAAAGATGCCAACGCGGGGATGCTTTCAAGTCATGTCACCCTCATTAGCGGACCTTCCACACAGCCACGGTTATTTAACTACTTCTGGACACATCAATTGAAAGACAGGCCAAGTAATTCGCTTTGATGGCTCCAAGTCCCACTTCGGCAGTAGACACGATGACACATTTCTTATTATTTGCTTCAGCACATGTTAAAATAATATTAGTGTAAATCAGTGCCCGTGTTTTATGTACAAAACAGGCAAGGGGCATTTTCAAATAATTTGATCAATAACGATTAAGACATACCCCACTGAATTTCCTTTTGAACAGAGGGGGCAAATCCAGGTCGAGAAAGTAAAAACCCTGCCACAGTTTGGTGCTAGCTAGCGAGGTCCCTCGCTAGCTCCCCAGATGCTCGGTGAACTGCTAGCGAGCTCGCTGGCTAGCACCTGGGGCTAAAGCCAAACTGTGGCAGGGCTTTTACTTTTTGGACCTGGATTTGCCACCTCTGCGTTTGAAAATATATTGTTTAATTATTATTATTTTTTTACTGATATGAGTAGTTGAATTATCGGCAGTTTTTACCATCCAAATAGTAATAAATAGGGCTGTTAGTTTAACATGTTAATTAGACTAATTACGCTGCAAATGAATGCATTATAAAAATTAACAGAAGTCCCACAGCCAAGCCACTAGGCTTTTCTACATAGAATACCCAAAGTGGCTGGATTAGTCTCACCATTTATTTGCAAATGAGGCAATAACTGTCTCGCCCAACTCATTTTGTAAACAGAAGGGCTTGGAAGCAGGCGAGCCTTTGCCACACCCACCAAAATCCACCCGTGTGATGCTGAGCTCACAGTAGAACATCTTGTGGAGACAGTATTTCTACAACATGGCATTTGATACAGTATTAGGGCGTCCAGAGGATGGTTGTTGTCGCTGCAAAGCTCGCGTCAGGTCCATTTTTAATAACCTGCCAGGCTGCCACACACATCTCCAAGACGAAAACAATCTACTAACATCAGATTTACAAGGGTTAACAAATCGGCTCTTGAGGACCAAGGTTGCCTACCCTTGGGCTACCATACAGTGCTGTATAAATGGTTGTCTTTCTGGAAGGTTCTCCTCTCTCCGCTAAGGACCGCTGGAGGTCTGACAGAGTGACCACTGGGTTCATGGTCATCTTCCTGACTAAGATCCTTCTCCCCCGATTGCTCAGTTTAGACGGGCGGCCATCTCTAAGAAGAGTGCTTGTAGTTCGGACCTCCTTCCATTTACGGGTGATGGTGGCTTCAAAGCAGCAGAAACTTTTCTGTACCCTTTCTCAGATTTGTGCTTCGAGACAAGCACAAGCTAAATTTTAAGCTTTGTGGCAAAGGCTGTCTATACTTAGTTGCATGTGATTTAAGTTTTTTTGTTTTTAATACATAACATTTTTCTCATATAGTCATTATTTTGATTTATTTCATTTTGCAAAGAGGCTGTAACAAAACTAAACGTGCAAAAGGTGAAGCGTTGTGAATACATATGTGTTATGTATTTGTATTGTACAGTTTTTTTGTTGTTATTGTTGCTGCTGTTATACTGTGTTAAGCATTAGCTGTACTGTAACTGTACTTGAATGACAAACTGCAAAGACATTCCCCCCCCCCTTTTTTGTACATAAAGAGACATCATATTTAAGCTTTTTATAAGTATATTTCTACCATCTTTTTTGAGGAGTTAAAGCATGATGGCTTTCCTTCATAATGTGCCGAAATAGATTTTGAGCTTTAATGCTTCAGTGAACGAGGGCCATCTAGTGGACTAAAGAAGTCAAAGCAACCTATAGTGAAACATTCACTCACTCATCTTTCATCAATAATAGTGATACTGATCAATGTAATTTTTAAAGAAGCCTCTTTGCATTAATTTAAGTTACCATATATATATATATATATAATAATTTTTTTTCTTCTTAAATCATAAATAAAATTAAATATCAGTAAACGTGTGCATTATAACAGGAATACGGGACAAGTTTTAATAAAAATAATTACAAAAAATCTCCCTAATAGAAAGTTTTAAGCAGCTCCTCCTTCACGCTCGCTTTTTTTTTTCTTCGGAGAAAATATCATCCACGTGGCACTGACAATGCTGGAAGACATACATATTTGCAAGCTGCTTCCTACAAAATGTATTTGACGGTATAAGATCCAAACGATCCAAACTTTTGAACGTTGCTTTTCACTGGTCACCATTACTAGCGTAGAAACCCCCGACATTCATGTTCAATATTTTGGTGGTTATTACAATTTTTTTCCAAACTTTATTTAACAAACAAGAATGAGATGTGCCTCATCAAACTGCGACAACTGCTCATCCTTCCAGGAAGGCATGCGTATGTGCTGTCCACACTGAAACGCAATAGGCAGCATTTTGGGATCTATCCACTCTGGGGCCCACTTATGAAGGCGATCGTTTTCAGGCTCCAAAACGGTGCTTCATGTGGACGTAATGCCCAAATGGCAAAAAAAAAAAAAAAAAAAAACCTTGGACGGAAACACCAAAACCAAATTAAGAAAAAACCCAGATCATCACAGTTAAAAGTGTCCTGGTGATTGCAAAGAAATAAGCATAAGCATAATAAGGTATGTAATTGATTAAGAAGAAGCTACTGAATTTGTATGTCCTTTAGAAAGTATTAAAGACACGTGTAAATTGAGTGATGTTTTGAGTTTACCTTTTTTTTTGCAAGTTATATATATTTTGCCCGCCAAATTTGAAGAGCACCTGTTATGTGTTAATTCTTTTGATATTTAATGTTATGAGGGCGTCAACATTATTTTGATTTTGTGTTTCTATAGTCAGGAACCCGGCTGCTGCCAGCGGGATCGAGCGGATTCGCCTCCGATGGGCACCAGGGGTTGATATTCGGATTCACGGCATGCCAGTGGGTTAATTCTGTGGGTGCTGTCCCCCCTGGCTGGGCGTGGGCGGGTCTGCCCCTCTGTTGGCTGCTGGGTGGCGGCTGCGTCTTGGCCGTTCCCTGGGTCTCTTGGGGGGTGCTGCGTTGCGGGGCTTTCCCTGGTGTCGGGGGCGGCGCCGTTCCGGCGCAGTCCGTCGCTCTGGGCCCGGCGACGCGGTTCGGGTGTCCGGTGGTTCCCTCTCCCCTCCCCCTTCCTCCCCCTTGCTGCCTCTCCCTCCTCGCCTCTCCCCGCCCGTCCTCCGCCTCCCTGACCCTTCTCCCTCGTCACCCTTCCTCCTCCTCTCCCCCTCTCTCTGCGGCCCTGCCGCTGCCCCCTGCCCTTCTTGTCGTCTCCTTCCCCCCTCCCTTCCCCCTCCCCGGTACGCCTTCCTTCCCCTCCCCTGGGCCGGGGGCTCCATCCATGGCCCGGGTCTCGGTGCTACGGGGGCCGGCGGGGTGGCTGGGGTTTGATGTCGTGCCCGCCCCGCTCCAGTGGGCGTCCTGGCACCTCGGGCGGGACCCAGTATCCGGGGGGCTGGGGGTGGGGGGGTGTCTGGGGGATTGGGGACCTGGGGGCGGCTGGGGCTGGGTTGGGGTGGGTGGCGGGGGTGGATGGGGGGCGGGGGGTCGTGGGGGGTGCGGGGGTTGGGGGCCGGTGGGGTGCCTGGCGGGCCTGCAGTGCCCCGTCCTGCTGCGTTGGGTCGGGGGCGCGGGCCGTGTTGGGGGTGGGGCGCTCCTGCTCCTGGGTTTGCTCTCCGGCCGGTGGCCCTGGCGGGGCCCGGGGGTCGTCCTTGGGCGCTGCCGCGGCCTGGGGGGCCCTGAGGTGTTGCGCTTGCTTTGTTCCGGCGGGGGTCGACGGCTCCCCTCTTTGGTGGAGATTTTCATGCATGCCAGATCCACCACACCAGCATCTACCGAAACTCAGACACAATCTGTTTCCTCCTCAGGTCATTGAATCGGTGGATGCTGGTGTCTGTGGATCTCACTCGGCTTCGTCTGTCCTTCCTTCCTTTTCTCGGTCTCTCCTTCGGTCTCTTGAGGCCTCCCTGATTTTATGTTTTTTGGATTTGTTGGGGTCTGGATGTTTCTTGGGTTGGGGAGGAGTTCTGGTGGGTGGTGTCTGGTCAGTGCTGGATTTCACCTTCCTTGGTTTTCTTTGGTCCCCTCGGGTCTCCTGACGGCGGTGTTCGGTTTAGGTGAACGGTATGAGATTTTTTCTAATAGATTTTTTGGTGAGCTAACAAATACACGCACGCACGCACACACGCACGCACGCACATACACATTCTCACCCACACACACACAAAAAAAAAAAATAATAATAATAATTATTTTGATACACTGCACATGTTCATCTTTTTCAAATCAGTTAATTACTTGGTCAAAATGAATAGTATGATTAATCTACGTTAATACATGATTAGTGCAATAATTTTTTGTGATTAATCAATGAGTTAATGCTTTAACTTTGACAGCACTAATTAAAAATAATAATAAAAACAAGCAGATTAAAAGAAAAAAGTTTGTGAATATAAGTACTGAGATAAAAGTTTTTACAGCACAATGTACACAACCAAGTCTGGTGAATTGTGGCACATCACATGTTAGTTTCTTTATTGAGGAAAGTTAATCAATACTTACAACATACAATTAAATGAAAATATACAAATAAAGAAAGACATAGTTACTTAGAAATGTATATTACTAATGGAAAGTGTCAGAATAAAATACAGAATATGCAAGAACTATAGTGCGGACAAAGCTTGAACAGGAGGTGACTTGACAATGCGTCCTTTTCATAAGTAACCAAGCCCATTTCGACCAAAGTGGCAAAACAGAGAGATGTTAAAACACAGACAAGAGAACTGCAAGCAAATGAGACACAACACACAATTAGCTTATACGAACAATGGCATTCAAAAACAAATTGAGATCAAAACACAAGTGTTGACTTATGAAAATTTTTTAGGTTTGTATCTGTCTGTCTGTCTATCTGTCATGTACAGTACAATGTACAGTTGAACTGTACAGTAATGGAAATTCCTATTGTGAAAGTTACTTTACCTGTATGATAAAGAGCGTGACAACGCCTGCTCCGGTGCTCCGATAGTTTCCTGCAAACCAGTCTCTCAGTTTTATGAGACAACCCTGAAATAAGAGAAAAACCATCACATCTTTGACCTCAAGGGAATAACTATATATGTATACTGTGTATATATACAATATAAATAAACACATTGATACAGTATATATATGAATATATTTGGGCTTGTTGTATTTCATTATTTCCATGTATTTGCATCTGGAGCTGATACACATATTAGGAGGCAGCCCTTTCGCCCATTTTTAATGTGAGCAAAAGTATTGGAGCATGTGACTGCCAGATGGCTTTCTTGCCTAGAAGTGTCTGATCAAATTGATCCTTCCATCCATTTTTTGTACCACTTTGTACTCACTAGTGTCACGGGTGAGCTGGAGCCGATCTCAGTGGACTTTGGGCGAGACGTTTTTTCTGGACGGTCACCAACCAATTGCAGGTCAGTTTATAGTTATTTAAATAATGTCACATGTCTATGCTCAGTTTCACGTTTGTGTTTTGTCTGCAAGGTAAAAAGACTATAATTTCATACTGCTTAGGTGCACCCAAAAACAAAAAGAAAAGAAAAACCCTAAGCTCTGTCTATGAAATTGTTGTGTAGGCACAATAAGCCCCTGCCGTTCTGTGGTTCCCTATTCACCAATTTATTTAGGCTATTTGTTGGTGTTGGTGTTTTTGTGTGAAACCCATCCTAAAAACTCACCTATTTAGTGAATCTGTAAATTTTTTGGGCTCTTCCTGTAAAGCTCTGAGTTTCCAGAAGATTGCACCAAAGCTGTGGCTAATAGGAAAGTAGTAATTGTGTCAACAAAGTAAGTGAAGTGATACATTAGTTTGAAGTGATGCTGTGTTTTGTGATCATAGTTTGTGCCATATTGAGGGTTTAAACTTTTAATGGAGGAAATTAGAAAAACATCTGTTGGGGGGTTCATTGCTATTTAACTCATTTGCTCCCAAAAACATTTAAAAACGTTCTATTTTAAATATTGCCACGGTCCCAAAAACACATTATACATTTAAATTGTTTTAATTTTTTTAATGCTAGAGCATTGAAGAGAACGCTTGAAGCAATATTAGTTATTACCAAAAACGACCAGCAGGTGACAGTAGAGTATAAGAGATCAGACAAGGCCATGTTGCGACAAGCTTTTTTCCCATGTGTTCAGCGGGTTTGTGAATAATGATGAAACTTAGCTATATTGCAATGCTAATTGCTGCAAAACGGGAACAGATAGAAATATACTTTTTTTTTCCTGATGAAAGAAGAGACTCTAATCTTTCTTTTGGTAGGTTCCATGTTTTATAGCATTTGAACACAATATTCTGTGAGCCTTGCAAAATCAGTCAAAATCCAGTAAAACAGCCGGGAGCGAAGGGGGTTGCTTCAGTGAAAATGGCTGGGAGTGAATGAGTTCACGGCAGGGCTTGGTGTGGGCGTTTGAAGGTGTGCACAACCATTTCAAGTAATGAATTCTAATGTCAAAATCAGGGCACAAATATAAATTCAGGTCAGGTAGGATGCACAATTTCCAGTCTTATGGAGGTGTTCCAACTTTAGCTATTCTAGCAGAGCGGCACTTCTGAATCAGATCCTTCTGCAGAAAGTGTGCCATGTGGCCAGTGTCTTACATTCTGTAAAAATTCACATAATATCCCATTTCGGGTCTAAATTGCGGAGCCGATGTTTGACACAAAGTTGTTTGATCCTGAGGATTTTCATCACTTTACCAAAGTAGCCCAGCCTACATCTGAGGTCAATTGTTAATGTACATGTCTTGTAGAATAAAATTATGTGATATTTTAGAATCTTTTTGAGAGTGGGTTACCTCTTGCCAGTTAATGTGGATAGGGAAGGTGCAAGGATCCTGCTCACAACATGAGATGGGAACTTCGCCCATCCAGTCTGCCTCACCGTGTACTCCACAACACTTAAACTGAACAGAGCAAGAAAAAGAGTCAAAATTTAATGCTGGGCAACAACATTCATTGGTACAGAGGGAACTTGATATCCATAATGTATATTTCAACATTAAGGGGCCCATCAGGATGCCTATAATAAAGTTATATTTAAGTAAAGAGAGTCATTTACCAGGTGCTGGACGGCATCAAAATCTTCTGTAATGGTCTGGTTCTCTCCTGGACCGGACTGCCTGTAGATCTTCAAACTTTGTGTCAGGTCTTTCTCAAAATATGTGTCTATCTGTACAGTAGACACAAACTCTGTTATTTGGAATATCACAGTAAATAGACAAAGATGGCCTAATTGTTACTTGATGGCATTATAGACTTTTGCCAGCAGAAACACGAGATAAATAATGTGTGATGCACATAATTGCCCATACTGCCAGTCAAGATGTTGTTTAGCTTGTTTGAAGAAGTGCAATATAAAACATTTACTACCACTCTGCTGTAAACCAGGAACACACACGCCATGGCCAGCTCGACCAGCATCAGGATGAACAGCAGGATGAAAAACTGCAAATAAAGAAATTGTGTTCATATAAGATCATTAGTAACTAAATGGAAATTCGTTTTAACATCCAAAACTACAACTCACATTCATGAGTCGCATTTGCATCTATAGCTTCTGTTTAACTGGTGAATTTGTTGATGAGCTCCATGTTAATCATTCGTCTTCAAATTTAGACACATTTGTATTCAGATGGAACACCCTAATCATTCTGAAAATGAAACATAAGGCCTACGATGCAGCTTTCAAGTGGAAGATGAGCAACCTGGTTATTCAAAGAGGCAATCGAACCGCTGCACATGAGCTTGGAGTAAATGTATCTTCATTCTTACGTTGTGCTTTTTCCTCTTCTCTATTTATTTTCTACAGAGCTCTTCTTTCATATTTGTATGTGCAATATATGCCTCTCAAAATCTAGTGAGGAATTTTGAGGTACATCAATATATTCAGTTTTCTGTTCAGGACTGAATATATCCAGTACTGCTGCTGAGACCACATAATCAGGATTCACACTCACACTGATGAGCAGGCAGCGGTTCTCCTTCATGGCTCCAAGCACACCCAGATAACACACGCAGGTAACAATAGTTCCAGTGACCACCAGGGTGTTGGCGGGGTAGATGGGCCAAAAAGTCGTGACGAGAGACGCAAACTTGGAGTGGATGTTCTGAAATATGCCAAAGGCAACCACAAATGCCCCACACAGCTCCAGCACAGAAAATAAACAAGGCAGTTATTGTTGTGGCAGTCCCATTTTGGGTTTGAATTCAATTCAGTAGTAGTTTTTAGCATTTACCCAGCACAGGAAGTTGAGAAATACCATCAGGTTTTTCAAGCAGTTTACACAGGAGCGATCCATGTCTTAATTCTGTGCAGTCTTACTCCGAGCAACAGAGATGTGTTTTGACAGAAAAAGTGAGACTGCTCTTTTTGGTGGCTGTGTTTACACCACAATAGTGTTTGATATGGTGACACACACTAAGCCATAAACACGATGAGCACTTGTGACCTATTCAGGCTCACTTCACTTTGTTTCAACCGACTTCATAATGTCTGAGTCCTCAAGAACAGTGGTTCTCAACCTTTTTAAAGTGATGTGAACATTTGTGAAATATATTTTTTAGCCAAGTACTCCCTAACCAGCCCCAAAAAAAATTGGTTGAAAAAACAACAACAAAAAACAACAACAACACTTAAGCGCAATGCCATCGTTGTCTGATTTATTCAACTTTGGAACTTCTTTTGTACAGTGATCTCCCTTAAATTATTTGGAATTCAAAAGACCCCAAAAAATAATAATAGGAAATTAACTATATTACAAATAAAGATTTGTGCACATAAATATTATCAACATTAAGCGTCCTCCCTTTGGATCATTGATCATAAAATTTGTTCTAAAAAATAAATCATTAATTTTAAATCAAAATTTCAAATGATTGATAGGTGAATCCTAGATGTCATATTACAGTTTGGGTCGTACCATTTTGGTTTGATGAGACTGGGTTTTAGGACAATGAAATTGAATAGCCTACTGAAGATACATTTCATTTTATGAAGAAGTGTCTATGCACAGCCGCCAATGGTCAGGTACTGGTGGGCAGGAGGAACTCGTGTCTGACAACCAGAAAAAAAGAATCCCCTGCACACTGACAGAACGTCACCTTAAGAGTTTATTTGAGCAAAACAACGCATTGAGTGTCATCAAGTTTACCTCAAATCTGACACAGTCACTTCCAGGTGTTCTTAAGTGCTACAGATCACATGACTTTTTTTTCATTTATTTATTTTATACACAATTTAAACAATACGCAATAGCAGGCACAAATAATAGTATTACATTCACCACAAAAGGCCACAACAACATCACAACAAAACAACTTAAATCTTGTGATTCATTGATTCCACGAGGTTCAACAGTGGATAGTTCATGAATCCAAAAAGCTTCTCTTCTCAGAAGTTGTTTGATGATGTCACCACCTCTCGGATTAGATGCTACTCTTTCGATACCAATAAATCTGAGGGAAGCTTCAGAACCATGATTTTTATCTTTATAATGTCTGGCAATAGCATAATCAAAATTATTATTTCTAATAGTCACTTTATGCTCTGCAATGCCCAATTTTAGATTACGCTTTGTTTGGCCAACATACATTGTGCCACCTGGGCAAATGAGTACATAAATAACATGTGTGGAAAGACAATTAATAAATTATTTTATCTTGAATTTCTTACCCGAACGGGGATGATTACATTTTTTTTTATTATTAATTGTGTTGGCACAATGTGCACATTTCCCACATCTGTAGTTCAGCAAAGCAAGCCAATTAGTTGGTGAAGGTTCGACATACATAGAATTGACAACAGTGTCTCTCACATTTCTACCTCTTTAAAAACATTTTAGACATTTTACATTTTAGTACATTCCAATGTTTATTGATGATATGTTTAACTTGCTTTGAAGCTGTAGAATATTCAGACAGACAAGTGATTCTATTTGCATTTTTATGCTGAGAAGGTGGGGGGGCTTAATAGTTCTTCCTTCTCCCTTTTATTAGCCTTCTCAATCGCCATATCAATTGTATTAATGTCATAGCCCCGCTATTTAAAACGTTCAGCCATTCCTTGAGCCTTAAAACCCGTCGGTGTTATGTGTCCATTTTCAGTCTTTTTTATGTTTTTCTGTGTTTCATCAAAGAAAAAGCATTTGAAAAAAATACACTAGGAACCTGACATTTCACCAGGATTGTTAAAACATGTAGAAGTTCAAAATGGCGCCATGCTGCAATTTATAATAGGATGGAGAGATTCACTCTAAATTCTTGTAATAATGCCAGGTTTAGGCTCATTGACTCCCATTACAAATCACAGTTTTTGATATGCTGTAAACCTGATGTGTTACAATGCATTTTCCGTGATTACTGATGCAATCGCTTCTTTGACGAGTAATAAACATGAAAATAGAGGAATTTGTGTGTTGAGTGTTAACACCCAAAATCCACTAGGGGGCGCCATAGATTGATTCAGATTGGTCAAAATTAATGCGATAAAAACGGTTGGCATTATAAAAAGTTTGGTGTCAATGTGTCTGAGCTCACTTTCAGTCTATTTGGGCATGCATATTTGCTTGTGTGCACAAGATAATACAAAGGTACTGCCCACAAATGCAAAAAAAAAAAAATGCACTTGTTTATTGTTATTGTTTGAATTTCAACTCTTACTGATTGGGTGTTTGAATGTCTTTACTCTTATTGGTTCTAGGCATTTTTGGGGTCGTTGTTCTCGCAATGATCACTACTTTGCATTTCTTTCAACATAACTGGTAGCAATGGCTAGAAAGATGGTATTGAAGGACGCGATTCGGCTTGTTTTAGAAAGTACTGATTCCGAAGAAGAATTTTATTCAGATGCTAGTTCGGAGAGCTCGGAAGAGGTTGAAGAGTCTACTCTTGGACTTTGGATGCCGGAGGAGGAACTGGATGATGACGATGAATACGGAGATGAGCATGACGAGGAGTGGGAAGTGGAGGCAGATGATCGCGGAGGTGGGAGCAAGGAGGAGGGGGGTGGAGATTAACATGACGGGGAGGCAGAGGATGATAAAAATGATGGTGATCAGGGCGAAGAAAATAGTGAGTGGCTCTCAAAAAATAAAAAACTATTATGGCCTCCTACTCACGAAGTGGCCACACATTATGTCCTCCACCCCCCCCCCCCCCCCCCATTCCTCAGTCCGGGCCAACCCTCTACGCAGTAGCCAGTATCAGCTGCCCTGAAACTGCGTTAGATTTTTTTTCAACGAGGGCATCATACAGCGAATTTTAGACATGACAAACCTCCAAGGGCTCAGGTCAGTCACTTCTTGTAGCACACTGACTGTCAGGGAGCTGCGTGCTTACTTGGGGCTGCTGATTCTGGCAGGGTTATTCAAATCAAAGCACGAGGCAACGATCAGCTTATGGGACAAGGATAGCGGACGGCCCATATTTTCAAAAACTATGGCCCATGGACGCTTCTGCCAAATCAATCGAACAATTAGGTTTGATGACAGACTCCTCAGGCCACAACGTCACCACCAAAATAAACTGTCCCCGATCAGCGAAATATGGAATATGTGGAATGCCCTCTTGCCAAAAATGTACAACCTAGGAAGGGATATATGCATTGATGAGCAGCTGGTCTCATTTTCAGGCCGCTGCTCATTTCGGCAATATATGCCATCTAAATATGGCCTTAATATGGACCCTGTGCGATGTCAGCAATTCATACGCCTGGAGCATGCAGGTGTACACAGGAAAGCCTGCTGGAAGCCAGAGAAAAAAGAACTAGGCGATGAGGATGGTTTTGGACCTGTGTTACCAATTGGAGGGCCACATAGTGACCACCGATAATTTTTTTACGTCTTTCCCCCTGGCGGCTGAACTTAAAAAAAAGAAGAAAAGGCATTGGTAGGAACAATCTGCAAAAACAAGGCAGAGCTTCCTCTGCAGCTTGTGAAAGTGACTGGCAGAGAGGTCCTTTCCAGCCTTTTTGCTTTTACAAAAGATCACACTTAGGTCTCCTACGTTCCAAAGAAGGAGAAAAATGTCCTCATCTTGAGCACGCGGCACCGAGAACCGGAGGTGATGGAGACTGAAAAGAAAAAACTGAAAGTCATTCACGACTATAACAAGTCCAAAAGTGCTGGGGATCATTTGGACCAGGTAAGCACGTGTTTTGCATATCAAGGTTTTTCTTTGCAAAAGCTTTCTTATCAAAGCTGTCTTGTCATCTGATTTTTTATTTGTGTGTGTGTGTGTGTGTGTTTTACAGGCCTGTGCCACATACTCCTGCCGCCGGCGGGCACAGAGGTGGCCCATGTGTGTTTTCTTACACATGCTGGACATTTCTTGCTACAATGCATTTGTGCTTTTCACTGTGATTTACCCTGAATGGAACCAGAAGAAAAGCTAACAAAAAAAACAAATATATATATATATATATATATATATATATATATATATATATATATATATATATATATAATTTCACATTAACTTTAACTGTAGCAAAAATGCCCCTAGTCATTATGTTGCAATTTGTAAAAAAAAAATCACACACACGCACACAAAAAAAAACAAGCATACATTGAAAGCGTCATAAAAAAAAATAATAAAAAAAAATAATAATATATATTTTTTTATTTAAAAAACATTTGAGTTGTAAACCTTTCTGTTCATGTTCATGTAATACCAATTGCACATACACAACTCGGTGGCATGTTGCTTTTGATTATTGTCCAGCAGATGGCAGCAGCCACATAGCGAAGTCATTAACTTCCTGACATTCTGGTAAATAACAGAGCTTCCCAAAACCACGGAAACGTGGAGCTACGACAGAGCTCAAAAATAAAATACATACCACATATAGCTACAATGTGTTGATGGAATTGTACACTACTATACCACAAGTAAAGTGTGCATTGAGAATACAAGATATGTCTTAAAAAAGAGGGGGGAGAAAATGAAAAAAATGAAAAAGGTCGTTTAATAAGTACCTATCAAAACAGGGAACTTAGAGCTGTCTAATGCACTAACACAGCTTCTTGAATGTTTGTCATACCGTCCTGAAAATGCTTTTACTATTACAATATACTAAGTTCAGAAGTGTCATTCATGAACAAGGTTGAAACGACTTTGGCCCTGTAGTACTTCCATTAAAAGTACCAGATTAAACTGCAAACAAAATTTTAACAGTCATTAGAAACACACACAAACTACACTAAGAATCTTTGAAACATATACCGTGGTGAGTTTTTTTAAATTAAAAAATTAAAAAGAATCCCTTAAAGTTTGGAATCAGCTTCACTCTTTGTCAGCTGAGATAAAAGGATTCCAACTTGCCTCATTGAAAACAGGAAGCAGCAGGGTGCTGTTTCGTACACAACTTCTTCAAGTATACATTTCATGGAACTACAGCTACTTGCCCATTTGTGTTGCTACAAACCCAAATGGCAGTAGGTGGCAGTGCTGAGAGTGGAAAATTTATTGGAAACATGCATGAATGCCAGTTGACCTCATCCTCCAGTCATCTGTGTCTGATCCTATTAAAATCACATTTTGTTTTTGCTTTCACGTTCAAGTTCAAATAAGATTGTCTGACAACACATCAATTCTCATTGTTTTACGGGGCCACAATGAATCTACTTGAATTTTCTTGTCATTAATAGAATTCTGGTGTGTGGAGGACAAAAACATTTAGTGCAGCTGTGGCGCATTTCTGGCAGCCAGAACGGTAAAGCGCATTCACAGTAACAAAATACATTAGAGGGCATTGGACATTCATTTTGCATACATTGCCAAGTGAAGAATGGCGTCCCTGAGTTACCACTGGACTTTGTTGTAATTTTGGTTGTTTGGATTTTTATGTGCTAAAAGTGTTTTCATATTTAGATTTCCCTATGGGTTATATCAAGTTCTGGTGTAACGTCATCACTGAAAAGACCTAACTCCGTCGTAAACTGAGGACGCCCTGTAAATACATTCAATTAAAAACACAAAGGCAGACATTCACTGTGGGTGCAGTGCCATTAAGTCTCTAACAATATGAAACTAACAAGGGAAAAAGTTCAGTAAGACTGAGTCAAAAGCTAGTGCGTGAAAATGAAAATCAGAATTTGGATAAAATTGTGGTAACGCCAAATATTTATTATTTAAGAATAAATTGCTAAAAGTTTGAGCGACACTTAAATCACTCATCAGTGATCGAAAATGTTTAAAGTCATTGTGTTGTGTTGGATCCGAATAAATGTCATTTTGTTGCAATAAAGGCCTACAATGCTAACAATTTTATGCTGGCAGCACCCAGTGGTTAGCAGAGGTAAGAATGTAAACACTGTTACATAATTTCACGCTCCAGTATGAGGACGAATGTAGTGACCACGCAATCGATCGTGGCCAAAACATAGTCAACTACTATAACAACAGTGATTTCATTGGTTGGTTGTGACTACTGCTTGCAGCGCTTACACTGTGAAGAGTTCTATGTGAAGCTTGAGTCAACAGTCGCGCGTTAGTTTGACTCTGACGGGCAGAAGAGAGCTGTTGTGTGCATGAGCCATCCTTGCAAAGCATTGTGGGTTGTGTAGTTGATTACGTTCAATAGGGATTATTGTGCATCAGCTTTATTGTAATTAGGGCCCGACCAATATGCATTTTTAAAGCCGATACTGACTTTTGACAGAAAATAATACAGATTATTGAATAATCTGCAGATTATTTTGGAAAAAATATATATATTAAGAACAGAAAAAAAGTTACGATTGAATTTGATTAAAATAACTAATTGTTCACACATTGGGAAGAATTTGTGCCTTTTTCGTAGTGTTATCATACCTGTGGGTATGTGCTGCCACGGCATTTGTGTTTGAATATTTGTTATTTGAAAGAAAACAACTCCCAAAGTCGATGCTAACTACCCGAATGGAATCCCTCCTTTTCCACACTTTTAGCATTAGCACTAGGCTAGCGATTTTTAAAAACAAAGCATGTTTTGTATTTAAATTAGAGCTGTCAAACAATAAAACATTTTTTATCGGATTAATCACATTTTAGAATTTTGATTAATCATGATTAATTGCTTAATAAAAAAAGGCTTTTTTAATCAACATTTTTTCCCAGCCAAATTTATGTTATTATATTATTAAATTATGTGTTAATTATTTTGACATTTAATGTTATGAGGACGTCTTCAACATTTTTTGATCCACTGCACATGCTCATCCTCCTCTTTTTCTAATCAGTTAATTACTTGAATAATTTAAAATAGTGAGAACAAATTGACCCCAATATATTGACATGAACAAATATTCTGAATGTCATACGCAAACATTTATTAAATGCTTCACTTTAATCCAAAATTATGTTTATTGCTAAACACAACCTGTGCTTCCTTTAACGTAACCATCCGCTGTGCGCTAAAGGATAATTGATGGTCAAAATTAATAGTGTGATTAATCTGCGTTAATTCATGATTAATGCAATATTTTTTTTTGATTAATTAATCAGTTAACGCTTTAACTTTGACAGCACTAATTTAAATATAAAGTGGATGTAATTCTTAACGTTGTGTGTTTAGTTTTACAGTTAATTCTAACTGGGGTGTCATTAAACAGCTTAAAGGACGCTTTGGGACAACAGAATAACCAGAATAATGCAAAATGGTGCATTCAGGGTACTTTCAATGCATCGGAAAATTTAGTTTTCTTCGATTATAACATCTTAATGGGAAAATAATAATAATAATAGTAAAAAGATGTTATTTGAAATCAAATGAAACAATGAACGACATAATGTATACCGTATGTATATTCGTATCGTGTAATAATGCACGTAATATAACATTATATCATTGTGATATTTTTAGCTGTTTTGTTCCAGGTTTATGACCTGTGGTCTTATGTTCAATAAACAAACTAAGACAAGCACGAGTCAAAACAATGTGTGTGTCCTGCTGAGCCTTTTCGGAGGGCTAAAATAAAAATATCCGAACAGTTGAGCAGGAGGAAGAGTGAGGCTACATGGGAGAAGAGATAGTAAGGGTGGAGGACTTGAAAATGCCAACAGGATGGATAGGAATAGAAATGAGCTCATCAGAGGGACAGCCAAGGAGAGGACACATCCATTACTTGAGCTTGTCCTCAGCTAGCAAAATAACACAATTTTATATGCATGTGGATAATAATGCAAAACTTTTACACAGAATAGCCACGTGATGTAAAAGCTCTCCGTGGACAGTGGGTAAGAGGAACCTGTTTCTTCTACCTTGGAATTCCTCCTTGTCGTCCACCCTCGGATCCTCCTCTGGGACCTTCTCGACTGTCAGCTCATACAATTTCATGGTTATCTGTACCAGTATGCATATGTCAATATTGAACAATGACCTTCCAGTAAAACATTATTTCTTTATGATTTGTACCTGAGAGTTCTCCGGTAGCAGATGAAGCCCCAAGGTAATAGCATGTAGTCAAATGTACACCTGTGATGTTGACACAGTTTTTCCAACTCTGCTTACCTTCAACATCTACCATAACCTATAAAGGGAGAAAAGGAATCATGTGTATTAAATAGTTAAATTGACATGTGGGCTCCATTCACACTAAACTTGTTCACTAGGAGCACAGTAACCTCTAACGTAAAATTATAGGAGCACTAAAAGAAAAAGTAAGCGTGCACACAGTAAATTGACGGCAAATATTCACATTCTGCTCCATTGTATTACTGATAAATACTTGAATAAACTACAATATTTTCAAATCGCATTTTATTATGTAAGCTTCAACAGAGCACATAAAAATGTTGGTGTGGTTCTTGGAGGAATGTTGCATGTGTGTCAACAGTGCAAAGCGAACAAGAACAAGTGCAGATGACAACTGTGGTCCTCATGTTAGCATGTATTTTCTGCATTTTGGAGAGAATAAGTGAATTTGCCCTGGTTGAATTGGGCATCACGCCCTGCAGTGTAAACGTATCCTTCGTCTCCTGTCTTTTGTTCAGTCCTTGCCGGTCCATTGCTGCTGTCAGTGTCATGCCTTGTTGTTCCCCTCGTCTTGCTACGCCACTTGAGTTTTTTTTAAACTTTATTGGGGGGTTTTGCCCCTCAGTGCTGCGTTATCCACCTTGTTTTTATTTAAAGAAATCCCTATTTTTTTTTATTTAGATTTTTTTTTACTTCACCTCTGCCTCCTTGTCTCTGCTTCCCTGCACCTGGGCACTCAACCACGCCACATGTAACAAATTCAATAATTGTAAATATAAATAAAAATAATTCTTAAAGGATGTGAAAAATCTACTTTTTGGAGCTTTTAGCCATGTCAAAATGCTAATTCCTCACCAAAAACATAACCAAAGTGGTGTTTTCCTACATTTGCCCTTGTATGAGAAATTCTAGGTTATTCTGCTCTCCAAGCACCAGCCCCTCCCAACCTGAGAAAACGAGCTGTTGGCACGGTTTGACGTCATTGGGTGCGGCCCCACCCCCGCACCGCCTCTGCGGACTAAACACACACCCACTTTCTCTGAGACCTCCATGAAATAGAATTCAAAGCAATCAATTATCCTTCACATTTGCAATGCCAAAGTGCAATGGCAATTGGCCATCTTAAAATCCCAGAAAAGGTTCTAGCTGACAGTTGTGTAAACTACAAGTGTAACTTTTGCGCTACTTACCCTAGCTGATTGAATGGTCTACTGGTTAGGGTGCTCACCCTGTAAGCAGCAAAACGTGAGTTTGCTTCCCGCTTTAGTGTTTTTTCCCCTTCTTCTTTCCTCTCTCTTCTTCCCTCTCCTCCCCTCCTCCTCCACGATTTCTTGCGGCAAGGAGCCGATTTGTCTTAAATGTTTATTGCAGAATTGATGGCTTGCGTTGCGTGGCCATTTAGAGTTTTCAAACGCAGTGCCCCAACAGCAGACTGCAGCCAGCTCGCTGGAGCCGCGGCATATGGCAAGCACACGGGCAGAGGCAGGGTTTTACTGAACCGGGCGTTTTGCTTCCGCATTAGAAAACTAACCACCAAAACACTTAATATTTCATTGTAAATCACATTGCCATGGTGTCAAATGTAAGATTAAATCATTATATGCTTATAGTTAACTGTCTTCTTCTTTTCCTTTCGGGTTTTCCCTTCAGGGGTCGCCACAGCGAATCAGTTACCTCCATCTAACCCTGTCCTCTGCATCCTCTGCTCTCACACCAACTACCTTTATGTCCTCTTTAACTACATCCATAAACCTCCCCTTTGGTCTTCCTCTAGACCTCCTGCCTAGCATTTGGAAACTCAGCATCCTTCTGCCAATATACTGGCTCCTTCTGACCTTCTTTGTACTTCTCTATCAACCTCCTCAAAGCAAATACTGCATCTGTGGTCCTCTTTATTGGCATGAAACCATACTGCTGCTCACAAATGTTCACCTCTGCCCTCAGTCTAGCTTCAACTACTCTTTCCCATAGCTTATTTGTGTGGCTCATCAGCTTTATTCCTCTCTAGTTGCCACAACTCTGCACGTCTCCCTTGTTCTTAAAAATGGGCACCAACACACTTCTCCTCCATTCCTCAGGCATCTTCTCACTATCTAAGATCTTGTTAAACAACCCAGTCAGAAATTATACTGCTACCTCTCCTAGACACTTCCATACTTCCACAGGTATATCATCAGGACCAAGTGCCTTTCCATTCTTCATCCTCTTCAATGCTCTTCTCACTTCATCCTTACTAATCTTTGCTACTTCCTGGTCCACAACAGTCACCTGTTCTACTCTTCATTCTCTCTCTTTTTCCTCATTCATCAACTCTTCAAAGTACTCTTTTCATCTTCCCATCACACTACTGGCATCTGTCAACACACTTCCATCCCTATCCTTTATTACCCTAACCTGCTCCACGTCGTAAAGCCTCACCGGCTAGCGATGCTAACGCCAGAAAACGTGGTGCACAACCGAGCACTTCTGCACAGGTGGACGTTCAATCGGACGATGAAGAGTACCCTGAGTCCAATGCATATTCATCGGAGGAGTGGGTACAGTCTGATCACGGAGACGACACTGGTTCTGGACTACAATGCCACCATGAATGGAGTGGATAAGATGGATCAGAACATCTCTTACCACCCATTCACGCGGAAAACATTGAAATGGCAATAAAAATGTGTTGCCTATCTATTTCAAATATGCATGTTCAATGCATATATCCTGCACAAAACAAAAAATCCTGGGAAGTGCCAACACTTTTTGGAGTTAATCCGGCAGGTAGTGAGAGGGTGGCTGTTACCACAAGAAAAGGAGGAGGAAGAGGAGGAGGAGGAAGTTGTTGCAGGTATAGGAACTGAAGGGCATGAGGAAGCCAGACGTAACGCCAGGTCACCGTATCATGATCCTGAGAGTAGACTTGATGGCAACATGGCCAAACACACACTGCAGTACCTGCTACTCCCCGGAAAAAAAAGGCTGGCAAGAAAGTGTAGGGTCTGCACGCGAACGAGCAATCGCAGTGAAACTAATCTGGGGTGCAAATCCTGCTGCGTCCACTTGCACGCAGGGGAGTGTTACACAATTTACCACACAAAATGAAAAATTGTGTAGTTGAAACATCCGCACAATTGTAAATAGTAACACGTGCACACACCACACATGCACAGTTGCACACAATTGTAAATTGTTTGCCAAATTGTTTTGTCAAATTGTTTTGTCAAATTGTTTTGTCAAATTGTTTTGTCAAATTATTTTGTCAAATTGTTTTGTCAAATTGTTTTGTCAAATTGTTTTGTCAAATTGTTACACTGTTAAATAGAAATAAACTTATTTTGCTATCAAAAAACACTTTTTCATTGTTGGTGGTAGTGTTTTATAGAAGTAAAGCACTGTTTAGATGTTTGTGGCATCATTCATGGAAAAAAAAAAGTGTAAAATTCACTAGAGTGCATGAAATAATATCGTTTCACAAAAAGCTTGATTTCTACGTATTTTGGTCCAAAACAGAGCATTTGGGTTAAACTAACCTATTTTCTATTGTTGATTACTGAAGAACGGAATAAGGTTGAAACAAACTTGTTTTTTCTGATGAAAGATGGGAGTTCAATCTTTCATTTGGTAGTATCCACAGAAACCTTTGTGTTTCCATAGTCCAAACACAAAAGTTTCTGTGGACCTTGAAAGATCAGTCAAAATGCTCTAAATCAGCTGGCACCCACATGTTCTCTTTTCTGAAAATGGTTGGCAGTCAATAAGTTAACAAACTCCTCTTTCACTCTTTTTCTCTTCCTATCTACACCATGATAGAACAACTTGAACCCTGCACCTAAACTTATAGATTTGCTCCCTTTCCACCTGGTCTCCTGAACACACAATATGTCCACCTTCCTCCTCTGCATCATGTCAACCAGCTCTCTACCTTTTCCTGTCATAGTTCCAACATTCAAAGTCCCTACTCTCAGTCCCAGACTCTTGGTGTTCCTCTTCTCTTTCTTCCTATGAACACACCTTCCTCCTCTCCTTCTTCTTCCTATAGATAACTGTGGACTGGCTTAAAATACTTTTAATTGTCTTAAAAGTGCACTATGTGTGGTCTTTCATAAATGTAAGAAAATACTTTTAAATTCATGTGAACAGTACATTTCAAGAAAACTGATACAATAATAATAATAATAATTATTATTATTATTATTATTACTATTATTATTATAATAAATACATTGGCATTTAAAATTCTATTTTATTATGAATTTATGGGAAAAAGGAGGTATTACAATAATCGATTCATGGTTTCAGGAATCATGTCAGGCTCAAAAAGGAAAATTGATTCAATAGCGATTTTTCGATTTTTTTAAAACCCAGCTTTAGGCCTGCCCAGGTATAGCTGGAAGAGGTAACGTGGGTCCCTTCCCATGAGCTAACCACCTGTAGGAGGGGCCAAAGGGTTTCAGGTCAGTTAGGTGTTGTGAGGCAAAAACAAGGCCAGGACCCGGGATGCAGAGAGACAGGAGCAAACAGTTCATCTGTTCTCAAAGTAGCAACAGAAACCCACCTTACTTTGACCAGAGACTCATAAAAAGAAAAAAACAACAGGTAACAGGAACTTCCTGACTGAGGCGCGTGGCAGGAGGTGGCAAGAACACAGCAAGCATAACAAGGGAATCTTCCGGCGCAGAACAAAGGGAAAGGCTGGTTAAGGCCCCGTCCAGACAGGAGCAAAGCTGGCTTTGTTCCTCAAACAAATTGCGTACACACACAAGCATTTCAAGACTTGCGTGTGTCCAAAAGAAGACACTGAGGACGTTTAATGGCTGTAATGTATATGCCAAGTCTGGAGTGGCACTGTAGCGCAGCCACAGGGAGTTAACGGAAAGCGTAGAAGAAGAATCAGCGAAGAAGATAAACACTTTTTTTCTAACTTTATTGCTATCTACTGAACAAACATGGCTTTGTATGTATCAAAACATGGAAAATATAGAACACAGGAGAAGTGACAATGGCGGGTGATTCAAGTACAACACCACTTGTTGAACGTGGGAATAAAGAAGCAAAATATTTTGCTGCATAAGCAAGCTAAGAAGGCTGCGCAAAACGACTACGACACGGCTATCCGCCAATGTTGTTGACAGACTGACGGTTCGAACAAAGTCACGTGAGAATTGATGCATACGTCATCAATGTGTGACAATGCGTCGTCATCGAGCTGCGACCACCACGTCATCATTGGAGGAGTATCCTGCATATGGTGTCCAGACGGACGCGTACGGGGCACGTTTTGAAATCTTTCCACTCTGGAGCCCGGCTTCAAAAGTGATCGGCTTCAAGCTCCGAAACCATGCCGTCTTGTGGACGAACGGCCTAAACGGTAAGAAACTTGTGAGGATACATTGAAACTGGCTTTCGTGTGGACAGGGCCTAAGTAGACAGCCAGCTAACTAAACTGATGGGACTCAGGTGTGCAAGCAAGACATTGCCTGCGATGTTGGCACCGTCTCCTGCCATCCTCTGAAACTGCAGAGAGAGAGAGAAACATAACCATGACAGGGTCCCAAGAAATCTGGGTGGTGGCCGAAGGCGGAGAGACTTTGGTGGTCCGAGGGACGGGGAACGTCCCCTCTGTGGCAGGGAAGGAGCATGGGCTGTCGTGCGAGGTTGAGAAGCTCCGAGATACAGTCGGACACACACACTACACACAGTCTGGGCTCTTGTTGCTAGTCCTCTTGAAAGGGGATGGGTATTGAATGCGGTGGTTTTTGAAAACCTTATTACCCATGCCTATCACCAAGCAAAATTGCAAAAAAGTGCACAATTTGCTCAAAGTTATATGGGAGGGGATCGTAGTCGATCCACTGCTACTCCGCATGTCCCACCAATCCCCGGGGATGACCCATGACATTGACTGTCTCCCAGATGGCCTGGCAATGCCTTAGGATTCTCCTGGAAGAGTGGCTGGGGAGAGGGAAGTCTGGGCTTCCCTTATAAAGCTGCTGCCGCCACGACCCGACTCGACCTCAGCGAAGCGTCAGAAAGTGGATTGATGGATAAAATATTTTTGAGCCAAGTATAATATGCATTTTATTAACTCATTCACTCCCAGTCATTTCACTGAAGCAAACCCTATGGAGGTAAATTGAGTGCAAAAGTGACACATACCCGTAACATGATGCATGTGCCCGTAAACCAAATGCACACACACGTAACTGCATATACATATGCGTAACTGAAGATCAATAGCCGTAAAAAAAAACCACACACAACCATATAGTGGGAATATTTTCTAAGTGCACGGATACAAATCACCAAACACAAACTCTCGAATCTGCAGTTGTGACACTGCTTTGATTGGCACCTAATCACCCCCAAAATGGGTGCATAAGTGCCACACACTCATAAAGAACATGATCTGTATGCGTAAGTGTTGCAAAATACTCTGACAGCAAATCTGTATCGGTGGGATTAAACTTTAGCAAATGTTTTTTTCCTTAACCACACTGACACGAATCATCAGTTACGAGTGCACGAATCTGCACTTCTCAATCACTGCTTGAAATAAAGCAAGCGGTGCGCGTGCACACTTTTGTACCTCTTCTCGCTCCTAAAAAAACTAGGCGTATTTTCGTAGAGCCAGTGCTGATGCGTATCTGTAGCTCCATGCGCATTCCCGACAGACAAGTGACGTCTGCTGTCCAATCAGCTGGGGAGACGGATCTATATACATGACTGGATAGATCAGGACTTTTGAAGCCTCAAAGCCACCATATTGCTCCTCCCAAGAAACGTTTCTCAGCGTACGATCCTATACATTCACAGTATCGAAGTTAGAGAACATTTGTGACAGTATTTAGTATAAATAGCATGATTTATGGTGTTTTAAACTTGCCTTAAATTAATGTATCAATTATATCCTTAATGATGTTTACAGGAGAATTAATTAAATCATTTATTAAAGAATTATAATTGTAATTCAACAAAAAGACACCTCTGCCAAATCTAATATTGGGGTCTAAGGAACTGAGCGATAAAAGAAAAATGGGGTGTTCAAAGCAGCACATACCATCCACTTGTTAATTTTTATTTATTTTTACTTGTTAAATAATAGTGACCACCTCGCCACAAACTCCCCACCCCGCCCCTATACTAACTGCCTACGAGCAAGATGGCCGCCCTGCCATTTCAACGGCTTACACGGGCGTGTGGGCTATCCAGTAATATATTCAGATCAGTGGCTGCGGCTGACGGCCGCCATGAAATGGGATGGGGGAGCAGCTGGTTGGACAGTAGACGTCACTTGTCTGTCGGGAACACGCATGGAGCTACAGATACGCATCAGCGCTGGCTCTACGAGAATACGCCTCGGTTCTTTCGGAGCAAGAAGAGGTGCAAAAGTGTGCACGCGCACGGCTCGCTTTATTTCAAGCAGTGATTGAGAAGCGCAGATTCGTGCACTCGTAATTGATGATTCGTGTCTGTGTGGTTAAGAAAAAAAACGTTTGATTAAGTTTAACCCCCCCCCCCGATACAGATTTGCTGTCAGAGTATTTTGCAACACTTACGCATACAGATCATGTTCTTCAAGTGTGTGGCAGTTATACACCCGTTTTTGTGGTGATTTACGTGCCGATCAAAGCGTGTGTCGCAGCTACAAATTCGAGAGCTCATGTTTGGTGAATTGTATCCGTGCACTCAGAAAATATTCCCACGATATGGTTGTGTGGTTTTTTTTATGACCATAAATCTTCAATTACGCGTATGTGCCTCGTGGTTTACGGATGGAAATATGCAGTTACGTATGTGTGCATTTTATGTACGGTGCACATGCCTCATGTTACAGGTATGTGTCACTTCTGCACCCAATTTACTTCCATAAACCCTCGCTCCCTGCTGTTTTACTGGATTCTGACCAATTTTGTAAGGAAAACAGAATATTCTGTTCTAGTGCTATTCAAAACACTGGGGAAAATAGTTTTTTTTTTTTCTGGTTGATCTCTTATACTCTGCTGCCACTTGCGGCCATTTTTGTAATAACTACCATTGCTTTAAGCGACCTATACAGGTCAGAGGCTGCATCAAAGCCGTCTGTATGTTCTTGCATTAAAAAAAACATATAAAACGTATAAATAAATTTTTGAGACCATGGTAATATTTAAAATATAACTTTTTTATACGCTTTTGGGACCAAATGAGTTAATGAAGAAAACATGTTGGGAATGATCTGGAAATTTCAAAAATAAATTGACAAAAACAACAACAACAAAACGGAATACAAACCAGTCACAGGACTGTAATAGGAGTTATGCAATAACTCCGGAAGCGCTCAGCTAACCAGAATGACTCATTTTTGGTGCTTCACTCAGCCTCGACAGTAAACGTTTTCAAAATATAAAAGCTATGATCACGTCGACCAACCATACTAACGGAACCCCATATGTCAGTGCTGCTCAGTCCATGTATAACCGACAGTCATTTTTGGCAAGTCCTGTTATGAGTTATGGTTTCCCTCAACAGCAATTTGACCATGTTTTCCATGAGAAAAGCTTGAATATGAGAAATAAAGAGTAGACAATACAGTATAAAACAGTTTTTAGAGTGGAGCTCCCTACCATCAATTTGTTTTTGGTGTATCTAATTTGCAGAAATACACCATCCCTTGAATTGCGAACCCTGGATGAGCAGCCTCTGAGCTCAGTTGGTCGTCCATCACTATCATGGTCATAACACAGGGTCCCGTTCCCCAGCATCACTGACACATAAGGGAAAACCCTTTGCATGGGGGTGACAGATGGGTTACTTTAACAAGAAATGGTGTTTTGATATGAAAAATACAACTCACGGATTAACCACAAACACATACATCAAATGTAAAACATGCATGTAATTGTTCAACCTCAAACTCTGTAAAATGTACTTAGAAATTATAATTAAACTCTTCCTTGTACTTTGAATTTCTGAGTGGGGAGAAAAAATGTAGTTTTTTTCAAGTAAATATCACTCCCCATTTTTTACAATGTACCTGTGATCTCGCTTCTTTTAAACAAAATGTTTCTAAATAGTGAACTGTTAAGGATCGATTACACCTGACAATAACTTGAGTAAATAACAACCGTTAACATATCTTCAATAATACTTACGGTCACTTAAGTCCTTGTAGGTGTTAGTGCTATTACTGATTTAAACTATAGTAACCAAAGCGTAAATTGACGTTTTGAATGAATACCGATGCAGGTAACGACATTTTCAGTTTTAGATCAATACACCTGTTTGCTTAGTACTTCAAAGTAAACTTACCTTTATAAGAATTTACGAGAGAATATTCTCGCTTTAAAAACTCATCAAAAAAATCCCGGTCTTCCGCCATCGACAGCCGGAGAGTACAAAGCACGACCAATAAACACGTTAAATTGCGCATGTTTTTCAAAATAATCATTGTCTTGACTCTTGAGGGATGATGCTGTCGTATCCTGTCACAGACATTACAATTGTATGTCTTCTTCTTGTTTGAGTTGGAAAGCAACCAGCGTTGGGGTACATTACCGCCACCTACTGGACTGGAGTGCTGTGAAAGACGCTTGACAACGATATTGTTCCAATGAATCACGTAGGCTACTGCAGGGGCATCACTAGGTTTCATGGAAAGTGGGGGCTTAGCCCCAAGGACAGGATTGGGCAAACTAGGTCCTCGAGGTCTGGAGTCCTGCAGGTTTGGGATGTTTCCCTTCTCCAACACAGCTGATATATATGATCAGCTTATCAGCAAGCTCTGCATAAGCCTGATAATGACCCTGTTGATTGGAATCAGCTTGTGTTCATCACCAGGGGGGTCTTTGACCACAAGGAACATGAACATCATTCGGCGATGTTATCGAGAGCTCTTTGGGCAGCATGGCCTGGCCTTGTTTGACCTCCCATCTGTATCAGAGGCCCCAGAGTCGGTCTTTGAGGCTGCAATCAAGCTAGCGTTCGGGCTCCTCAGCCTGCCCATCGTATGGTCAAGGTGCGTGGTAGGACGGCTTGGCGGATTCCTGGTGGTGTGACAAAGATCGTGCCAGCCACATGTGCTGAGTATTATTCAGGCACTACTGCCTTGTTGGAGCCCTTGGAGTCTGGTGACCCAGCAGGTCTGTAGGCCTCTCTACTGCCGTGGTTCGGGTAGAACAGGGCACGACATACATTGCCATTGTGAATGTAGGTTCTACTGACGTGTTACTCTACCCTCGTACCACCGTTGGCAGCTTGGATGAGGTTAACCTTGTCAGTCTGCCAGCTGGAGTGACTGAAGTACCATCTGTTGTGGCCACAGTGGCGGAACAGTCAACGACTGCTTCTGTTCCAAAGCGCATTACAGCACTTATTTTGTCTCCATTGCCTGCGTTACAGCAGGGGAACGTGAGATCCCTCCTCGCAAAGTACGTCCCTTTCTTTTCTGCCCATGATGGCGACCTGGGTTGCACGAACTTGATTGCACATGACATTCCTCTCTTGGACGATGTGCCTGTTCGCCAGCGATACCGACGCATTCCTCCTTCTGACTATAAAGTGGTAAAAGAACACATCAATAAATTACTTGAGGCACAGGTCATCAGAGAGAGTAGCAGCCCCTATGCATCACCCATTGTTCTGGTCATAAAAAAAGATGGTAGTCTTCGGTTGTGCGTTGACTATAGACAGTTGAACAGCAAGACCAGGAAGGATGCATTTCCTCTACCTCGAATTGAGGAGTCTTTTGATGCCTTGACAGGTGCCCGCTGGCTTTCAACCATGGACCTGGTTAGCGGGTACAATCAGGTCCCAGTTGCTGAGGCAGATCGGCCTAAGACGGCATTCTGCACCCTGTTTGGTTTGTTTGAGTGGAATCGCATGCCATTTGGATTCTGCAATGTTCCCAGCACCTTTCAGCGAGTGATGCAGGGGGTTCTTTGGTGATCAGCAGTGTCAGTCGCTGTTGCTCTATCTGGACGACATTGTTGTCTTTTCCTCCACCGTCGAGTGGATCCAGGAGCATCAGACCCGCCTGCAAATTGCATTTGATGGTGCCAGAGAAAGGCTAAGGGGTCGCAGCGGAGCGCCGGAAGAACAACTATGACCGTCAGGTCCGCGACGCTCCGTTAAGGGAAGGTCAGTTGGTGCTGCTTCGTGATGTTGGTGTGAAAGGGCATAATAAGATCCATGATTGGTGGTGCCCAGTCGTGTTCAGGGTCCTCAAGGCCCCAAAGGAGGGTGGCTCAGTGTATAATGTTGCCCCTGTGACTGACCAGACAAAGGTCAAACACGTCCACCGCACATTGTTAAAGGCTATGGTTGGAGTTGATGCTCCAAATGGCACTACTGCCCCTCCTATACCACGTCCTGATCAGCCACATTTGGAGGAGGAACTGCAACTTGATGGTGATTTGTTTGTGTTGAGAACTGAAGTTCCTCATACATTCCCATCCAAACATCTGCAATGACTCAGACTGCTCCTTGGTTGTTGCCACCATCAGGTGATCCAGCCCCAAGGGCGTTGAACCTTTCTGGGGTCCCTGCTGGGGTGAGGACTAATTGGCCTTCAGCACATGCGACAGGGTTGCCAGCAGTTCGCCGGACAACAAGGTCGACGGCTGGTCAACATTCTAATGTTTACTATCTTTCAAGATCCATTGGAGACTTGCAGCGTGGAACTGCAGATTCTTCTGGTTCAGCGTCAAATGTAATTTCTGCATTCTTTTGACCATGGAGCTAATTATGTTTGGTTGCTACATCGTCGGGGCGACGATGTAAATAAGGGGGAGAGATTGTAGCAGGATGAGATAATGGCTCCACCTGGTGGGAAGTGTGTGGTAGTACCTTAATTTCCTAGCCAATCAGCATTAGTGCCCTCCCTATTTAAGGAGGCAGTTTAGCACCTGTCCTTAACATGCTCCTTGGCTCTAAGGTCCGCCTCCTTTCAGGGTTCCTCCTGTTACTCTACTGTACCTCTCCAGATAATGTGGCATTGGCTGCCTTTTTGTCTCTGCTGTTGTAGTTATAGACTAGAGTAAGCTGATTGTTGGTTTTATTTGCAGATGCTTTTGTGGTCGACGTTAAGCCATTTAGCAGCTCGTGTAGTGCACTCTATTGGCCGCATGCTTGGGTTGCTTGTGGTGCTTGGCATTTGCTGTGTTAACACTTCCCTCTCCAGCATTAATTACAACACAGACAATTGGTATGCATAGCTAGTGCCTACCTCTGTTTCCTTTTTAATTAAATCAATATTATTTTAAATATATTTTTCCTGTATTTTGTTTGGCGGAGACAGCCTACCGTGAGCCATGGAACCAGTTCTGGGACACTGTTGCTTTGCTTTGTTTTATTTTTATTATTTTTAGTTTGTTTTAAACAATTTGTGGTGTTCCACTGCCACGGTCCAATTAGTGGGATTGGAGCCACCTGGCTATACTCGGCATTGTCTGAGGACCCGTCCAAATGGAAGCAAAGCTGGCTTCGTTCCTCAAACAAATCTCGTACACACAGAAGCATTTCAAGACTTCCGTGTGTCCAAAAGAAGACGCTGAGGACGTTTAACGGCTGTAATAAATATGCCAAGTCTGGAGTGGCGCTGTAGTGCAACCACAGAGAGTTAACTGAAAGCGTAGAAGAAGAATCAGCGAAGAAGACAAACACTTTTTTTCCCCTAACTTTATTGCAATATACAGAACAAAACATGGCTTTGCATGTATCAAAACATGGAAAATGTAGAACACAGGAGAAGTGATAATGGCGGGTGATTCAAGTACAACACCGCTTGTTGAACGTAGGAATAAAGAAGCAAAATATTTTGCTGCAAAAGCAAGCTAAGGAGGCTGCGCAAAACGACTACGACATGGCTATCCACCATTGTTGTTGACAGACTGACGGTTCGTGCGCAGTCACGCGAGAATTGGCGTCTACGTCATCAATGTGCGACAATGCGTCGTCGTCGAGCTGCGACCACCACGTCATCACTGGAGGAGTATCCTGCATATGGTGTCCAGACGGAGGCGGACGGCATATTGAAATCGTTCCACTCTGGAGCCCGGTTTCAAAAGTGATCGGTTTCAAGCTCCGAAACCGCCCAATCGTGTGGACGAACGGCCTGAACGGTAACAAACTTGTGAGGATACATTGAAACTAGCTTTTGTTTGGACGGAGCCTGAGTTCAGCTTTGGGCCTACCCATTTTCTGTCTTTTAAATTAGATTTTATTGGGACTGTTGTGGCTGTTTTTTTTTATTTTTAATTATTTTATCTAGTTTGCAGGACTCGAAGCTCATGGTGGTGGTTCTGGTGCGGGGGTCCCAGTTTGCTGTGTAGTGTGGCTTGTGTCCCCCCCATTTGTGTGTGATTGGGGTGTGGTGTTTTAAGGGTTCCCCTTAACTCTTTGACTGCCAAGCATTTTCAGAAAAGAGAACATATGTGGGTGCCAGCTGATTTAAGCATTTTGACTGGTCTTTCAAGTTCCACAGAGAATTTTGTGTTTGGACTATGGAAACACAGATGCTACCAAATGAAAGATTGAACTCTCATCTTTCTTCAGAAAAAAACGTTTGTTTCTACCTTATTCCATTTTTCAGTAATCAACAATAGAAAATAGGTTAGTTTCATCCAAATGCTCTGTTTTGGACCAAAATACGGAGAAATCAAGCTTTTTGTGAAACAATATTATTTCATGCACTCTAGTGAATTTGACACCTTTTTTTTCCCATGAATGATGCCACAAACACCTAAACATTGCTTTACTTCTGTAAAACACTACCACCAACAATGAAAAAGTGTTTTTTGATAGAAAAATATGTTTATTTACATTCAACAGTGTATTAATTTGACAAAACAATTTGGCAAACTATTTATAAATGTGTGCAACTGTGGTACTATTTACAATTGTGTGGATGTTTCAACTACACAGTTTTTCTTTTTGTGTGGTTTATTGTGTACAACTCCCCTGCGTGCAAGGGGACGCAGCAGGATTTGCACCACAGATTAGTTTCACTGCGATTGCCCCTTCGCGTGCAGACCCTACAACACTTTCTTGCCGGCCTTTTTTTCCGGGGAGCAGCAGGTATATACTGCAGTGTGTGTTTGGCCATGTTGTCATCAAGTCTACTCTCAGGATCATGATACGGTGACCTGGTGTTACGTCTGGCTTCCTCATGTCCTTCAGTTCCTATACCGGGTGGTAAGAGATGTTCTGATCCATCTTATCCACTCCATTCATGGTGGCATCGTAGTCCAGAACCAGTGTCTTCTCCGTGATCAGACTATACCCACTCCTCCGATGAATATGCATAGGACTCAGGGTACTCTTCATCGTCCGATTGAACGTCCGCCTGTGCAGAAGTGCTCGGTTGTGCACCACGTTTTCCGCCGTTAGCATCGCTAGCCGGTGAGGCTTTACGACGTGATCGAAGCCGCCGCTTCCAACTTCGGCGTCAAGCTCGGAGTCACCCTCATCATCATCCATGTGCTCTTTAGCATTGGTCGATGCTTTTCGTCTTTGAAGAAAATGCTCAAGCGTGAGCTGCTTGCAACCGGTCGCCATTTTCGCTTCCTCAGCCATTCTCCCCTCAACACTCTAGCTCCGCCTCACGTCTTCTACTACTCACTCCTACCCGATCTTGTCCAAAGATAGCCATCGCTGCCATCTAGTGCCCGTAAATAGTCATTATACTAACTCAATCTGCTTGATACTTTCAGCACAGCTGGCCAAGGCTTTCCTCCACCCGTTTCCAAAAACAAAACGAAAAACATAGTGAACGTCTTTTAACGTCTTTGGCGGCACTCATTTGGATTTTACTAAACGTTATTAAACGTTTTTGGCGGTCAAAGAGTTAATCAGCGCCCCCACTAACTTTTTATCCTGAGCTCCAGTCCTGTAATTTTAATTTGTGAGTTTTATTATTGCATTGTGGATTTTAATCTCTGTCTAAATAAAATATTTTTGTGAATATTTGAACCACGTCTCATGCTCCTGTGTGTAACGGACTTAAGTGCCTCGTTTTGTCACATTGGACTTTACGCTAACGACCGATCCAAAGTTGCTTTTGTAATGAGCTTACTGCTGCGCCAGTAAGGAGGTTTCTCATCGTCACACACCTAACACAAACAAACATTCAAACACATATAATGTATTTAGAGAGAGCAAGAGCAATGGTTAACCCAAAAATATTGCACAAACTGTGTAACAGTGTGCCAACACCTCAAGGTGTTGACAGTAAACAAATCCTGTTTTTGTAACAAGCGTATCATCGCACAAAATACATCAATAATCATGCCCAAAGATGTTAATTATAAAATTAACCAATAGCCGTCGATTTGTGTAAGCGTAAAAAGCAATTACAGCAGATGACATTCAATCATTTTCAACAACAAAAAATTGCCTGTGAGCAAATTTAGTACTTCCTGTTTTGTTCTTCTTTAAAATTTACATGGTTTCAAACAAAAAAAAAGGTAGAGCTAACTAACTGATTGACCAAAATAGCGTTAACTGTACAAAAACCTTTCGTGAAATCACGGGACCTCGAACCTGGACCACGCGATGGAGTGGGGTTTACTGTACAGTACTTTTGGTGACATTTCTGTTTGGCGGTGCGCTGTGATTATTTCCTAATGTAAAATAAGTGCCTTGGATCAATAAATGTTGGGAAACATAAAAAAAAAAAAAAAAGTAAAAGTCGGAACAACGAGGAGCGTGAGCGACATCAACGTAATAATCCGACGGAGTCCTACAGCTTCTGCTGCACCTAAATACTGAGCTGATTGCATGACTCTCAGGTGTGCAGCTGGGGACTCCGCCCACCCAGAAGAATGTGAGAAGCTGTGAGAGAGAATAAAAAAATATGACCAGGCCTGACACACAAACACGACATATGCAATTGTGATATGTGCAGTTCTGATTCAGTAGAAGCATCTACATGTTGTCAGTATTGTGAAATGTGCTTGTTCAAAAAACAAACAAACAGGTGCATGTTTGTCATGCTTTCTCAAGTTATACAATATTTAAAACTTCAGTTTCATTTACGGCACTAAGAAACATAGTGTTAATATACTTATCTACTTCATATTTATTTCTTGGCTCAGGAATTTCTTTCAGTAGGTAATCATTACCAATATCGACAAATAACTCATTAAACTCATTAGCTATTTCTGTATTTTTATCAATAACAATATTTAAAAAAATAAAATCTTTAAAATATTCTGGATGATCTATTTTTGCAGAATTATTTTTAATTACATGATTTAATATTTTCCATATTTCATATGTGTTGCTTCTATTCTGCTCCAATAGTATGATAATAATCTTTCTTACTTGTTCTTATAATATTTACTAATTCATTTATTTCAGCAGTTCTCAATTTTATTAAAAAAATTAAATAAATCTTTTTACATGCATTCTCTATCCCCTTCATCATCCATGGGTTATTTAGGCCTTTATACTTCCTGGTGACTTTAATTAATGGACAATGTTTATCGTATTAAGTACTGATGATAGACTGAAAAGCGTTATATGCAATACTGGGATCTTCATGTGCATAAACCTCACTCAGAGTAGTTTTGATTTTCTAGGTCCTCTTTAAGGGCAGCTATGGAATGTTGTGTTCCTAATCTTATTTCTGATATGTAATTTGTTAGCTTCTTTTTTTTAATCAAAAATTGTTTTGTAAGATTACAAAGACAGGAAGATGATAACTTATATCATTTATAAGAAGTCCACTCTTTATTTATTGGTCAATTTTATTTATAAATACAATATGCTATCAATTAGAGCGGCTGTATCAACTGTTTTTCTGCTAGCATTTATAATTGCAGGGAAAAGACTGTTACTATACATTGTATTTATAAAATCAATTGTTTTCTGATGTCCCTTTGAATTTAACAAGTAAATAACAAAGTCACCACATATTATTCGTGTGTGCGTGCGTGCGTGTGTGTGTGTTTAGCATTTGTGTAACTGAGCATATCTGCAAATTTTTCATTGAATATGTCAGGTGTAGATCCTGGTGTCCTAAAGACACAACTTATCATGACATTAGGTGCATTATTGATATGTATTTCAATAGTAAAAAGAAAATGGATGGATGATAGGACATTCCATAAGATTGTCTATGATATTAGTTAAACATTCAACTTTACTGCGTCTATAAGCTTTGTCCACATATAATGCAACACCCCCTCCCTTTTTATTTTCTCTATTAAGTACAAACAATTCATATCCTTTGAGTCCCATGTCACTTATTTTTCTTTATCAAGCCATGTTTCTGATATGGCAATTAATTTGAAACTGTTTATTTTGGCAAATATTCTTCGATTTGTGTAAAGTTTCTATACAGACTTCTGCTATTCAGGTGTTTTTTTTTAATACTCATGTTGAATTGATCATCCATATAACAATCACAATTAAAACTACAGTCATTGTTTTTGTAAAAAAATAAATAAATAAAAATAAGATTCTAAATTGTTGTTTGACAACATCTACAATACTTTGTAAATTGTTCATTAATTCAGAATTACAATTAGAATTGTAGTGCAGTGGTCCCCAACCCCCGTGTTTACCTGCCCGCGAAAGTTATGGACTTTTATGATGAACTGGTCCGTGGTGGGAAAAAGGTTGGGTACCAACTTAGGTACAGTAAAATAAAATAAAAATAAAAAGTAGTATTACAGTAGTTGTGTTGACTTACTTAAATTGTTTTTGTTTGTGTTGTTTTCTACTGCAAACAATTGTATGCTTGCATTCTTTGCAAATAAATTGATTAACGGGTAGAAGTGCACTAAATAGATGGCCCATGCAGGTTTGATAAGAAAACACTAGAGGGCGCTCCATATCTAATATAACCAATGCCAGAGTGAATACAAGTATTTGATTAATTTTCTACTGTTTTCCTGTTCTGAGTCACAGGTGAGCTTAAGTCTATCCCATCAATTAGTGTGGGATAGACTCTGTACAGATCATCAGTCAATTGAAATTTAATTAAAGCATGAATTTAAAGTAAATATGTAATTTCTTAATTTAAAAGCAATTAATAATGCTTTCACTATATTTTTATATTAGGGGGGACGACCACCACACTAGGCACTGAGGCTACCCAACTATAAAGGGTGGTCCACAGCAGGATGTCTTTGAGTTTGGAACAGTGATTTTAGGTTGAGTTTCCCTCACTTGCATCTACATCAAACAGTGAAGTATCTTCTGTGGGATGACCTTTAAAACGGAGATTAGCTACAGGAAAGTGAATTATAATCCATGATTCAGCTAGCCATTATATTTCTAGCATTGTGTGACTGTCTTCAGCTGCTACTGGCACACACACACACGCACCCCGCACACACCCCCACACACACGCACCCCCCCCCCACACACACACACACACACAGACAGACAGGGTGACCACAAAGGCACACACACCCAGGCCAGGAGGAGCCATTCCTTTGGCTGAATTTGCACAGCAGATTTGATGCCAAAATGTCATTTTATACCTATATACAAAAACTGACTTGAGTTTTTGCATTTATTTTAAGTTGCTGTTATTCAAACACGATTGTGCTGTCAGAACAGCAAATGAATTATGGAACCCAGGAGATGATGCAATATAGTTTGTTTTTTGCAAACGTTTGCACAGCTTGTAACTTGCAAAAAGACTTCTTGTGGGTTGAATTTAGCCAGTCTCACATGCGTAATTTAGTAAATCCCACATGTGCATCGAAAATCTCTTATGCGCAAAATGCACTTTTTAGATTTGAGAGCTTAATAAATTGTAATACTAATAGTAAGACTTAAGTAAGATTTTCACAGATGAACGCAGTTCTAAATGGGACGTTTGCGCCCTTGTAGGACTGCAGCTCTTTGTTCTGGTTCAAACCTGAGCTGCAGCATTCTGAATGAGCTGCAGCTGTTTGATGTTCTTTTGAGTGAGTCAGAAGACCATTGCAACAATCAAGTCTGCTTGGAGCATGTAACAATTCAGTCTGGGTATGTTTTCAGCTGTTTTTCTAAAATAAATAAAAGGAAAAAGCAATAAAAAAAATTCAAGAAGACCTTAACAAGACATTGTTGTAGGGAATTGACAAATATGGTACTATAAAATCTGAAAATGAAAAGATGTGGGGACTTTTTGTCCCGTCATCACTCTTCACACGATTATGTGTTATGTCTCCAACAGTTTCCTTTTTCTTTTCTTTTTATGCACTCATATAACCTACAATTCTCTGACTCAGTTTACTGTGATTTGTGCAGGGCTTTTCCATAATTACGATTTATGAATGTCTTTGAGTTTGGAACAGTGATTTTAGGTTGAGTTTCCCTCACTTGCATCTACATCAAACAGTGAAGAAATCTCACGAGGCTCACGAGGGGGAAGTCGCTCACGAGATGCTGTGACTATCGCGAGACCTACAGCGAGACCAGAAACCCTAACATGGCGGCGCCCTGCTGCTAAGATAGAACTAGCTCTATTATACTAAACTAATCCAAATTTAACCATCATATATCTTGCATTTTCTCTTCTCTCTTTTTCATCCGGCAGATCTGAAATACCACCCAACGTGGAGGACCTTGAACGTTTCATCGACGGATATTTTTACAGCTGCGCGATGGAGGATCCTGCCGTCGAGAAACCATCAAAGAAAACCTCTTCGAAGAAGAGGAAAAACGATTCAGCGACGGACACGGACGACCTAACCACCACCACTACGGACGTTTCGGTCAGTGTGCTGGAGTCCATAAATAAAAAACTTGACGTCCTCGGCCTCATCCTCGAGGACGTCAAAGAATTAAAAGTAAGTATGGAATTTATCAGTCAGCAGGTAAGTGTCCTTAAACAGGAAAATGCCGAGTTACATTCTACACTCACGACTGTTTCAGCCGAGCTGGAAACTATGAAAAAAGAAAATAAAACGCTAAAAGAAACAGTTTTAGATGTACAATCCCGTAGTATGCGGGAGAATTTAATATTCTCAGGTATATCTGAGAATACCTCTGATAACCCAGAGGTTGAGATAAAAAAAATTATGACGAATTCATTAAAAATTCCTCAGGAGACGGTAAATAACATCTCTTTTGACCGGGTACATCGGCTTGGAGCCCGTAGAGGCAACAAACCCCGTCCTATTATTGCCCTAAGTTTGAGCATTTTAAACAGAAATTATTTGTTAAAAGTAAAGGACGGGAGCTTAAAGGGACCTCATTTGGAATGAATGATCAATTCCCGAGAGAGATCAATGAGCGGCGAAAGGTACTGTTTCCTATAATGAAACAAAATAGGCAGGAGGGTAAACGGACTACGATAGCCGTTGATAAGTTATATATCGATGGCCAACTATTCCGGAACCCCAATTCCACTCCCTGGCTGTTCTAATTAGCATTGGTGGAACTAAACTTAGTTTGATTACTAGGTGTATACATATACTGTATATGTGGTTATAAAACCAAAAACATGAATACTTATTATGTTTAGGCTATATTATAAATATAATATTAATACACAACTATATCTAAAGTATATTTATAAAAAATAAAATAAAAAAAATCTCGCTGGGGTTACTGGTGTATTGTTATGTTTAATCCCCTGTTAATTTCCCTCACTTTCACCGCCCTACTCGTTTTTGCACTGTTTTATTTACTTACACGTTACCTTACACGTTACCTTATACGTTACCTTACACGTTACCTTACACGTTACCTTACACGTTACCTTACACGTTACCTTACACATTACTTTACATGTTGCCTTATACGTTACCTCATATTTTATACAAACTATATAAATCACCTAACCACTTTGATTCTATCCTATAACATGCCAGTGGTGGCAAATGGCCTATACAGATATATACATAGGACTGTGTTTATATTATTTGTATGCATAAATTAGTTCTGGTTTCCTGGAATGTTTGTGGCGCTCGCTCACAGGCAAAAAGAATAAAAACTTTAGACCATCTCTTAAAATTAAAAGCAGATATTTGTCTCCTACAAGAAACCCACCTACAAAAATCTGAAGAAAAATTACTTATTGATAAAAATTTTAGCCAAGCGTACTCTGCCCCTTATAACAGTAGACAAAGGGGAGTCTGTATACTCATACATAAGAATTTACTCTTTACTCTAAATAATACAATAACAGACCCAGAGGGCCGATACATTATTATTCAGGTGACTATATTTAATAAAATATATACATTCGGTAATTTATATGCCCCTAATAATGATGATCCGGCTTTTTTCCATGAATTTTTCTCTAAACTGTTTGAATTAGCAGCGAACTCTACTATTATTATTGGAGGAGACTTTAACACAACCTTAAATCCATTAATAGATCGTTCTAATAAAACAACATGTATAAGGCGATCACAATCCACAAAAGTAATAGGGGAATATATGGATGACTTTGGCCTCGTCGACAGCTGGAGACTTAAAAACCCAAATAAGAAGGAATTTACCTTCTTTTCCGCTGTGCACCGGTCCTTTTCAAGAATTGATTTTTTTCTTACAAATAATTCTATTGCTGATAAAACCGTTACAAAAATACATCCTATTATTATTAGCGACCATGCACCAGTCTCCCTTTCCCTACAAGTTGATTATACCTTTAAACCACCACCTACATGGCGTTTTAACATCTCACTACTAAACGACGCAGAATTTGACAAAATTATAAGAAAAGAATGGGCAGACTTTTTGGAAATAAATGACTCTCCAGACCTATCTCCAGCTCTTCTCTGGGAAGCCGGGAAAGCAGTAATTAGAGGTAAAATTATATCATATTCATCTTATAAAAAGAAACAGGATCAAAAATTAGAAAAAGACTTGGAAGATAAAATTAAACAACTGACGGATGAGTACGCAATAAACCCAAATAACCAAATATGGACTGACTTACAAAATACAAAAATACAGTTAGACGATATGTTAACTAAAAAGACAGAGGTTATAATACAACAATTGAGATACAACAACTTTGAATATAATAACAAATCAGGTAAATTTCTTGCAAACCAACTTCAACGTAATCGGGAAAAATCGCTTATAACGGCTATTAAAGGTACAACTGGTGAATGTACACAATCACCAGAAGAAATTAATCAAATTTTTTATAATTATTATCACAACTTATACTCAGAAACTAATAAACCTAACCCAGAGCATATTGAGGCATTCCTCAGTAGCTTAAGTATACCTCAGGTAACTACTGAATATAAAGATATGTTAGATGCACCACTTACTATAAACGAGTTGTACAGTGCTCTAGATAGTATGCCAAATGGCAAAGCACCCGGCCCGGATGGTTATCCGGCTATATTTCTAAAGCACTTCTGGTCAATGCTTGCTCCACTATTCTTAAGAGTAGTAACAGAAATTAAAACTAATGGTCACATACGCCCACACATGAATACAGCAGCAATTAAACTTTTATTAAAGCCAGAAAAAGACCCCACCCTTCCATCAAGTTACCGTCCGATTTCACTAATTAACACTGATATTAAAATTATCACTAAGGCTTTTACATCTAGATTAGAAACAGTAATCCCGACAATCATTCATAGCGACCAAACAGGCTTTATTAAAGAGCGTCACTCTACTAATAATATTAGAAGGCTCTTTAACCTTATTAGTATGTCACAGCGGCATGATAAAAAGGCAGTTATTATATCATTGGATGCAGAAAAAGCTTTTGATAAAGTTAACTGGTCCTTCCTCTTTGCTGTTTTAAATAAATTTGGCTTTGGGAAGTCATTTATTCACTGGGTATTATATGATTCTCCTAAAGCTACTGTTACTACTAATGGGATTATATCTAAGAGTTTTACTCTACAGAGAGGCACAAGACAGGGATGCCCACTGTCGCCTTTATTATTTGCAATATTTATTGAACCGCTTGCATTAGCCATACGCCAGGAAAGAATGATTCAAGGAATTCACTCTGGGGTAACAGAACATAAAATTAATCTATATGCCGATGATATTTTACTTTATTTAGAAAAGCCTGCTATTTCATTAGGGGAAGTATTTAACTTAATAACTAAATTCTCACAGTTATCAGACTATTCTATTAACTGGACAAAATCAACACTTCTACCTATTACAGAAAATTCATGGAACCCTGCAAGCCAGGACCCATACTACTCATTTCCTATAGGTAATTTAAAATACTTAGGCATAAAAATCTCACCTAAATTAACTGATTTAGTTAATTTAAATTTCACTCCACTTCTGGATAGCATTTATAGTGACTTGGAGCGCTGGAATAATCTTCCTATTTCTCTAATAGGACGAATAGCCACTATTAAAATGAAAGTTTTACCCAAAATAAACTATTTTTTCTCAATGATTCCATTTAAACCTACGGCTAACTGGTTCCAGTTGTTGGACTCAGCCGTTACAAAATTTTACTGGAAAAAAAAAAAAGCAAAGATTAGTCTATCTACTCTTCAGAAAAATAAATCCAAAGGAGGTCTAGAGGCACCAAATTTTATGCACTATTATATAGCCAACCAGCTACAATATATTATTTTATGGGCACAACCCAATAGAGATACTAACTGTTGGCTGGAACTAGAACAGAAGGATTGTAATAACCTCAGACTCCTAGATTTACTCTTTATTACAACATCGATTAAGCGCCATAACTGCTTTAAAAATCCAATGATTTCCGCCACCCTGACTGCCTGGTGGAAGGCACTAGAAATGACAAAAGCCAAAGTGGAGCCCAGCGGGCTTTCTCCCCTATGGCATAACCCCGACTTTCAAATTAACAACCAATCGTTTTATTTGAATGTGTGGGAGCAGAAAGGAATTACACATCTCCACCATCTCTTCTCAGATAATATGTTTATATCATATACATCCTTGCTCCAAAAATATAAAATAAAAAACGGAAACTTTTTACATTATTTGCAAGTTAAAAGTATGATAAAGAAACAAATTCCAACACTCCAGGGTACGCTCCAACCGCCTGTTTTAGCTAAAGATATTACCAAGCTTTCTCCGACAACAACAAAAAAACTCTCAAAAATATATAAGTTACTTTCATATACTGATAAAACGTCTTTACCCATCTCAAAATTCCATCTATAGCTCCGGAATCTGTCTTTTGGATTCAAGTTTGTGAAAATGTTTTTAAAATGACAAAACACACTAATTTACAACTTATCCAATATAAAATTATTCACAGAACATACATTACTCAATATATGATGAAGAAAATGGGACTCTCAGACTCCGACATTTGTCTCCAGTGTTTACAAAACACTACAGACACTTATTTTCATGCTTTATGGTTATGTACTCCGGTTATGTGTTTCTGGACTAAAGTCTTAGAAAAACTTTCCGCTGTCTTGGACTGTAGGATACCGTTCTCTCCAAACTTGTGTTTGCTAGGTGACTTAACAACAATTGACTTACCACATAAACAATTTCAATCTATACTTGTAGCCCTTACTATCGCAAAAAAAACAATTCTTGTTAACTGGAAAAATAAACAAACTTTGAATATCGACCAATGGTCTAACCTCCTCATAAATCATATTTTAATGGAAAAAATATCTGCCTCAAATAAAAACCAAATGTCAAAATTTAAAGAAACATGGTCTACGTATATAGAATTTTTTAACCTAAACTTGGATTTTAATTCTGCCTGTTAGCGAGAGCCACAGCAGCGTTATAACTGGCATTGATGTTTCTGTATTAGGCAATTTGTAACTAATGGTTGTGTTTCCATAGTCAGGAACCCGGCTGCTGCCAGCGGGATCGAGCGGATTCACCTCCGATGGGCACCAGGGGTTGATATTCGGATTCACGGCATGCCAGTGGGTTAATTCTGTGGGTGCTGTCCCCCCTGGCGGGGAGTGGGCGGGTCTGCCCCTCTGTTGGCTGCTGGGTGGCGGCTGCGTCTTGGCCGTTCCCTGGGTCTCTTGGGGGGTGCTGCGTTGCGGGGCTTTCCCTGGTGTCGGGGGCGGCGCCGTTCCGGCGCGGTCCGTCGCTCTGGGCCCGGCGACGCGGTTCGGGGCCTGTGGGCCGCCGGGGTGCCCGGTGGTTCCCTCTCCCCCCCCCCCTTCCTCCCCCTTGCTGCCTCTCCCTCCTCGCCTCTCCCCGCCCGTCCTCCGCCTCCCTGTCCCCTCTCCCTCGTCGCCCTTCCTCCTCCTCTCCCCCTCTCCTTGCGTCCCTGCCGCTGCCCCCTGCCCTTCTTGTCGTCCCCTTCCCGCCTCCCTTCCCCTTCCCCGGTACGCCTTCCTTCCCCTCCCCTGGGCCGGGGGCTCCATCCATGGCCCGGGTCTCGGTGCTATGGGGGCCGGCGGGGGTGGCTGGGGTTTGGTGTCGTGCCCGCCCCGCTCCGGTGGGCGTCCTGACACCTCGGGCGGGACCCAGTATCCGGGGGGCGAGCCCTATCGCCGGTTGGGGGGTGGGGGGGCGGTGGTGGGGGTTGCGGGGGGGGGGGGTGCTGGGGGTGGGGGGTGTCTGGGGGATTGGGGGCATGGGGGCGGTTGGGGCTGGGTTGGGGTGGGTGGCGGGGGTGGATGGGGGGCGGGGGGTTGTGGGGGGGGCGGGGGTTGGGGGCCGGTGGGGTGCCTGGTGGGCCTGCAGTGCCCCGTCCTGCTGCGTTGGGCCGGGGGCGCGGGCCGTGTTGGGGCGGGGGGCGCTCCTGCTCCTGGGTTTGCTCTCCGGCCGGTGGCCCTGGTGGGGCCCGGGGGTCGTCCTTTGGCGCTGCCGCGGCCTGGGGGGCCCTGAGGTGTTGCGCTTGCTCTGTTCCGGCGGGGGTCGACGGCTCCCCTCTTTGGTGGAGATTTTCATGCATGCCAGATCCACCACACCAGCATCTACCGAAACTCAGACACAATCTGTTTCCTCCTCAGGTTATTGAATCGGTGGAGGCTGGTGTCTCGGATCTCACGCGGCTTCGTCTGTCCTTCCTTCCTTTTCTCGGTCTCTCCGTTGGTCTCTTGAGGCCTCCCTGATTTTATGTTTTTTGGATTTGTTGGGGTCTGGATGTTTCTTGGGCTGGGGAGGAGTTCTGGTGGGGGGTGTCTGGTCGGTGCTAGATTTCACCTTCCTTGGTTTTCTTCGGTCCCCTCGGGTCTCCTGGTGTTCGATTTAGGTGAACGGTATGAGATTTTTTTTTCTAATAGGTTTTCTGGTGAGCTAACAAATACACACACGCACGCACGCACGCACGCACGCACGCACGCACATACACATACTCACCCACACACACAAAAAAAAAAAAAAAAATGTATGTATGTATGTATGTATATATGTATATATGTATGTATATATGTGTATATATATATATATATATATATTTAAAAAAAAAAAAAAAAAAGAGCAATGATGATGACATTTCCGAATGAACAATACTGAGCTCTTAAAAAAGAAAGGAAAAAAAAAAAAAAAAAAAAAAAAAACAGTGAAGTCTCTTCTGTGGGATGACCTTTAAAACGGAGATTAGCTACAGGAAAGTGAATTATAATCCATGATTCAGCTAGCCATTATATTTCTAGCATTGTGTGACTGTCTTCAGCTGCTACTGGCACACACACACACGCACCCCGCACACACCCCCACACACACGCACACCCCCCCCCCCCCACACACACACACACCCACACACACAGACAGACAGACAGACACACACACAAAAGAAGAAAAACATCCAGGGACAAACGTTCATGGAGACTGGTCACGTGAGGTGCGGATGTGGTGCGGATTTAGGACCCAAACGTTGACGAGGCATGGGAGTTGGGAAACTGTCTTTATATGCCAAAATACAAAGTAACAAGAGAGAAGGGCTGGATTCAGATGGCCTCAAAGAAAGCACTTGACAGAGAAACCTTGACTGCATGAGAAACCTCGATTGAGAGAGCAAGATGCATGGAAGCAACCTCAAACACATTGAAGAACCGCTTGCATGAAAGAAAGCTTGAATGGAAAAGTAGGGATAAGAAACCTTATCAAGGGAAAACGAGCAAGAGAAAATGTTGTCCAAAATCTTTTTTTGTCGTGAGGGGTCTAAGCCGTTCTTTGTCTGGTCCCTCATGTAGGACCCGTTTGCTGTAGATTACACTGCCAGGGGGGAAAAGCCCAGACACTTGGGTCCTAGGGTCATTGGGACACACTATGCTCCCACCACAATAAGGTGATGGCTCGGGGGTGATTGTGGAAATATGTTTACACATTTGAATCCAGTATGGGAAATCAATGATAAGCAATGAGCAGCTGAGAATGGTGTAATGTCTTGAGAATAATATTTTGGTTCCAAAATTTTATGACAATTTTCTGTTGTGGTTAACTGAGTTGTGATGTTATGCAGTTTTGAGGTTATAACTGGAGATTGTTTGATGGGTTATTGTGCTCAGTTAAAATGGCTCAATAATGTCACAAGCATTTTGTGGAATGAAAATTGACCTATGAATTTTGGCACACGAAAAACAGAGCATGAATCAACAATTTCCCCATTTTTTCTTCATTGCCCTTAATTTTGTACCACTCTAGTTATTTCCTGTTTTAGTCTGAGGTTTTTGCTTATGCTATGTGTTTGCATTTCTCTCTTCAGCCTTTTCTGTGACCATTTTCAATCATTTATTGTTCATTGAAATCAGCTTTTTGACTTCTGTGAAAAGGTCAAAACTGGGGCCTGGACAGTGATTTGAGAAATCGCTGCGAGTTAAAGGGTAAGTGGATGTGTCGATGATACTATCTTTCACTTTCACAAGTGCCACCGCGTCTGTGGGAGCTGCCCCACACATTAAACAAGGGAAAGAAATTCCCTCTGGGAGCTGTATGCTTTCTGTACAAAGAGACAGAACAGAAAGGGTGAAAAAAAAAAAAAGAGGAAAAAAAGACTAAATTCATGAGGCATTTGTTTGTAGCTTGTAATTTAAAGTGTACCTGTGCTGCTCAGAAGGAGAAATATATATGGTCAATTATACATACATATTGTAATACATATTTGTGGAGACACCATAACATCTCGCGTTCGCAGGCATACTTGTCTGCAAGGAGTGAAACCGTGATGTCACCTCTTTGGAAGCCGTCTGGGCTCAATCAACCGTCTCCCCCAATTCAACGCGGAATTTTTGATGAATCTGAGTCATTCTCCTAACTCTCCAGAGTTACTACTGCGATTAACCACCAGAATTATTTGAGCAAATACAAGAATACACACAAAAATGGGAACACCAGATATTTATCCATCTTTTTAGTATTGCTCCGTTTCCCCATCAATACCTAAAAATTGGGCACCGGAGGTACACTTTAAGGCAGTGGTTGGCAAACTCGGTCCTTGAGGGTGGGAGCCCTGCAGGTTTTGGATGTTTCCCTGCTCCATTGCAGCCGATTCCAATTAACAGCATTGTTAACAAGCTTGCTGATGAGCTGATCATATATCAGCTGTGTTGGAGAAGGGAAACATCGAAAACCTGCAGGACTCTGGCTCTCGAGGACCGAGTTTGCCCACCCCTGCTTTAAGGGATATTTGACTCATTTAGCTATTTTCAGCAATAAGAAGTTATTTTTTGGTCTATAATTAATTTGACAATTTCATTATTTTTCATGTACAATTAATACCTTTAAAAACACATTTGTAATTTACTGTCGACTGAAAACGACATCAGGTGTGCTCAGGTAACGACCAAACGCAGAAATCAGGTAAGCCGTGATTGGTCGTTACCGGAGTGTGAGCACCTGTGATGCCATTTTCAGTCGACAGCAAGTTGCAAATGTGTTTTTAAAGGTATTAATTGTAAATAAAAAAATAATGAAGTTATCAAATTAATTATAGACAAAATATTAACTTTTTATGAGAGTCAAGTATCCCTTTTAAGGTTTGTTTGATCTGCACAAACGAAAGGGCTGTTTAGTCTGACATGTTGTGAACTACACTTAAAAAAAAACACTTAAAAGAGGACTTGAAATGGATTCCTCATAAATCTAAAGTTGCTGGTTCTTTTAAATTTGGCGCACAAGCAGGCACACACACTCAGAATCACTAAATTAAGACACGCTATTAAATATGTGAGTGTACATGATATAGGTACATTTAATTAGAAATCATGACATGAGCCAAAGCCCTCCATTCCCTTATAAAAAAAATTCCCAAAGACATTTTGTACAATTCTATTCTTTCAACTTTATGTGTTAAAATGGAAAACCTTCCCTCTGCCCCAGTGTACAAAGCAAGACCCATAACGGCATGCTTGACTGAGTTTGATGTGAAACAACTTGAGAGGCCGACCTCAACCTCATCAAAACGTTTGGATGAATGAGAACAATCAAGCCCTCTATTCCAACAACAGTGATCTCTGACCTCATAAATGGTTTTCTAGATGAAGGGAGTTTAACTTCCTTTAAGTGCAATGGCCATGTCCTGCAACATTTTTTTCTATCTAGTCCATTTGGTAGAAAACATTTTTTGAGAGGGGAAAAAAAACAAGAAAGGAGGGAAAATCAGACTGACATCAGGAAGAAGCTGGAGAACTACAACAGAATGGAATGACTGATCAAGAATGATGACTTCAAAACACTCAGGTTATTGAATCAATGACAACTGGACTGTGCAGGGTGTCTAAGAAGATGTGTTGGCTGGTGCAGTCCAAGCCAAACCTTGTATGAACTGATAATGCCAGGACAGATGAGAGGCAAAACATCGACCAGAACAGTCCAAAACTTATCAAATTGACTAATTTCACATTTATTTTCCAAAATAATTCCACCCACTCTTCACTAATGAGACGAACCAATGTCAAACTATTTCAAATAAAGCTTAAACAAGTACGGTCACTTTCTCTGTCAGGTATTTACATGCCTAATTTTCTCTGCCAGTTGAAAATGTATTACATTTCCTGATTATAGCTTCTTAATGTGAGTTTTCCCTTTAGTAATTATAGAATAACTTTTCTATTGGATATCGTGCCAGGAAAATAAAATTAGGCTTTGATTCAGGTGGAAATTCCCCATAAAATAAAGTGCTCTTTGTTGTGTGAATGCATCTCGATTTTATAATGTGACACCACTCAAAGGCACTCCCACGGAGTAAATAGTCCTGGAAGATCAGTATTAAAAACAAAAAAGAGTTGCAGAGCATGCAATGGAATTAACCTTTGGAGGAGGAGGGCTCATGTGAATGGAATGGAACCTGCTATTAATGAGTCATATATTAGTGGTGTTGTGGCAGTAGTAAGGAGCGTATACGACTGACTGGAAACACGTCTTTATTCATCAACTGCCAACAATAGAATGGCGAATATTGCGCCAACAAACATTCATATAAAACACACCCCCTGCTGTATGCCTACTGGGTGAGAGGCATGGTCCTAAAGTCCACCACAGTGTTGCTTTAAATTGTCACTCTCAAACATTCAGTAATAAAATGCTTGAAGAAATACACAGTATGCAAAGTGAAGCCAAGTTAATCACAGTGAAAACTCAACCACGATAAGTGCAAATATGTGATATAGAGAGACCATCTTTTTATTTTTATTGTTTTGTATACAATTTTACCGTGCCTACATGTTTTTGAACACATTTTAACTCATGAAAACACACTTATAAAATACATTTTACTAAGTAGCACCTGTTTTCTCTATTTTGCTGTCAACAAAGACTGTCATACCATCAATTTCACAAAAGGAAACAAGAAAGACTCTCTCTCTCTCTCTCTCTCTCTCTCTCTCTCTCTCTCTCTCTCTCTCTCTCTCTCTCTCTCTCTCTCTCTCTCTCTCTCTCTCTCTCTCTCTCTCTCTCCTCTCTCTCTCTCTCTCTCTCTCTCTCTCTCTCTCTCTCTCTCCAAGCTGTTTATTTTCACTTGGTTTAATTTACTTTGCAGTTACAGTTTAATGACATTTGCCGTGTAGTAAATAACACTGGCAATCTATCGACCAAAATATTTCCACATCAGTGGAAGTTGTTCTGTTGAAGTTGTTCTTACTTTAAGATAACGTCAAAAATTGTTATTATTTTATAAGAATGTTTTATTTTGAAAATCATTCCCGTGATCATGATGAAAATTAGCTAGCTTTATCCGGCATATGTTCAACCAGCTTCTGCAGTCGGCAAAACATGTGTAAGCTCTTCGTTCTGGAACCCAATCACAGGTGAGAGGGACAAAGCACCCGTAGGAACTTTAAACATCTACAAACATCTTTTGTTTTACACTGTAAGTCTTCAATAGCTACCAAAGATGACACTGTCTGATGTTTAGGCGTTGTTTGCGTTTACAAATACCATATAATATTTGTATAAGTAAACGATATACATAGATTTAACTTTTGTCCGACAACGACCATAAATATATTTTTTTAGCAAGTTTAGTTTCAAACCATTGTGTCATCAATCCGCTGTTATGCCAGCTATCATGACATACGCAGGAAGCCTGTTAGCCTCCAGGTTTGGTCACTTGGCATTCCACATACAGCGGATTGTAACAAACTGTAATGAAATGAACAGTCAGCATTTGAAGCTCCAGTTATTTCACTTCTCCCCTTTTAAAGACATTCTCTGTAAGCAATAAGTACAGTAATAAGTAAATAAATATGTTTGTTATGAGACAGTGTGTACGGTACATAAAAGTGAATATTACAGCCACTTGTCACATAGTTGTTTGTCCTTACCAAACCTGTAAGTGCCTTATGAGCAAGGTTTGTGTGCACACTCCCACGGAATAACACATTTTCTTTCGTGTCATTTATGTACCATTTTGTATGTATGTGTGTTTCAGTTTCACATTTTCCATAGTATAAATAGTCAGCTTAACTCTCGGTGTTTTGAATTTATTGCGTGGAGGAGGTGTTTAACTAACATTCTGTGAGGTCAGCAAAGAGGTTAACCCAGATTTTTTCAGAATCAGACTTGAACTTTATATCACCCTCTGTGTGGATTTCCCATCCAGATATGTTTTAGTTACTAATCCTAAATGATGCTTGATTTTTTACTGAAGTTTCTAAAAGCTGTGGTCATGCAGTCACTTGTGAATGATGGTCCAGGAAGTGATCCCTAAATTTCACCAATCAGTCATACTTATTAAAGTATTTTCTACCATTTCTAATAAAGACTCAGAAATATGCATTGAATGAGTCATTGCAGGGATCTGATCCAGCACTGAAAGAATATAGTTACTGGAATAGCATAGCTACAATGACTTCATCCTCTTAACACTAATGGCTAGTATTAAAAACACACACACACACACACACAAAACATACTGAATAGCTGCTTGCATCATGTGTAGTACTAGTCAAGTTAGTCCAATTAACATCTGCTGCTGTCCATAATGTATACAGAGAAAACTATAGTTTCACTGTTTAAGGGTGCACTCACACTAGGGCCAGTTCTTCCGTACTGTACTGAAGCTTGATTGCCCCCCCTACGGCCCACACTAACATTACTCTAACCAAACCCAGTTACCTCCCAAAAATACGTCATCACGTTGATTCACGCAAGAAGAAGCATCATCATTGGGGGACTGCACTTCATCATCAGACCAACGTGAGCCCTTTGCTGCTGCCATCTCTTTGTTAGGGACGCTCTGGTTGTTGTATGGTCATTCTGCTCACTCGCTATCTACGTCACACGAACGTACGTGACGTCATGGTTACGTTTCGCGCGGCGATTACTCGCCGCGGGTGTGCGCATGTGCGGCCAACCGTACCGTTCTCTGGCCCACCTCTCCCAATCGTGCTAAACTGGGGATCTGAACCGTACTAAGCCGCGGATTGATTGCGCTCACACTACCGGACTTTAGCAGCAAGCGTGCTTGGGCACGTTACAATGGCCCTAGTGTGAGTGCGCCCTTATTCTTTCAAATTATTCCTATGTCCTACAATTTTCATGACACACAGAGTAGTGATGAGTGATAGGTAACACTGTGACTTGTGCTCCAAATTGAGAGGAACCGGCAATTAATTTATTCATTGCCCTCACGCAATCCAGCCGACAATAATTTTAGACTTCTGATAAAACTGTTCTAAACAGTCTCAGCCCATACTTTTTGTACTTTAGACTTAGCTGTCTTTATCCACCTCATGATACCATTATTTTAAGCACGAACATCTTTACCAGATAAAAATGCACAAAACTCCTCTCGTTGTTCATATTCAACAAGGAAACGGTGAGTAATACCTAAGTCATGTTTTTGCAAAAATTCTTATTTTTATTCATTTATTTATTTATTTATTTTGCCTTAATAATCTCCTCATAATGCAAATGGTTCAATGTTTTTTTGTGTTTCCTGAAAAATATTATTTTAAGAAGGCGTCGATATGCTGGTAACAGGTCAATAAGAGAAATGCTACTAAGTGTTAGCAATAGAATGTTAGCAATAAATTAATGTCATTTAACGGAACGAATATTAACTTAAAAATGTAGGCCACTGCTTCTGATGGTGCTTAGGCCAGCAAAGAAGACCTTGCTGGTCATGATGGGCCACCATTAGTTCTAAAAAATATATATATTTTATTCCTTTCAACAAATGTTACTGTTATTTACAGTCATGTTTTGAGTCTATGACCACGTAAGATCATTAAAAAGGACAGTTTATAGTATTTGGCTACTAGTGGTGTCGCCATAATACAGAATGTGTGGATGGCTTTATAGCATTCGAAGGGACGGGGCCAGGCAGGGAAAGGACAAGTGTCACTGTTTAAAGCCTTAAAACTCAGCAATTGCCCACTTATCCAAAAAGTAAAACATCTGGATTTGGTGTCTGAAAACATTTTTGGAAATTGTATTAAGATGTGCCATAAATCTTAAAAGCACATGGTTATTTAATTTTAAGTGAGCAGTGAGCTGGAACTTGTCATCAGAAATGAAGATGTTGATACTTACTGTACATGGTCACATTTGCTGAAGGCAATTTTTTGGGGCACTTTCAACTGTCATACAACTGTAAAAATATAATAATAAAATTACTATATTCAAATGAAAAAAGAGTTAATATCGAACTACGATGAGAGTTTCAATGACAGTGAACTAAAGGGTAATTGCATGTGATTTGGAGGTGTTTGATATAAAAAACAGGCAACTGTGGCTTTCATTTGTTTCTTTTATAATTAATACAACTCACTCTGCTACTTACATTGTACTGAGCAGCCAGGACAGAGACTGATACATCACTTTGGGCATGAGATTAATACAAAGTCGCAGGTAAATCGCTTGGCTCCTTTGTTGAAAAAAGGAAAGGGAAGAAAAAAAGAAACATCTGGAAGTTCATTAAGATGTAATCTAGCATGACGTTTGACCATCAAGTCGTTTTGTGTGACTTACAAGACATATTTTTCCCACAATGTTGGATGGCTGACAAATTGTAAGAAGGGCGAACAAGGGTCCAATATGTGTACGTGTGTGTGCGCATGTGCTTGTGTATGTGAAAGAGAGCGAGTAAGGCATAAGTTCAACCAGATGCTTTTTGCAGATCATTTGTTAATTGGACAAAGCTGGATTCTGGCTGTGGGTTTTCTGCTTTCTTTTTTGTGTTTGAAAACAGTTGAAGTAATGATTCATGAGGAAAGTCCACATCTGAGAAAGGTTTTCCAAGCTTTTACAGAAATAAGATGTTTGCTTGTTTGTTTATCCTGATTTTATAACAATCTCATTCATTTACAAAATGTTTTTGTAAAATAATACATTTTTATAATACTAAAATTTTGAAAAGTTTGTGATCCTCTTCTTGAATAAAGACTTGAACAACCATAGGCCCTCTATCCGGAGACTGCCCCGCTACACTCAAGCTGATAAACTTACATTGTAGCCTTGCCGTGCTTGCTTTGAAAGTTGGTTCATCTCTCTGCGCCATGCAGGGCATTCCAGCAAACTGAGGGTGTTTCTTTTGACATTCAACTGACGCATCTGACCATTTGGTGGCACATAGTCATCTGAACCTTACAAGTGCTTCAACCATGTCTAAGCATTGGCACAGGTAGTGTAACAGGATTATGGTGAGTTTGATCAGGCCGCAGGAAGAGTTTGCGGTTGCAGTGTGCATTGCACCCTCTGAACCTTTACAGAAAAAAACCTTTGCAGAAAAATGGTATAGGCAGGAGCAGGTCCTGCATGCATACTGGACCTTAAGCAGCTTGGCTTCTATTCCTCACCCGTCTTCTGCTGAGGATAGGAAATAGGAACCCTGGGCTTCCATAACTCCCAGGCAATTCCACAGGCTGATTGCATCAATCCAAAGAGCATCGAGGCACTGATAAGAGATTCCCAAACAAGTAGAAGTGAAGATTGACATATTGTTTTGAAAATAACATACATTATTCAAATTTTTTGAATTCCTGTTTTCTTGGGCTTTATGATCTAGAAGCCCAAATTATGTAACCTGGCAATAGCCAGATTGATAATTGTGATTCACTCAAGGGAGTTCTTCACAATATAAATGTGGGACTGCTCCACTGTGATTTGCTCAGGAAAAGTGAGACATTCTGTACAATACTTATAGCTGATTGGACGATGCGTTAACTTGTGCACCCCTACCAAACTTTTGTTTTGACCAATCACGGCAACGGATTTGAATGTTGTCCTCATCGTACACTGATCTGAATATATGACTGGATAGCCGATAGCCCATACACACCCGTGCAAGCCATAGAAGTGACAGGGCGGCCATCTCGCCAGCAGACTAGGAGTGTAGCTATTAACCGGTTTTACGATTAACCATGGTTTTTAAACGTCAGGATGAAATAATCGCAGCCATTTAACAACACCGGTTATTTCCGCTCACAACAGTCCGTCAGTGTAAACTCACGTGCGGCGCAAAATGCAGGGATGCGGCATGCGGCATCCACACGGCTCATTTAGCGGCCGCACAACAACACAGAGCTCAGCTTTGAACGCCGGGAGAGTTGCTTACCTGACAGTTGTGTAGGGTTCTGAGGCGCCTATGGGGGCGTCCCTACACCAGCCGCGGCCCGGCCTGGACCAGATTGAGTGGACGTGGGGAAAGGGTAAGCCGAACCGAGGCGGTGGTGGCGGGAACCACCAGCACACCGCTCGCCGCTCTGTCACCTCCGACCAACCGCCGGCCGCCTCGCCGACCCCGGTGGGCTCCGAGCCGCGGCCGTGCGGGGAGCTGAGACTTTTGAAGCCGTGGGGCCTCCATCTTGGGACTCCCAAGAAACGTATCTTTCGGCATACGCAAAATGCCTACATGTGTAGTGGTTAACTGCACAAATCACCAGTTTAAAGGCTGTGGAGGATCATTTCACCTGTAACTATGATTGAAATGGAAAGAAATTGAAAGATGAAAGAAAGATGAAAGTAAAAGAGGGTACATACCGTTACACATAGTGCCCAGGCCCTATTTTAAGAGCCGTCTGTCTAATCTGTTGCATTTGTTTTTAAAATGCAGCAACTTTTTTTTCCAGTTATTTATTATTATTAAAAATAAAAAAATTCAAAGAATGCTGATGTGATTTTTTTTAATGTCTATAAGAATAACCGTAAAACCACGGTTTCCTCAAGACTATAATCGTACATTAAAATCTGAAACCGTAGCACCCCTAGAGCAGACTACTGTATAAACTATACGATATATGTACAGATTAGACATAGAGCTCCTAGGCAGTTAGTATAGGGCTGGGGGTTTTGTGGCTGGGCGATCACTATTTTTTAACAAGTAAAAAAAAAAAAAAAAATTTGTGGACGGTACGTGCTGCTTTGAAGACCCCTTTTTTCTTTTATCGCTCAGTTCCTTACACCCCAATGTTAGATTTTGCAAAGGCATCTTTTGTTGAATTACAGTTGTAATTATTTAATAAAAAATATATACAAGTTTCCTCCTTTAAACACCAGCATATACTGTATACATGTATTTAAAAGGCAAGTTGTAAATTGACTGAAATCCTCTTGTTTATGAAATTTAAAACACTCATAAATTATGATGTTTCTACTAAGTACTGTCTTTCGATACTGTAAATGTATAGGATCGTCGTCCAAGAAGCGATTCTTGAGCGTGGCAATATGGCAGCCTTGCGGCTTCAAAAGTCTTGGCCTATCAGCTATCCAGTTATACATACAGATCAGTGTAATCAACTCACTATCTGGCACAGCTAGCTAAAGTTAACGTTAGCAAGACAACAACCTACTGTCCGACACACTGGCAGAGTGTTTCCACTTAGCATACATGTCGCTTTACAAATGAACTCTTTATGTTTTAGGAAACCAAACTTAATAAGTAATTACAAAATAGTTTGCCAACATTTTGTCGAATTTTTCGGGGGCGCTGTGGCTCCTTTCTTTATCCACTCTCTGGGTGCAGGGGTTTTGGCACTCTTGGCGCCGCCAGGAAGGCAGTGAGCAAGCACCTGCATTCTGTGTTTCTCACTGATCACAGTAGTACTAGGCTGGTCTCGACCAGTCTTGATCCAAAATCTCAAGTCCGCCCTGTCTAAGGCCAGTAAAAATGCCTTTGATTCCGAGACGAGACCGAGATCCTTAAGTGGTCTCGAGAACGACAACACGACAACCATCCCTACTATTCACAAGAGCACTGCATAATACGAAGCTGAAAACAAAACACAACACAATCTTGGTTTTCCCTATTTATGTAAAATTTGTATGTACACGTAATAGTCAGAAATGCACACAAAATAGTGCTAAAACAGACCAGCAATATCAAGCAAAACACTCTATACAACGATTTTTTTTTTCATCTGAAAAAATGTCAAACTGCAAACAATCAATTCCGCTAAATAAAGATTTCTGCAAATGCACAGTGGGGTGACTGCATGAGAGCCACATAATATTTGGTCAAAATTGCATGATGACACACCGGCAAAATATGTTGCAATTGGAATATAGGTTTCAGTGAGAGTTTGCAAGACGCATGAAAGAAAAGAAGCTAAGAGTCTTCAGCTGAATCATCTTATTTTTCACTTACTCATTAGGAAACGTGATGCGCTCTGAATTGAACTCAAAACACTAATATATATAGTCATTATACCAATCATTTACAGTTTATTTTTAATAATTTTGAGGTAAATAACAAAAACAGTCTCAGTTTTGTGGTCTAGGTCTCATAAAAAAGAATCGTAGAAATTGAAAAACCAGAAAGCTGTTACTCAAGCTTGATAATACTGTAACTATTTTTGAATTCTCATGACTAAAATTCATACAGAACCAACAGATGTTCTCTTATGAATGTATTCTGTTACCTTTAAACAAAATAAGATGACATGTAAGATGTACAAATTTGAGACTACTGTATATGGAAATTGGGGATACAGAAGAGTAGAGGTTTCTCGACTGAAGAAATAAAGAAGCATAACTCTTCAATTTGTGATGACATCACTCACTCAAAAACGGGAAAAAAAAAGATATTGCAAATGATATATGTAAACATAGAAAGATATAGCAACCTAAACAAAACCATTTAAAAAAAGCTAAGTTTCAGAGTTGAATGCATGTGCAAGTTCATATGAAGGAGGCGGCATGACCAATCAGAGGCCATCTTATTTGAAGACGTTTTCGAAGGCGGGGCATTTGTGGGTCTTGAGTTTCTTGATGGCCTTTTTGAACTCTTTGCTGGACTTGTCCCACTTGTGGATGCCCGTGAGCAGGAACTGCTTGTCAACCTTCCGGCCCATGATAAGATACTGGTTACCCAGATTGTCCAGCTGCTGACATGGGCAGTCCGCACCGTTCTTCAAGTACATAACCAGCTTCTTCAAGTCCTTCTTCTTCAGGTTGCCTGCTTTCAGCATCTTCTTCCGCTTCTGAAAGATCACCTTGCGGTCCATGTCTTCTCGCTTCACTTCCTTGATCTTGGTCTTAAAAGCTGCAAAGGACAATAAATTACCCACATCAGTTAATTGCTGATATATATGGGGAATGTATTGATATGTAAAAGCATTACATATAATCAGAAAATTCAACTGAAAAAAACAATGACAAAACATGAAACATTCATGTCCACCTGTCTTTTCTATAACCAGAAATCACTTGAACTAAAGGTTTTTTAAGTTTCTCTCAAATTTTTCCATCACAAAAGCAAATGTTAAACTTTTATCATATGACTTGATTTCTCAGTATACTATACTGAACCCCATGATTTTTCTTAACTGTATTCAATCTATTTCCTATGGAAGCATATTGCATTCACTTGAAAAAAACAAAACTGTTTTACTGGCTAATTTTTTCGGGTAGCTGTGTGTATTTTTGGTTATTTCTGTTTTTGTAAATATGTTTTCTGTTTTACTGAATATTTTTTCTGACATGAAAATATATTCTGAAAAATGGGGGGAAAATATTCAGAAGAACAGGAGGAAAAAGTACTCAGAAAAACAGGGGGATGAATATTTAAAAAAACAGAAAACAAATTACTACGAAAAACAGAAGCTGGTGCTTTGTTGATCGGAATATTTTAGTTTTTTTGGAATAATTTATTCCCGTTTTTGTGAATATTTGTTTTCTCTTTTCCTGAAATTTTCCTCCAGTTTTTCTGAATACTCCCTCCCCCCCTGTTTTTCTGAATATTTTTTTATGACAGAAAAAATATGCAGTTAAACAAAAAATACACACAAAAACAAAGATCCCCCCAAAATTTATCACAAAAACAGGAGGGTTTTTTTTTTCAAGTGAATGCAATACGCTTCCGTAGTTTCCCTTCTGAAATGCAGCCCAAATAAAATGTGGTGGCCTAAATCTCTTTGTGTTCCTGTCAATTATGGAATATAAGTGTAATAGTGTCTTCCTTGTGACATTGAAGCTGACAATGAAGTACTTAGTTACCGTTACGATATCTGATAAATTACATTAAATAAATTCAGGGATTTAAGATTTGTAATTGATGGTGCCCACATGTTTTTTTTTCTTTTTCTAAATAGACCATCTTTCCTGGCTACAGACTTGAAATTCAAATCACCCAAAAAGAGTTTTGCACTCAAATATATTGCCAATTAAAATGCTGGGGGGAAAAAAGCAGAGGCACTGTTTCAGTGCCGTATTAACAGTGCACATGTTAGGGATTTAGGACTCTTATCCTCAGTCTCAACAACAATCTCTGAGGAGGCTTAGTGTTCAGTGCAATCAAATTGGACCACGTTCATAATTAGTGAGTCATAAAATGAGCCCACCTCTGAACAACTTTGTCCTGAGAAATGCTTTGTCCCGTTAATCCTTTGACATTCTGAACTTTCTTTGCACCGTGCTAGTTCATATTTTTGACATTTTAACCTAGGTGTAATTTCTAGGGCGGACACATTGGGCATGCCACCTGTAATTTTACCGAGAAGTTTTGATCCCCTGCATTTTTTTACCATTCACACCAGATTTTTTTTAATGTACCTCAATATCAACAATATAAATGAGATTTTCCATACTCACAACTGCATGTAAAGCTCATTTTTACGCTTGCCTTTGAATGCAACGCTAAGGCCAGCCAATCACAGACCTGATTTTATGTTGACCCCGTATTGAGAGCTGAAACCAGTCAACGACAAAAACAATGGATCCAAGGGACACTTTCTCGATTATCCTTCCAATGAGCGGTCAGATAAACTTGCATAAATTGACATAAATCAATCAAAACATCACAAAATGAAAAATTGTTACAAATCACTCACGTGTTCTGGTATTCAACAAATAAGTTTTATTTATATATTTTTTATAAAAGTGATGTATACCAGGCAGCATAGTGGGCAGCTGGTTCATCCCTCTTCCTCACAGTTCTTAGGCCGCGGGTTCAGATCCGGGTTTTACTGTTAAGAATTTGTACAGTCTCGCTTTGCCTGCGTGGCTAATGTCCTCCCATTTTCCTCCCTAATAAATTAATTAACAAATCAAGATTGTCCGTATATCAACTAGCATAAGCTCCAGTACACAGTGGTTATTGTATGGTGATATGCAATTTAACTGCATACGACACAGAGCTATGAAGAGAGGAGCAAACTTTATCTTAAATCTTTATAAAGAGAATTTGTGACACACAACACACACATATGACAAAAAGGAAAAGAAAATTGCTCCAATATATCACCACCACTTTCACATGATTGAAGAGTAATTAAAATGACTTAAAATTGCATGTAAAGCAACACATGTTGCCATAAAATAGATAACAGGAGGGCAGTTATTTCCGATCTGTCTCATCTTTTGCTATTTTCACAATGCATACAACAAACAATAAACAATACTGTAGGCCAGGGGTGCTCAAGTTCGGTCCTCGAGAGCCCCTATCCAGCCTGTTTTCCATGTTTCTCTCCACTAACAAACCTGAGTCATGATCAGGATCGTTATCAGGCTTCTGCAAAGCTTGCTAATTAGTTGATCATTAGATTCAGCTGTGCTGCAGGAGGGGAAACATGGAAAATAGGCTGAATAAGGGCTTTTGAGGACCGAACTTGAGCACCCCTGCTGTAGGCTATATTACATCACTGGGTGTTTTGTTTTTATTGTTGTCGCTTGCTTCTGCCTGACAGGAGTTCTTCTGCTAAGTTAGTTACGCTTAAGCTCTAGGCAGCCATAAAGCCAAAGGAAAGAGTGTGTGCTGTCTCCCATTCACAATGAATAGCAACGCGGCTCATGCAAGTGGCTGAAATTATCAGTCCTGCAGTAGAGAACTGCCCTGTTCGCGATATCAGCGAGGGGAAAAGCAATTTGGCAATGACAATAAAGTGAGCTGTCCTAAGCAGAGAAAATATTTAATTGAAGGGTATGTGCAATGAAGTTCCATAAAACTCAAAGTGTGGAGAGATAAATTGCGATGGGAACAAAGTGTGGAGTGAGACAGGCCGTAAATCTGTTACAAGCTGAGTGCCGTGCAGATTTGTGTTTGACAGAGGGAAATTCATCAGGATTCCTGAAACATTAGGGAGTGTGATAGTGTTTAAAGTGTTACTTTTTCAGCAAGCATCCTGATGTATTGGAAACAGAGCAAGTATAAGAATCCCTCCTTCCATTTAACTACTTTGAATCCAAAGCTGACTTGGCTTAGTTGTTTTCTGCTTTTCCTAAGGTCAAACCACATGGGTACGTGCCTGTGCATAAGGCAGGAATCATTAATGTGCATGTGTAAAAATGTTGAGGAGATACCAAAAAGAACGCAACAACAACAATTTAACCTCTAAATGAGAACAGATTTCCAACCATTTCCAGTAAATAAAATTTTCAGTGGTCAATCCACTGCCAGAGTGGGTATATTTCAAAAAGTCAATGACTCATTCCTTAAACCTCACCAAGCTTATCCATCCCATTGTTGCGCAAAAAGGAACAGGAAGTCTTTCAAACATATCTATTTGATGATCCACGCCAAACAAAATAGACAAGCCTGTTTGTAAAGTCAGCTTGTAAACTTGGTCCCAAATCCTGTTGTCTGAATTTTCAAGCCAAAACTGAGCACAATGCATGCCATAGGTGTGAAAAACATCATAATCTTTGTGTGGGTCTTTTCTCATTTGTGTGCCTTTAATTGGTTTCCCGAATACATGCCATGAAGTCATGCTTGGCTTCAAACACAGTTGGAAATATTTTGCACTTTGCGCGTCCTACAAGAAACACTCTCAGTTGGCCAGCTGGAAGGAGAAACAGATGTTTGGCCGAGATGCTGCAAAAATGCTATGTGCTGTCATGCTGTACATTACTTGATACCACATCGCAATTAACACACACCATACCGGGATCAAAGTGGCCTTTGAGCCATCCCAAAGATGTGTTTCTGAAACTGCGATGTTTCATCCAGGTCGCCGGGGCATCATTGTCTGCGTCAACTCACAAGACAACTTTTAACTAGGAAGCAAAAACTATTTTCCTCTAAGATTGAATAAGGTAAAAATTTTCTACCGCCCTATTGGCAAACAACGACGCAAATGCCAGAAAGGCCAGACTCATTAGCAGTCTAAACAACAAGGCAAAACATTAAACAATAACTTTCAACCTGGGATGGGACAAGGAAGAAAGTCTGTTTTTAATATTCAAGTTAGCTCAGCAGGGAATGTGAAAGGAAGTCAGCTTGCCAATATATTGTAGAGGAGCTGGTGAATAAAGTATACAAGTTTGGAGATGCTGGTTCTGACTATAATCAAATACTTCCATTTTACTTCCTTCCTTTTCAGAGTGGTTTATTTACGTTGTACTCCATCTGGTTTCCATTGCAGTTGGGCAGATGACCCTTCAATGCAATGAATACGGACATCTATATGGCTTCAATACTTGTCAGTGCAGACTATTTCCTGTGAAGATTTCATCTGATTTGTCAACAAGGTGATAATCCTTAAAATCCATGTATAGGCTTCTTCTAATTCTCACATAATAACTCACACTTTTTTTGATAGTTTGGCTGGTCCTGCGACTTATACTCAGTTGTGACTTATACATCGCTGATGTCGCACCGAAACCTCATAAGTCACAATTTGGCAAATTACACTTAAAAAAATAATAAAATGATATACTTTTGGTCGGTGCACATGTGTGGGTGTTATTTTTTTGAATTATTGACAATCAAAAGTGTTGAAAATTGTTTGCTCTTGATGATGTAATGTTAATGGTTGAACAAATATGCCGTTCTTGGGATCTCCTGAAAAGTGACAATTTTGGAGGTACAAGGTTTTGGCCTGACACCAGCGATATATTAAAATTATAGCATTGGTCAAACTGGCACCCAAAATCCCAGTTCCCAAATTGTGTTGACTTTCTGTCCATTACTGCCACCTTCTTTCCACCGGTGGTGATGCATCAAATGTATTTGCAGACTGCCAAAAGACAGTGGAAGAAGAAATGGAAGAAGAAGAAAAAGCACTCGCCAGTCACCACCCTCTTTATAGCAAGCTTAAGGCGCAATAACCGACCAGGATTCAGCCTTTACCATTTTAAACCAAAACGAAAAGTTTCAAATCCAATCAGAATGTGGTGTGTTTACTGGTATCAAAACGGGGAAAGTCACTGACGCCAGAGCTGGGCACTTCCGTTAATCGTCAGTTCCCGTCAATGACGATACCCACCTTTCGCTGAGTGCTTCTGTATATTTGGCTTATGCTTTATGATGCGAAGCATTGCAAAAATACACGGAATGTGAGGGACCATCTGTACTCACCCCAATCGACAGACATAAACATACATCAATCGTGTAATCATTACTTTAATCATGTTTTTATCCATCTTTGTGGCTTTGCATATTATTTTTTCTCTCTTTTTTATTTATGTGATCTGATCCCATGTAATGTTTATTAACATGCACTGTCCCGACTAAATAAAATTGAAATTTAAAAATTGCTTTTGTCGGTGCTCAGTCCATGTATTTTCCCGAGGCTTCGTCTTTATCCCTTTGGCAGCAGTTGTGTTGTTGTATGTTTTTAAACATGCTTTGTTGTCAATAAATATTTCAATCAATCAATCAATGAATGGAACTGATTACAGATGGTGCAATCTAGCTAATATTTTACTAGTACTATTCTAATTTGGTCATGCATTGTTTTACTAAGATATTTAGCGCTGTATGATTTCTAGTAATCATTATTTCAGTTTATTCAGAAGTCTAAGCGATTCGGGTAATATTCAACGACAGTTGGCCCAGACAGCAAAACAAACATTCAACTTTACTGCTGTGTGGAGCTGTCACATAAATACTTTAACGACCCCACTTCATTAGCCACTGAACACAATCCTCTCCCAATCCAGACAAACTGTGACTTGTGACCAAAAGATAAAACCTAAGAACTGGTTAGAGTCACATAAAAAAAAAATACTATGAGTTGTGTAGAAATAGCAAAGTAGCCGTTTAGAGGTTGCGCGCACTTTAAAAATGTTGCTTGGCATGCTGAAACAAAGTTTATGTAGAGGTCAAAAGTTGTTTTAAGATAGATGATGGAAGTTAAACAAATGCTGTTCACTGAAAGATTTTTATGTATATACTTTTATGTGTATTACTGAGTATCACAGCATCCTTACCAAATTCACTAGCACACATATGCTCCAACATAGCATCCGTTTTCATTTCATTGTCACAGGGAGGGCAGATGGGAGAATAACCTACAGAGAAATCAGGAGACAAAGCATGTAAGGGCATGAAAATTACATTTGCAATCAGACAACAACAATTTACAGTAAGATATACTGCCTTCATACACATTTTGAGTTTTATATTTAGGATGCATTCATTATTCATTTGGAAAAACAATTTATTTAAAAATCATTTGTCTACACAACTTTTTTTGGCTACATGACCAAATCATATCTTGTGTCTTAAACTCTAAAGTCGTTGCCTTTTAAGCTTCGTATGCCCCTATAAACTGACCTCAGCGAGGAATGTTTTCAACTTTTATGGCCAGCTGTAACTAAAATAGGCAGAAAGCAAAGATTTGTACATTCTGATTGCGTGTGTTTGAACGTGTGCTTTCCATTTAACCAAACTACTAGCAGCATTTCAGAATCACACAGGGGTAAAATGGAGGGTAAATAAATAGTTTTCTCTCCATTGCCAGTTGTCCATTACATGTGTTTAACAAAAGTTTGTCAAAGTGACACCCTGGTGTAAAGAGCTTGTGAAAACAGACACTGTTTACCAAGTCGCAGTCCCTTTGCTTGTTTGTGATGGTTGCTCCTTTTAAATCAATTATCACCAAATTGTGTGTCGCAACAGGAGAGTGGTAAGCTCTGTTAGCTGACCTCAACAACAATGACGGAAAGCTAGATGGACACTTTTGAAAGTTAATGCTAGCAGCGGTTAAGTTCATACCAAGCAGACCTCGAGTGTGCCCTTCATTATTCAGAGCTGGCAAATTCAGGCCAAGAAAGTAAAAACCCTGCCACAGTTTGGCTTTAGCTATTATTGCTAATTGTTTCAATTGTTGTGCTAGCTAGCTAGCTATTTCCCTAGGTAGCTCCCATGGAGCTCATTTACCTGCTCGGGAGCAAGCTAGCTAGCACCAGGGACTAAAGCCAAACTGTGGCAGTTTTGTTTTGTTTTTTTACTCTCTGGACCCGTATTTGCCACCTCTGTCGTTATTTCTCACCAGTGACAACAAATGATAACAGGTGATGTCTGTCGAGTGGGGACATCTGTGTGGTCCACTGAACTCTGAAATGGGGAGGGGTTTTCTTTTTAGAAAAACAGGCCTCTGTCCATACCAACGTGTCAGTCAATAACACCCGCCTCCTTGTCCTCTCCTCAGATACAGTGAGCACTGTGTAATCGCTGGAAGATGCACAGTCGCCCCATTTATAGCTTACATGTAGTGCGAAAAAGCCTTCAAGTGGTGTCGTTAAAACGTCAGATGGGAATCGAAGTGAGTTGATGATGTGATGATGGAAACCCCCTGTATGTTTGGTTGAAAATGAATGAGATGGCTGTACATTCCCTACCCAGGTGTAGACCTCACTTGAGGCATGTGGCAGGGGCACAGCAACAAAACAGCAAACCTACTTTTATAATCAACCCACACTTTGTCTTTCCCCAAACTTGCTGGTTTTGGCCATCTTTCAAGGTTCCTCTGGTATTTGTCAGCTTGGCTCGGGTTGGAAACAGAACCCCCCTCCCCTACCCTCCATTGATTTAGTGTGAGGTGTGTGAGTCAGCCTCACACTAAGGAGTCTCTGCAGGTTTGGGGAATGAGCAGCCAGAGAGCCATTAGTAATGGATGATGGCTCGCGGGGGGTGGGATGGTTTGTGTGGCTTGTCGTCTTTGGCAGCTTGTTTTAAGATTGCTTAAGAAGTTCACAAACCTCCGGATTTTAAGGTCTCTGTTGAGGCAATATTGAAAGAAGATGTGCGTCTTTTCCCCGTTTTGTTTAACTTATCATTGAATAGTCTTAATAATAAACGGAGTTATTCTTTTTTTGTGGGCTTTTACCCAACATTGTCTTTTGCTACTCAATGAGCACAGCATAAAAATGATCTTTTTAGCCATCAATCACATTAAGTAAACAGCATGCTGACAGTGTTTTGTGGTCATGGCTCCAAGTCGCTTTATTACAGACAAAGAAATTACAACCATGTTAGATGTGGGTTGACATTGCAAAGTAGAATGCGCTTCCCCAAAAGGCTGCATTCATTTTGTTTGTTTTAGGATTTACATGTCACACCTTCACCCCTGAAACAACAATGTCAAGCCAATATATCTGCACCAGTGTCACATTTTACAGGGTGGCAAAAGTGGCCACTGTTTGTTTTTTCAGCAGGACACATTTCTTAGTTATTTCATTGTTACACAGTTGTTGGTGATGACATTACACAATTTGGATTGCTGAGGGCAATGATTTTAAAGGCAAAACAAATGATCTGATTAACAGCTGTTGCCATTTTAGAGTGTGATCAGAATTTTTAAATAGTAATAGTCGAGGCTGGCAATATTATGTACCTTTGTGTAAAACAATGACTCAAGTTTTTAAGGATGATGTTGCACACATCTAGTATTTTATTTTATTTGAACCACTTTGGATTTAGAACTTGACTGGAGAACTGGGAAACACACGTGTTCAAAATATTATAGGCTGATCAAACGTCCTCATTTGCCTGGATAAGTCCACTTTTTCATAATCTTTTTTTTAACATATACAAATTCATGACATTTTTCAGTTTTCATTGCACAATAAATGTGACGCACCGTGTTGCATAAGAAAGGCGGGCTTTGTGTGTGCATGTTATTATTGTCATATATTTAAAGTTTTCTTTTTTTGTTTTTTGTTTTTTCAGAAGGTCAGTTTTACGTAGTTCACTTCCTAAGCGTTCAACTAAGGACATGAGCTATATTGATGGCCCAGAACTTTAGCTCCCTGCTCGTGCGCTGCGCTGCCAAACCTGAGAGTGAGGGTTCGACCCTAGCTTGCCCCATTAAAAAACAAATGATAATAATAATAATAATAATAATAATAATAATAAAAGGTCGAATGTGACAAATAGTTATTATGAATGGCGTCTTTGAATAAACTTTGAGTTGGACTATCATTCTTGAGGCCGGACCGAGTGTCCTCTTTTCTTTTTTGGAAAATAAAATATCTGATCGTATACCTGTCTGCTTTGTGGATTCAGTGGCGTTGGCTTGAGTCATTGCGATGCACACGTCGTCTTGAGGGTATTTGTCGCAGGTGAGCATCTCCGGCCAAGGGAAGCCAAACGCCTCCATGATGGGGGTGCAGCCGTCCCGCACGGCCTCGCACAGCCATCTGCACGGGTAGATGGGCCGCTCCAGGCACACGGGCGCAAAGAGCGAGCAGAGAAATACCTGCGTGGCCGGGTGACAGTTCTTGTGCACCAGCGGCACCCAGCTGCTGGCCTGCTGCTTCACCTCGGCCATGGTCTCATGCTCCAACAGGTTCGGCAGCAGCATCTGACCGTAGCCCACATTGTGGCACAGTCGCAAGTCGTCCGGGATGTCCACACACTGCGGGGGCTTCCCGTAACTGCGCCCGCCGTTGTACGAGTCCGACGACTTCCAGCTCAGATACTCGTACTCGGAGGCTCCGCATGCTGTCAGGAGCAGGATCATCGCTAAAGCTGCTTGAGAAGTTGTCCTCATTGTGACTTCTCGCGAACAAGATTGCAATTCAAACCAGTAGGCTGACAAATAAGAACAACGACGGACATATGCAAATAAAAATCCGCTGACAGGTAAAGTCCTCTATACGTGTTGCGCTCCTCTTGAGCGTGTGGCTGCTGCAGAGTTTGGCGCTTAACTGGTGCGCAGTTCGAACACAAGCGCACAAGAGGTGATTGTAAAGTGCGCACTGGCCAATAAGAGAGCGTCTCTCAGCCTTTTGGCACTACTGCGCTGTCAGTCAAAGCGCTTAATTACCCAATGTGTAAAAACTCACCGGGAGTCTTTCCTACCCTTCCTTTTACTCCCCTGCTTGTAGTTTCTTTGTCAGACCAAACTGGAGAATAGAAATGACAAAATAAATTTCACAATGGTAAATGAATGGCTTCATGGGCTTTGTGGCTACTGCGCAAATCACAACCTTCTGCTCATTAGACCATCAGAATGACTCGAATGCAGACATTATACTGAGCTGTAAGTAAGTAGCATATTTCAGTTTCAGTTTGTGAGACTGAAATTACACCTTTTGGCTCTTCATGCACAAAGAAGTGACAGTCTAATCAGATAGCGTCAGACATAAGAGTTTCCATAGAAGCATTCGATCATGTTCTGTGGGATTTTAATGTTGAATTTGCTGCTGGCGAAATTACAATTTGACATTGTGACTTGCAGACACATCACGTCATTCAGGAAGGATTTGTCAGAGATGAAATTCACAGAAATCCCATCGCTGTCAAATGTAAATGATGTTTTGTTTTTTCGACCGCATAGTGGATCTGTATGGCTTTTCATGTCAGAATAGTTTTGCTGTGCAACAGGGGGAGTTTGATATAGTAGCCTATGCTCGCTTTGGAATGAGGTTGTTTGAGATAGGTATTGTAAATGTGCACTCACAGGATTAGTTTAAACCTAACTTAAGATTTATGTTTTTTTACATGACAAATTCTCGTTTACATTTTTGGGGATAATTTCAACACAAACCTATACCAAATAAACCTTATATGATACATATTCATTAGTCTAATAAATCCTATTTATTTGAAATGCATATCCTCAGGTTTATTTAGTATTAATAAAGTATAATTAGTATTTATATTTTAACTTTTTGGGGATGACTGCATTCAGTTTCATCCCCAAAACATAAAAATGTAAATAAATAAAAAAATATAAAAAGTGTTTTTCACATGTATAGGTAACCTGATTATTATTCAATTCAAACAATCTACTTTATGTATTTTAAATAAATTATCTCATTATTATTAAAGTGAGTGAGTGTTATACTTTATTAATACTAAATGCATAAACCTGAGGATTATGAATGTCAAATAAGCTTTATTAGACTAATGAATATGTATCATTTAAGGTTTATTTGGTAGGTTTGTGTTAAAATTATCTAAAAAAATAAAATAAAATAAAATAAAAAGTAAATGGGAACTTTCCATGTAAAAAAAACCCATAAATCTTAAGTTAGGCATGAAATATTTCTGTTAGTGTGATGTAGGACAGAGCAAGGTTTGAGAGAGGACAGAAATGTGACAACAAAGCAATGCAGAATCTGGATCAGTTAATGAATTTTGAATTTCTTTCAGTTGTTCCGTATCACATTAAACAACTGTTTTTCTCTGCTTTCAAAAGTTTTTTCTATCACAAAGAAATATAGGCTAATATGTATTAAAAACTATGAAGAAGAAGTAGCACACAGGCACATGTGCGCCAATGAATCCCCATCCCATCCCCATCAAAAACACTTTCTTGCAAGATTCTTCACTGAACGTAAGATTACCAAATGTGAAGCAACAGCACTCTTTTATGGCTCTTTCTTGCGTTCATCAAGTGCTGTAAATCTGTGTGCTGAGAGAAGAATCCACACACCGTAACTCTTAATGTTGAGATTTTACAATGTTGGATCACAAACAAAAAAGTCAAGGCTGCAATAAAGTTGAGCAGTGCTCTTTAGATGAGGAACAGCTTCGACAGGGAGTTCCTGGCCATATTTATTGGATCAAATACAAAGTAGGTAATATAATGAAGCACTGTTTGTGACATTAGTTAAGTACCACTTTGTTCAACCTAATTATAAACAAGAGTCTTAAGTCAATTTGCTGACCAGTGAGTGTCCATCTCCTCACAGCTGTGTCAAGTTACATGATAAGACTAAAGGTGTAAATTAGCTCTATTTAAATGTTGACAAATTTGCATTCCATTGTGTTGTCAACACATCTTGCTAGCTTTAGGAAAACAAAGCCTTTAATTAGATTTTAAGTGTGGAGTTAGCAAACGCAGACCTCGTAGAATAATGGCTTCGCTTAATGTAGGCCTATTTATCAAATTAATGCATTTTACAGCTCTTGCTGCCACACAAACCCTGATTTTTCTTTTTCACTTGTTGAATAAAAGCCAGAAGACAGATTGCATTTTGAACGCATTATGTAATGCAGGACGGTGAGCATGGTGAAAGATGACAACATAATCAGAAAGTAACTCTACTTTGCTACTGGGTACAGAATGTAAATTTCAAAAATGCCTGTAAATCAGTTTGAAAGTATGATCAAACTGGAAGAAGGCATCTGAAAATATGCATAGATAATACAAGCTCAAATGGCTTGTCAGTCAAATTTGTTGTGAAGAAGGTGTCTGCATGCCAAAGTGGTGGTGCATGTCGACACTGAAGCCAACTCATTCCTCAAACTGCAGCTTGCGAGACATATTTCAAATTAACAGTGATGGTTTAATAAGCTTTTGCCGTGCATGTGAGTTGATGACATCAAACTGATGGTTGCTAAAGCAAACCTTTAATGTCTTGAACAGACGGGGTTTGCACCTCAAGGTCAGACCTGGCTTTGCTCAAATGGACTGCCTGTTTAGGGTTGAAGGGCTCCTTCAAACATATTTCAGGACAGTAATAAGCAAGTCCAGCTACAAAGAGCCTTTAGAGTAGATATGTCTACTTGGTTCGCTTCTTGATTTACAACAGAGAACATGGGTCAGTTAGCTTTCAAATTCTGATAAGAATATGTTGCCATAGATGTCACACCTATCATTGTGTTTTATTTCAAAGTGCTGTTAAAAGCTTACAACAAAAACAAGACTGATAGAGACTAAATATTTGTTCAACACTGTGTTTTAATTGGGCCGGGACACAACGGCACACAGCTTGGGCGCTTTTAAAATTATCCATATACAAGTATACTTCTTAACGTGCAAAGAACACGCAGTGTTCCTGTATGCTTGACAATGCATGTTTTGGATCCTTTAAAAAGCTGCTCTGCTGCACCATCCATCACATCACACTTACGACCTCATCTTGCTGAGATTCCATTACCCATACAGCTCTGTGCTTTAAGAGAGAAGCACGCATTCCTCGTTTACGCCGCCCGCTGTAAACATGATGCGAGCCCATAAATTGTGTCTATGGCTACGTTCACACTGCAGGTAAATGCCACCCAGATCAGATTTTTTTGCCCAAATGCGACCTGTATCTGTTTTTTTTATGCCGGTCTGAACGGCTCAATAACGATTTTTTCATATCCAACTTGCGTCACTTTCATATGTGGTCCTAGATCGGATACGTATCCGAATTTTTCTGAATGGCCAGGTCGCATATATTTGACCTCGACGTCATCAAAATTCCAATATGCGCTCCGCGGCGTCCGTGCGGGCGGAGGCATTAAAGCTTGATTTATGCTTGATGTTTTTGCGAGGTCCGCACAGGAGACATACGTGAATCGGCAAAGATATTTCGAGTAACAGTTGTGGCTTTATATTTGACTTTAATTTAATCTCACTTGAAACATGAAGCATACAGTTGACATTTGTGTTGGTGATATTAGTAATTTAGCCACGCAGACGACTCATTTATTACGCTCGGCAATGACATGACGTCATCTTAGGGGAGAAAAAGAAGGAGAGGCCTCGGTGAGATGAGGAGCTCAAACAGGCTTGCCTCATTTTCACAAAATATTATTTCTACTTTCTCCCGCATCACTCCTCTGTAGATATGAGATGGGGAAAATATGAGCCCCGACGACTGACTTATAAAAGCTCATGGCCCTGACACGCTGGACCATACTTTTTGTTTGTTTGTTTGTTTTTAAAATTGATTGGTTGATTTATTGAGAAATGAAGCTTACAGAAAATTGAAACATACAACTGTGACGCTGGACCATATGTATTTACTTCCGCAAACACAGTGTTGTGAGTGACGTATCTTCTTCTGCGCATGCGGGTCACTTTGGGGACGCATAACGTTCACACCGCAGACAGACTGGGGTCGCAATTAATAGGTAATGTGAACGCTTATTCCCCAAAATCGGATTTCACCCAAAAATTGGAATTGAGCAGTAACACCTGCAGTGTAAACGTAGCCTATGTGAATGGAAACCATCTACCACTAGAAGTAAGACTGAATGCATGTGCATTGCCATGAAAGGGCATTTTAGCAATGGCAGAACTGACATAGGGCTCTGTCATCACCAAGCATTGAATAAACACTGGACCTTTCCCAGAGCATGTCGTCAACACCGAATAAAAGCTCTGTTATAACCAATGTGAAAAAATATATATATATATCAATCACACCTGCTTTTTGTCAAGTAACACCATGGGAAAGAAATAAGTTTAAAGTTCTCTTTAAGCCCTCTTGCGGCATTTACTGTGGATATAAAAAGTCTACACACCACCGTTCAAGTGCCCACTTTTTGTGATATAAAATGTGACTAAGATAAACCATTTCAACAAATCTGCCTCCATTTATGTTACATATAACCCGAATAACTAAATTTAAAAAAAGATGTCTTTCAGAGGAACAAAGTAAAAATAAGCACATGAGATGTGGTTTCACAAGTGTGCATGAGGTAGCCATGGCCAAGGGGTTAAGATTGTCACTTGCCACTGTAGAGACCACCGGTCTTCAAGTTTTCTTGGGAAGTCACGACGTCCCAAGAAAACTGGTCAGCTGCACAGAAGACGCTACAGGAATTTCTGGTCATAACTGGCTGCTTAGTAAGTCTTGGCTATGGGGTAGGGCGGCAAGACAGAAGCCTTGAAACAGAACAGAACACCATACCAACATTGAAACCTGCTGGTGTCAGAATTGTGCTTCGGGGCTGTTTTTCTTCAGCTTGAATTTAGTCAAGGTTGAGGGAATTAGTAACAGTTTAAATTTTAAATTCTAGCCAGTGTTATCATGTAAGCATTTTAATGACGTATGTGCCTTGTGAACATTTGTTGCCGCTGGGGTTGCCAGATAATTGTAATGTAATGTAATTTCCCGCCTAATAATGCCCGTTTGCGTTGTCTTTACTCTGGTTTTCTAAAAAGAGAAAACCTGGCAACCTGGAGGAAAAATTTACTTTGTTCAAAGCCGTTCATTTACCGAGAATTAGCTCGTTCACAGAAAAACGTTTATGAAGCAAAACTGCACTACGTTCAGTTCAAGTTCATGAACTTTCGTTCATTGAACTCTTAAAAAGGGGGACCAACACCCGGTCTTCCAATCCAGAAGCACTGTCCCCAATATCCATGCAATGTTTTCAACCGAACACAACATCCAGAGCCTACATCAGAGTTCCCAGACTCAAAATAAGGCATGTAGTGGAATTGAGGAGTTTTCTCCCCACCGACTCACAACGTCCCGATTCGAGGTCACCAGCACCCCATCTCCACTATACAGTGTTAATGGTGCACTGCTTCTCCCGCCTGAGGCGCCGGCTGGTGGACTAGAATTTCCTCTAAGCCGTTTGGAAGTCGTTTTCCATGGCCTCACCGAACTCCTCCCAAGCCTGAGTTTTTGCCTCTACGACCACCAAAGCCGCATACTGCTTGGCTAGCCGGTACCTATCAGCTGCCTCCGGAGTCCCACAGGCCAAAAAGGCCCGATTGGACGCCTTCTTCAGCTTGATGGCATCCCTTACCGCTGGTGTACACCAGCGGGATCGGGGATTGCCGCCACGACAGGCATCAACCACCTTACGGCCACAGCTCCGGGGGTCCTTGCCACAGAGGAGCTTTCTAACCACCTCAGTGGCTTAGACCCCAGAGATAGGAGAGCCCACCTCAGAGTCCTCTTACTCTCCTTCCTCAAAAGAAAGGCGGAAGGTGGAATTGAGGAGGTCTTTCAAGAATTCTCCCCACCAAGTCACGACGTCCCAAGTCGACTTCAGCAGCGCCCCATTTCCACTATACACAGTGTGCACTGCTCCACCCTCCTGAGATGCTGGATGGTGGGTCAGAATTTCCTCACAGCTGTCTGGAAATAATTTTCCATGGCCTCGCCAAACTCCACCCATACCCGAGTTTTTGCCTCAGCGACTGCCGAAGCTATGTTCCGCTTGGCCAGCCAAAAAGGCATCATTCTTCAGCTTGACATCATCCCTTACCGCTGGTGTCCACCAACAAGTTTGGGGATTTGCTGCCACAACAGGCCCCGACCACTAGGGTTGAAGAATATATCGTTTTGAGACCGAAATTGCGATTTCAGACAGTGTGGTTTGGAGATCGTCAAAGCTGCGTTAATTTTTAAAGGGCTCTTATCCCCTAAGTTCACCAATCAGTGGCATGCCACAGTGCACACACACACTGTCCAGCTCCAAAATTGTTAAAAAAAACAAAAAACGCTGCATCTACGTCACGCTGCTGCCGAGTCACCCGGACCTGGAGCTACTTTGTTGTTTCGTGGCTGCTTGAGAAGTTGACAACACAGTCCGTGATTGAGAACGCTTACGTACATAAAAGGCAGACACGTTTACATGAAACCGCAAGATTTGAATGAGAAACAGAGAGAAGAATGAATGATACATTCTGACAAAAAAATTTTTACAATTACGGCAATCAGAAATATTCCCATTATGATTTTTACACGTTTGTACTCACCATTACAGTAAAAAGACCAAAAGAGTTAGGACCAGGATATGAATTCCATTCCATTTCTGTCTGAAGTCTAGAGCAAAAATATGGGAGTATGGTGAAGATATTTATTTACATAGAATATTACATTTATTTACAAAGAACATGTACATTAATCCAAAATGTAAAAAAAAAAATTGGTTACATACACTAGTACACATAATTGCATATTTAAACAGGGTGCCAAGTAGTACTGTAGGTCTTGCCTTTGCTTGAGCCATTTTAAAGGACGACCTCTCTCACACAACCTCTTTTGTGTTCTTGCATTATTCGAGTAATAGCATTTAATATTTTGATGGTATGTTATTTTTAGTGATGTTTGCAAATGTTACTGTACATTGTGAATAAAAAGCTGAATGTGAAGAAAATCGCAAATTAAATCAAAATAGCAATATTTGTAAAAAAAATAAAAATAAAACTCGCAATTCAAGTTTTTCCTAAAATCGTTCAGCCCTACTGACCACCTTACAGCGATCCAATCATCAGCCTCAACAATGGAGGCTCAGAACATGGTCCACTAGGACTCAATGTCCCCCGCCTCTCACGAAACAATGGCGAAGTTATGCCGGAGGTGGGTGTTGAAACTCTGACAGGGGATTTTGCCAGTCATTCCCAGCACACCTCACAATACGTTTCGGTCTGACAGGTTGGACCGGCATCTTTCCCCACTATCGGAGCCAACACACCGCCAGGTGGCGATCAGTTAATAACTCCGTCCCTCTCTTCATCTGTCCAAAACATGCGGCCGCAAATCTGATAATACAACCAAAAAGTTGATCATCGAACTGCGGCCCAGTGTATCCTGGTGTGCACCATAACAATATGGTGCACATTTGGACACCTTTATATTTGAACATAAATTGCCTGTGGTAGAATGTCTGCCCTGAGACTGGGAGGTTGTGGGTTCAATCCCCGGCCGGGTCATACCAAAGTCTATAAAAATGGTACCCATTTGCCTCCCAGCTTGACTCTCAGCATTAAGGGGTTGGAGTTGGGGGGTTAGATCACCAAATGATTCCCGATGTCCCCTTCTGCTGCTCACTGCTCCCTTAGGGTGATGGGTCAAATCCGGAGAATGAATTTTGCCCCACTTAGTTGAGTGTGACAATCAGTGGTACTTTAACTTGTTATGGACAATCCCAGACAAGCACAGAAGTCCAGTAACAGAACACTGCTTAGGTTATGATCGGCAAGAGGCAGAGGGTGCATTCCTCTCAATCACACCCTTTCAGTACTGTCATTGTCCACGTGAGGGTTGAAGTCCCCAAGTGGAGTCCTCAGGGGGAGCGCCCTCCAAAAAGGGTGGGTACTCTGAGCTGCTGTTTTTTGCATACGCACAAACATTAGTCAGGACCTGTCCTCCCAACCCCCCATTCCCATCCGGAGACAGAGAGAGGCTGCCCTCTCATCCACTTAGGTGAACTCCAACGTCCAAGCACCAAGCCGGCGTGCAATAAGTATGCCCACATCTGCTCTACGCCTCTGACCGTGGCAACTCCAGAGTGGAAGAGAGTCCTCTCGATAGGATTGGTACCAGAGCCCAAGCTGTATGTATGCCAGTCTAACTATGTCTAGTTGGAACTTCTCTGCCTCGCACACCAGCTGAGGCACCTACCCAGCCTGAGAAGTGACAGTTCATGTCTCAAGAGCTAGCTTCTGTAGCCAGGGATCGTACCGCCAAGGTCCGTGCCTTTGGCTACCACCCAGCTCACAGTGAACCCGACCCTTTTGGCCCCTCCCACCGGTGGTGAGCCCATGGGAAGGGGAATCCAATAAGTGTACTTTATACAGGGCCTAGGTTCCCATTTGAACAGGAGGAGACAATTTGCACCATGACAGTACAAAACAATGCCTTAACAATATGGGAGATAAAAACTGCCATTATAGAGGACAGCAACATCTTTCCAAACATCTAAACAGTCAGCGCCTCGTCTATTGACAGGGTGCTGAAACACCAAATGACTATGAAGCAGCTATACATTGTTTCATTTGAAAGAAGGAGTGAAGGAGCTGTGCTACCAATATGTACAGGTAAAACATATGCAGTACTTGCACGTCACAATAAACAGTCCAAAAATAGTGATATACAGTGCAGTGACCTATGCACTATTTCTATGGTTGTAGAAACGATTCATGTTATCGTGTCCTGAACGAAGATGTATGTAATTAGTAAAACTAATTTTGCCCTCTGTGCGTTGAGTATAATAGAACTGGAAGCGAACCCGCGCACAAGTTTATCTACATGGATGAGACTGACTTCAACGTACAAAAAGTAGAAGACGTGGTCAAAATATCATCAGTCATAGAGCTACAATTGATGTTCCAGCCTGCCAGGCCAACGAGGCGGGAACATAACCATGGGTGCTGCTATCTCTGAAAATGGTGTGCTAACACATATTCCTGTTATGGAACTATATGATACACAGCATCTTGTCACCTTTTTAGACACTCTCTATGGCAGGTTTCCTGACTCCTGGTCCTCGAGGGCCTGAGTCCTGCAGGTTTTAGATGTTTCCAACCTCCAAGACAGCAGATTCTAAAGATCAGGTTCCTTATCAGGCTTCTGCAGAGCGTGTTGATGAGCAATAAATATGAATTTCCTTTTGCACAACCTACTTTTCAGTTTTTTCGTTGTAAAACAAGTTTGAAATACAAAGCCAATTCCCAAAAAGTTGGGACACTATACAAATTGTGAATAAAAACTGAATGCAATTATGTGGACGTGCCAAATTTTAATATTTTATTCAGAATAGAACATAGAGAACAGGTCAAAAGTTTAAACTGAATGAAATGTATCATTTTAAAGGAAAACTATGTTGATTTTAAATTCCATGGTGTCTTCTTCTTACAACAGTCTGCAAACATCTGGGGATCGAAGAGACAAGTTTCTCAAGTTTAGAAATAAGAATGCTGTCCCATTCTTGTCTAACACGCGTCTGTTTAACTGTTCAACTTTCTTGGGTTTTCTTTGTTGCACCTTCCCCTTTAATGTGCTCTATAAGTGAAAGAAGTGATCATGGGCATCCAGTATGATTTTTGGGCTTTGACCCTTACACACAAAGATTGTTCCAGATTCTCAGAATCTTTGGAATATGTTATGCACTATAGATGATGATTACTTCAACCTTTTTGCAATTTATCGCTGGTAAACACCTTTCTGATATTTCTCCTGGGGGGGAGGGAGGGCTGTCTGGGGACTCAGAAGGCCAGTCAATGCTGACTGGTTTTCTGGGTCCTCCGACACCCCTCACCCCCACCCGCAATAAAACAAAACTGCACCTTTCAGAATGACCTCCGATTGTGGGCAGTCTAAGGCACACCTGTGCACTACTTATGGTGTCTAATCAGCATCTTGCTATGGCACACCTGTGAGGTGGGATAGATTATCTCAGCAAAGGAGAAGTGCTTACTATCACAGATTTAGACTGGTTTGTGAACAATATTTGAGAGAAATGGTGATATTGCATATGTGGAAGAAGATTTAGATCGAAAGTTACGTATGTAACTACGGTTCTATGAGTCCCGAACGACCGCCAGGTGGTGGTGCTGAAACAGCACGGAAATCCCCCACGTGCCGCGTCACTCGAGAAATAATTCATAAAGGGTATGTCCATTGTTCCGGCTGACGTGACCCTCATGTATAAAGGAGGAGCATAGCCTGAAACGTGTCTCTCAGAGCAAACCAACACGAGGGTTTTGAGTGACAAGCAAGGCTGGCGGTCGTTTCGGGACTCATAGAACCGTAGTTACATACGTAACTTTCGTCCCTCCCGACCGCCAGGTGGCGGTGCTGAAACAGCACGGACCGCCGAATACCAGCGATGTCACGAAGACCCTGAAAAGTGTACCCCACAGAGGGGCCTCCGAAGGAACTCGAACCACATCCAGTGGATGAGGATTGGTGACAACTGTAGAATCTGGAGAACGAGCAAGGAGACGACCAGGAAACAGCCGCACAAACGTCCTCCAAGGACACTCTTTTCAGAACTGCCCATGACGTAGACACAATCCTGGTGGAGTGACTGCGCACCCCAGGAGGAGGGGGACGACCAAAGACCCGGTACGACTGCTGAATCACCTCCCAAATCCAACGTGAGAGGCATTGCTTGGACACAGCAGCCCCTTTATTAGGGCCGTTGTAAGTCACAAAAAGCTGGGTGGATGCACGGAAAACATGCCGTCGCATCCAAATAAGAGCGGAGCGCCCTCACAGGACAACAAAAACCCGGAGCGTCAACCCCATCCATCGACGGTGGAGGAAAACGAGCGAGATGCCTAGGGTGTTTGGCTTGTGAGCCAGACAAAACTTTTGGAACAAACGCAGCATTTAGCCACAACGTGACCCCTGCCCCGTCAACGAGGGCATTCGGGGCTAACAGATAGGGGGTGGAACTCCCCCACCCGCTTAGCGGATGCTATCGCAAGCAGAAACGCTGTCTTGTGAGACAGCCAGCAAATTTCCCCTTCGGTCAACGGTTCAAAAGGGGACTTACTCAGTGCGTCGAGCACCAGACGAAGGTCCCATACCGTTCACCTAAACCAAATACTTCAGAATCCAGCTAGAGTCGTGAGGTTGTCAGGAGACCCGAGGAAGGATCAAAGAAAAGAAAGGAAAGTATAATCCAGCAACGACCAGACATTACCTACTACCCATCGGGTAACCAACCAGAGTCTTTCACCAACCCCAGAAACATATAAATTCCAACAAATTAGGGAGACCTCAAGAGACTAAAGGAAAGATTGAGGAAAGGAAGGAAGGATAGATGAAGCAGAGTGAGATCCACAGACATCAGCCTCCACCGATTCAACGAATAGAGGAAGAAGCAGATTGTGTTTGACTTTCGATAGATGCTGGTGTGGTGGATCTGGCATGCATAAAAACCTCCACCAAAGAGGGAAGCCGTCGACCCCGGCAGGGACAGAGCAAGCACAACCCCCCCGGACCCCCCAGGCCACGGCAGCGCCAAGGGACAACCCCCGGGCCCCGCCAGGGCCATCGGCCGGAGAGCAAACCCAGGAGCCAGGAGCGCCTCCCACCCCAACACGGCCCGCGCCCCCAACCCAACGCAGCAGGACGGGGCAGGCCCGCCAGGCACTCCAACCCCCCACCGCCCCCCACACCCCCACGCCCATTGGTCGATATTCAGTTTGTTCATTTTTCCAGTTAACAAGAATTATTTTTTTCGCGACAGTAAGGGCTACTAGTGTAGATTGAAATTGTTTACGTGGTAAGTCAATTGTTGTTAGGTCACCTAGCACACACAAGTTTGGAGATAAAGGTATTCTACAGTCCAAGATAGCTGAAAGTTTTTCTAAGACTTTAGTCCAGAAATACAAAACCGGAGTGCATAACCATAAAGCATGAAAATAAGTGTATGTATTGTTTAAATCTTGGCGTCTGAGAACCCCATTTTCTTCATCATATATTGAGTAATGTATGTTCTCTGAATAATTTTGTATTGGATAAGTTGTAAATTTGTGTGTTTTGTCATTTTAAATACGTTTTCACAAACTTAAAACCAAAAGTCAGATTCCGGAGCTATAGACAAGTCTGTCTCCCATTCCGAGATGTGTAAAGACATTTTATCTGTATAAGAAAGTAACTTATATATTTTTGAGAGTTTTTTTGTTGTTGTCGGAAAAAGCTTTGTAATATCTTTAGCTAAAACAGGCGTTTGGGGCGTACCCCGAAGTGTTGGAATTTGTTTCTTTATCATACTTTTAACTTGCAGATAATGTAAAAAATTTCAGTTTTTAATTTTTTTTATCTTTGGAGCAAGGATGTATATGATCTAAACATATTATCTGAGAAAAGATGGTGGAGATGTGTAATTCCTTTTTGCTCTCACACACCTAAATAAAACGATTGGTTGTTAAATTGAAAGTCGGGATTATGCCATAGGGGAGAAAGCCCGCAGAGCTCCACTTGGGCTTTTGTAATTTCTAGTGCCAGGCAGTCAGGGTGGCGGAAATCATTGGGTTTTTAAAACAATTGTGTCGCTTAATCGATGTTGTAATAAAGAGTAAATCTAAAAGTCTGAGGTTATTACAATCCTTCTGTTCTACTTCCAGCTAACAGTTAGTATCTCTGTTGGGTTGTAGTAGGTTAGCTATATAGTAGTGCATAAAATTTGGTGCCTCTAGACCTCCTTTGGATTTACTTTTCTGAAGAGTAAATAGACTAATCTTTGCTTTTTTTTTATTCCAGTAAAATTTTGTAACAGCCGAGTCCAACAACTGGAACCAGTTAGACGTAAGTTTAAATAGAATCATTGAGAAAAAATAGTTTACTTTGGGTAAAAATTTTAATGGTGGGTATTCGTCCTATTAGAGAAATAGGAAGATTATTCCAGCGCTCCAAGTCAATATAAATGCTATCCAGAAGTGGAGTAAAGTTTAAATGAATTAAATCTGTTAATTTAGGCGAGATTTTTAAGCCTAAGTATTTTAAATTACCTATAGGAAATGAGTAGTGTGGGCCTGGCTTGCAGGGTTCCATGAATTTTCTGTAATAGGTAGTAGTGTTGATTTTGTCCAGTTAATAGAATAATCTGATAAATGTGAGAATTTAGTTATTAAGTTCATTACTTCCCCTAACAAAATAGCAGGCTTTTCTAAATAAAGTAAAATATCATCAACATATAGATTAATTTTGTTTTCTGTTACCCCAAAGTGAATTCCTTGAATCCTTCTTTCCTGGCGTATAGCTAATGCAAGCGGCTCAATAAATATTGCACACACAAAAAAGGGGGACAGTGGGCTTGTGCCTCTCTGTAGAGTAAAACTCTGAGATATAATCCCATTAGTAGTAACTGTAGCTTTAGGAGAATCATATAATATTGATACCCAGTGAATAAATGACTTCCCAAAGCCAAATTTATTTAAAACAGCAACGAGGAAGGACCAGTTAACTTTGTCCAAAGCTTTTTCTGCATCCAACGATATAATAACTGCCTTTTTATCATGCCGCTGTGACATGCTAATAAGGTTAAAGAGCCTCCTAATATTATTAGTAGAGTGACGACCTTTAATAAAGCCTGTTTGGTCGCTATGAATGATTGTCGAGATTACTGTTTCTAGTCTAGATGCGAAAACCTTAGCGATAATTTTAATATCAGTGTTAATTAGTGAAATCGGGCGATAACTTGATGGAAGGGTGGGGGTCTTTTTCTGGCTTTAATAAAAGTTTAATTGCTGCTGTATTCATGCGTGGGCGTATGTAACCATTAGTTTTAATTTATGTTACTCCTCTTAAGAATAATGGAGCAAGCATTAACCAAAAGTGCTTAAAAAATATAGCCGGATAACCATCCGGGCCAGGTGCTCTGCCATTAGGCATACTATCGAGAGCACTGTACAACTCGTTTATAGTAAGTAGCGCATCTAACATATCTTTATATTCAGTAGTTAACTGAGGTATATTTAAGCTACTGAGGAATGCCTCAATATGCTCAGGGTTAGGCTTGTTAGTTTCTGAGTATAGGTTGCGATAATAGTTGTAAAAAATGTGATTAATTTCTTCTGGTGATTGTGTGCATTCACCAGTTGTCCCTTTAATAGCCATTATAAGAGATTTTTCCCGATTGCGTAGAAGTTGGTTTGCAAGAAATTTACCTGATTTGTTATTACATTCAAAGTTGTTGTATCGCAATTGTTGTATTATAAACTCTGTCTTTTTAGATAACATATCGTCTAACTGTATTTTTGTATTTTGTAAGTCAGTCCATATTTGGTTATTTGGGTTTATTGCATATTCATCCGTCAGTTGTTTAATTTTATCTTCCAAGTATTTTTCTAATTTTTGATCCTATTTCTTTTTATAAGATGAATATGATATAATTTTACCTCTAATTACCGCTTTCCCAGCTTCCCAGAGAAGAGATGGAGATAAGTCTGGAGAGAAGTCTGCCCACTCTCTTGCGCAGTGAGATGTTAAAATGCCATGTCGGGGGTGGTTTAAAGGTATAATCAACTTGTAGGGCAAGGGAGACTGGTGCATGGTCGCTAATAATATTAGGATGTATTTTTGTAACAGTTTTATCAGCAATAGAGTTATTTATTTCTAATGGTTGTGTTTTTATAGTCAGGAACCCAGCTGCTGCCAACAGGATCGAGCAGATTCGCCTCCAATGGGCACTAAGGGTTAATATTCGGATTCACGGCATGCCAGTGGGTTAATTCTATAGGTGCTGTCCCCCCACTGGCTGGGCGTTGGCGGGTCTGCCCCTCTGTTGGCTGCTGGGTGGCGGCTGCGTCTTGGCCGTTCCCTGGGTCTCTTGGGGGGTGCTGTGTTGCGGGGCTCTCCCTGGTGTCCGGGGCGGCGCCGCTCCGGCGCGGTCCGTCGCTCTGGGCACGGCGACGCGGTTCGGGGCCTGTGGGCCGCCGGGGTGCCCCGTGGTTCCCTCTCCCCTCCCCCTTCCTCCCCCTTGCTGCCTCTCCCTCCTCGCCTCTCCCCGCTCGTCCTGCGCCTCCCTGTCCCTTCTCCCTCGTCACCCTTCCTCCTCCGCTCCCCCTCTCTCTGCGGCCCTGCTGCTGCCCCTTGCCCTTCTTATCGTCTCCTTCCCCCCTCCCTTCCCCCTCCCCGGTACGCCTTCCTTCCGCTCCCCTGGGCCGGGGGCTCCATCCATGGCCCGGTCTCGGTGCTCCGGGGGCCGGCGGGGGTGGCTGGGGTTTGGTGTTGTGCACGCCCCGCTCCGGTGGGCGTCCTGGCGCCTCGGGCGGGCCCCAGTATCCGGGGGGCGAGCCCTATCGCCCCGCCGGGCTGGTCCCATATGCCCGCCGGGGTCCCGGTGGGGTGGGTGGGGCATTGGTGGGCGGGTGCGCCTCCTGCCCCCGCCCGGTTGGGGGGGGCCCCGCTGGTCGCTCCGCTTAACTCACTACACTAGGTTTGCACAATACACATTTATAGACATATAGGGCACATAACACACTTTGGGGGGGTGGGGTAGGGTGGAAACACCGTCTTCACCCTACAACTCCCCTCCAATTTTAATGCACCACACAACTGGGGGGGGGGGGCTTGTGGGGGTGCCATCGGTTGGGGACCGCGGTATAGAGCAGTGCTGCGGTCCCCTGTCCGTGTCCCCAAAGCCCCCCCGCCCTAATTATTTTTTTTAATGCACCACATACACTCAGTGACATGCCTGGGAGGCGGGTGGATCGGAGTGTGGGAATATCATTTCCCTCGGCTCCGGTTCACCTGCTCCTAATTTTAATGCACCACACACATACACACTTGTATATACACTGGGTGGGGTCACATTCACGGTTTAGGGGTAGAGTTCGCCAGTCGGCGAGCTGGCGGTCTCAGTAACAGAGGTTAACTTTCACAAAGAACGCTGGGGTGACGACCGGGGCCGGGGTGGGGTGGGCGCGGCTGCCCTCTCCGCTCCGCTGTCTGGCCCCTCTTCGGCGCCGGTGCCTGGGTGCGGGGGGTCCCCGGGGGTTGGGGGTCGGGGGTTGGGGGGCTGCCGGTTGGTCAGGGTGGGGCGGCTTTGTTGGGGGGGGGGTGCTGGGGGGGGGGGGTTCTGGGGGCTTGGGGGCCTGGGGGCGGCTGGGGCTCGGTTGGGGTGGATGGCGGGGGTGGATGGGGGGCGGGGGGGGTGCGGGGGTTGTGGGCCGGTGGGGTGCCTGGCGGGCCTGCAGTGCCCCGTCCTGCTGCGTTGGGTCGGGGGCGCGGGCCGTGTTGGGGTGGGGGGCGCTCCTGCTCCTGGGTTTGCTCTCCGGCCGGTGGCCCTGGCGGGGCCCGGGGGTCGTCCTTTGGCGCTGCCGCGGCCTGGGGGGCCCTGAGGTGTTGCGCTTGCTCTGTCCTGGCAGGGGTCGACGAATCCCCTCTTTGGTGGAGATTTTAATGCATGCCAGATCCACCACACCAGCATCTATCGAAACTCAGACACAATCTGCTTCCTCCTCAGGTCATTGAATCGGTGGAGGCTGGTGTCTGTGGATCTCACTCGGCTTCGTCTGTCCTTCCTTCCTTTCCTCAGTCTCTCCTTCGGTCTCTTGAGGTCTCCCTGATTTTTTGGGGGGATTTGTTGGAATTTAGATGTTTCTGGGGTTGGGGAAGAATTCTGGTGGGTGGCCCGGTGGGTGGTGTCTGGTCGGTGCTGGATTTCACTTTCCTTTGTTTTCTTTGGTCCCCTCGGGTCTCCTGTTGGCGGTGTTCGGTTTAGGTGAACGGTATGGGATTTTTTCTAATAGGTTTTTGGTGAGCTAACAAATACACGCACGCACGCATGCACGCATGCACGCACGCACATACACATATTCACCCACATACAAAAAATAATAATAATAAAAAGAAAAAAAAAAGAGCAATGATGATGACATTACCGAATGAACAATACTGAGCTCTTAAAAAAAAAAAAAAAAGCAATAGAGTTATTTGCAAGAAAAAAATAATATTCTTGAAAAAGACCGGTGCACAGCAGAAAAGAAGATAAATTCTTTCTTAGTTGGGTTTTTAAGTCTCCAGCTGTCAACGAGGCCAAAATCATCCATATATTCCCCTATTACTTTAGTTGATTATAATCGCCTTATACATGTTGTATTGTTAGAATGATCTATTAATGGATTTAAGACTGTGTTAAAGTCTTCTCCAATAATAATAGTAGAGTTCGCCGCTAACTCAAACAGCTGAGAGAAAAATTCATGGAAAAAGGCCAGATCATCATTATTAGGGGCATATAAATAAAGATAAAGAAACAAATTCCAACACTTCGGGGTACGTTCAGACCACCTGTTTTAGCTAAAGTTATTACAAAGCTTTTTCCGACAACAACAAAAAACCTCTCAAAAATATATGTTACTTTCTTATACAGATAAAATGTCTTTACACATCTCGGAATGGGAGACAGACTTGTCTATAGCTCCGGAATCTGACTTTTGGATTTAAGTTTGTGAAAACGTATTTAAAATGACAAAACACACAAATTTACAACTTATCCAATACAAAATTATTCAGAGAACATACATTACTCAATATATGATGAAGAAAATGGGGTTCTCAGACTCCGACATTTGTCTCCAGTGTTTACAAAACACTACAGACACTTAATTTCATGCTTTATGGTTATGCACTCCAGTTATGTATTTCTGGACTAAAGTCTTAGAAAAACTTTCCGCTATCTTGGACTGTAGGATACCTTTATCTCCAAACTTGTGTTTGCTAGGTGACCTAACAACAACTGACTTACCACATAAACAATTTCAATCTACTCTTGTAGCCCTTACTATCGCAAAAAAAACAATTCTTGTTAACTGGAAAAATAAACAAACTCTGAATATCGACCAATGGTCTAACCTCCTCATAAATCACATTTTAATGGAAAAAATATCTGCCTCAAATAAAAACCAAATATCAAAATTTATAGAAACATGGTCTATAGAATATTTTAACCTAAATCTGGTTACTTAATTCTGCCTGTTAGCGAGAGCCACCACATCGCGATAACTTACATTGCTGTTTCTGTATTTGGCAATTTGTAACTAATGGTTGTGTTTTTATAGTCAGGAACCCAATTGCTGCCAGCAGGATCGAGCAGACTACATCAAATGACACCTTACAGTCACCAACTCCTCAAGATTCACTTCCAATGGTCACTAAGGGTTAATATTCGGAATCACTCACGACTCTGGATTCTGAAGTGTTCGGTTTAGGTGAACGGTATGGGATTTTTTAATAGGTTTTAGGTGAACTAATGAATACACACTCACACGCACGCACGCATGCACATGCACATGCACATACACATACTCACCCACATACAAAATAAAAATTTATAAATAAATAAAAAAAGACAGAGCAATGATGATGACATGTCAAATCGGTAAAATTACCGAACTGAGCTCTCCAGGAAAAATAAAAAATTAAAAATACAAATTATTAGGGGCATATAAATTACCAAATGTATATATTTTATTAAATATAGTCACCTGAATAATAATGTATCGGCCGTCTTGGTCTGTTACTGTATTGTTTATACTAAAAAAATAAATTCTTATTTATGAGTATACAGACTCCTCTTTGTCTACTGTTATAAGGAGCAGAGTACACTTGACTAAAATTCTTATCAATAAGGGATTTTTCTTCAGATTTGTGTAGGTGGGTTTCTTGAAGGAGACAAATATCTTGCTTTTAATTTTAAGAGATGGTCTAAAATTGTTATTCTTTTTGCCTGTGAGCAAGCGCCACAAACATTCCAGGAAACCAGAGCTAATTTATGCATACAAACAATATAGACTCAGTCATGTGTATATATCTGTATAGGCTATTTGTTAATATTGGCATGTTATTGGATAGAATCAAAGTGGTTAGGTGGTTTATGTAATTTGTGTAAAATATGAGGTGACATGTAAGTAAATATAACAGTGAAAAAACGGGGAGGGGGATGAAAGTGAGGGAAATTAATGGGGGATTAAACATATAACAATACACCAGTAACTGGTAACCTAAGCGAGATTTTTTGTTTAAATATATTTTAGTTATAGTTATGTATTAATATTATATTTGTAATATAGCCTAAACATAATGAGTATTCATATTTTAGGTTTTATAACCACATATATAGTATATGTATATATCTAATAATCAAACAAATTTTAGTTCCACCAATGCCAATTAGAACAGCCAGGGAGTGGAGTTGGGGTTCCGGAATAGTTGGCCATCGATGTATAGCTTATCAACGACTATCGTAGTCCGTTTACCCTCCTGCCTATTTTGTCTCATTATAGGTAACGGTACCTTTCGCCGCTCATTAATCTCTCTCGGGAATTGGTCATTCATCCCGAAAGAGGTCCCTTTAAACTCCCGTCCTTTACTTTTAACAAATTATTTCTGTTTAAAATACTCAAACTTAGCGATAATAGGACGGGGTTTGTTGCCCCTACGGGCTCCAAGCCGATGTACCCGGTGAAAAGAGGTATAATTTACCGTCTCCTGAGGAATTTTTAACGACGTCGTCATAAATGTTTTTTATCTCTGCCTCTGGATTGTCAGAGGTATTCTCGGATATGCCTGAGAATATTAAATTCTCCCGAATGCTACGAGATTGGACATCCAAAACCGTTTCTTTAAACATTTTATTCTCCTTTATAATCGTTTCCAACTCAACTGGTAGGACCCCATTGGCACGGAAGAGAGAGACGAGGCGTAGCACATCGTCGACCCTCTGTGAGGATGGTCGAGCAGCCATGGAGGTGGTGTCCAATGGCACTCCGATGAACAGAGTCCGCTGAGAGGGAACAAGAGAGGACTTCTCCAGATTGACCTTGAGTCCAAGTTGTGACACATGCTGAAGAAGCGTGGACGTGTCTCGGATTGCCTGGCCCCTGGACGGTGCGCATATCAGTCAGTCGTCCAAGTAGGTGAGCACCTTCACGCCCCTCGACTGCAGGGGAGCAAGTTCCGCCTTCACTACACGTGTGAACACTCTGGGAGAGAGTGACAGTCCGAATAGTAGTATTCTGAACTGCCAGTGGCGACCCTTGTAGGCAAAGCAAAATTTCTTGTGCTGATAAGCAATGGGGACGTGGAAGTAAGCGTCCTTCAAATTGATTGACGTGAACCATTCCCCTCGGGCGATCGTCCTCAACACGGCTGATGTAGTCAGCATGCGGAAGGGCAACACCTTGAGATGGGGCGTAATCCACCTGTCTTTTTTGGTATGAGGAAGTAGGGGGAGTAGAATCCCCCTGGATTAGCCAAGGGATCCACTGCTTCGATTGCGGACCTGGCGAGGAGGGTCGCTAGTTCTTGATCTAGAGCCAGCACCATTTCCGGGTCGCTGATGACAGTATCTCTGACCCGGCTAGAGAGAGGGGGCCGGCGTCGGAACTGAATCCTGAATCCTCTATGAGACAAGGTTGTCAGCACCCATGGGTCCGAAGCGAGGGCAGCCCAGAAATGGAGCTGGCGGCAGGAAAAGTAACCGACTGCCGGCCCCTCGTGCTCAATCCCTGGCCCTCCCGGATTTAGGGGTCCGGGAGGGACGGGGCGTGGTGTGTGAAGCTCGGGGCTGACCACGCCCTCGGCCAGCCGGACGAACGTCACAGAAGTCCGTGACATGTCCCTGCGAGGGACGACGAGGCCCGTATCCCCCCGTACCCCGAAAGGACTGCACATTACGTGACAGAGGGGCGGCCGGGTGAGCAGCTCCGCTAGAGTTTGACGGACCATAGGGCCTGGCAAGGCGAGCGAACATACGCCTTGCGTCATCAGCACGCACTGTGCACTCCAGCCTGCCCGTTGCTGCAGAACCGAACACATGACCCGGTACCACAGGGAGGTGACGCAGTTCCTTCCGGGAGGGCTCACACAAGGGAGATTAAGCCAACCAGACCTGACGGCGCGCCCAGATGAGCAAAGACATACTACGGCCATTCTCCCTCGAAAGGAGGGATAAATCCCTCAGTGCCTTGTTGCAGAACGATGTAGCCTCATCTACTTTGTTGTCTCTCAAAGCTGCGGAGAGAGCAAGTAGGAGATGGCCGATGAGTGAGGCCACAGAATAGTCAACATTAGGCATACGGTTCAAACCAATAGGATTAAGACACCGCATGTTTGCCAGAGCACGGCCGTCCGCAGGGAGCCGAGGAGTTACACTAGAGTTGTACCAGCAGGAATGAAGGTCTGTCAAAAAAAGATGAGACTCTGGGATCCAAAAAGACTCGGTTAAGTAGACCATCGGAGAGAGGCCACACTGAGTCTGAGGCTGAGAAAAACCAGACATGTCCAACTTTAAACGTTGGAAAGCGTTAAGCATAACAGTACGCACCAAATCCACTCCAGCTGAAAAACGGTCATATGGAGGAGAAGATGGGGCAGTGGACACAGAGTCCATTCCCGAATATTGCTCAGAATCCCGTATGGAGATATCATCCTCAGAGACGTCGTCCGCTTGGAAGGGCAATTGGAGTGTTGCATCCGGCATGTCCACCTCTGCATCGGGCAACGCCACCGCAGAGGCCTGAGAAGCATAAGGGTTTTGATTACCCAACCGAGTCTGTATTGCCATCACTTTCGCCTGCAACGAGCTCAATTTAAAGGCAATCTGAGAGTCAGCCTGACTCTTCTTAATCCGATAATCATGGGCAGCAAGAGAAGCAGACCTGCGTTTTGCCTGACCTCAGTGGGTGGGGGGGGGCATCCGCTGCGTCCTGGTGAGGCGCAACAACAGTAGCGTTCACCGGAGTGTGGACCATCGCAGCAGCGGTCGCCACTGCGTTACAGTCAAGATAGCAGTCAGTGCGTCCCTCTTCGGGCCAAAAGGAGCCGCCACATTGCTTACAGCGAGCAGCGTCGTCCATAGCAGCCGCCAATCAATACGCAATGAGAGTGCGCAAGTCAACATCTTTGTGTGGGAGAGGAGGCGGAAAACCGGCCTCTTCACCAACGGAACAAACAAATCCACAAGTGCTCACGGAAACACATGAGTGAACGTTTGTGTCGTCATAAAGTAGTAGACGTCATGAAGCCATCAACCAACATCAAGGCGGCTGGCGACCCACAGACGGAGCCGCATAGGTTGAGAGGCAATACAAGTTAGAAAAAGATATGCATAACAGTATCACACTAGCGAGTTTTAAAACAGGCTAAGCAACCGTAGGCAAGACGTCAACAGTAACTGACTCCCACCATAACAGTCGCTGACTCCTACTATAAGTACTCACGATCAGCGATGAGGAGTGGAGTCATGCAAAGATGGAAGGGGAGCTCCAACGTTTATACATATAATTAAAAAGTGAAAAATACACTGCACCGTTGCAGCCAAGGGGGGCAGGTGACGCGTACGCGTGGGGGATTTTCATGCTGTTTCAGCACCGCCACCTGGCGGTCGGGAGGGACGAAATAGAACTTTGAGTTCATCTCACTAGAAATGGGAGCAAAAATAAGTGTTGCACTTATATTACCCTGCCTTCACGTGCCATGGGAAAGATGGACCTAACTTCTTAGAAACTAGTAATTATGGAAACTAATAAAGTTGTAAATGACAGATCATTGAATTGTGTACAATACATAATTGTGTAGATTAAAAAACAGCCGGCTAGCGGACAATAACGCCTTTATAAGTGTGAATATTTCTTACTATTCATGAATCCTTTGGTGCTTTCTGCCATCTTGAAACTTGAAAAGTTCTCTCAGCTCGGAAACTTGGGTATCAAAAGAAATTCCGTTGTCTAGTGGAAAATACGACATGAGAGGGTATTCACGTGCAATTTTTAACTCGACATGTGGCATTTACCATGATTTTGATACTACACGAAAGCAGCATTTATTCGCATTTTCGCAAGGAATTATTTGTAGTACAGGAACGACTTATATGCGGCAACATCCTACTCGCTAAACAAGCCTCACTTGAATAAATTGATTTCTCCCCCGTGTTTTCACATTATTTTCTGTCTCTACAGCAAAAATTGTGTGTCTATCTATTCAAACATATACAGTACTGTATACTTTATAAGTTCATGCTTCTGGTGTGCAAGCCACTGGAAATACTCAAGAAGCAGAGGTAAACAAATCAACTCAACTTTATCAAAACTTCTAATCTTCCTAAAACTGCAATATTGGTGACAAAACAACCAGAGTTTAGTATATCTGTCATGGGGCGTAATACATCATAAGTAAGACTATTTTAAATGTAGACATCCTGATAAATCAAGAAAGAGAGTCAAATGAGTGGAACTGGAGTTATTCCCAGGAATCCCGTTCCCAGCTACCCAAACGCCATGGGAAAGCAAGCCCAGAGAGTGTGGGTCAGGTCAAGCTTGTCTCCTTGCCTGACTGTCAAAGTAACAGTACCTTCCCCTCAGGCGTCCAGCACTGCCTAACAGAGCTGTGCTGCTGTGAGCTCCTGCACAGAGGGTTGGAAATGCAATTAAATCAAACATGGGTGAGTAGCTGCAGAACAAATGCCTAGTCAGCGTTTTTCAGCTCACTGAGAAAAAGCAGCTTGAGTTTTGTTTGTTTTTTGCATAGAAAGAGATGGTATTGAAAGTGATAAAGAACCCCACACCTCCCCAAAAAAGCCATCTTGGAGATTTTGTTTTCAGTCGGCGACCAATGCAGGGTTTTGCAAATGGGTAGGAGAGACATTGGCCCAATTCAGAATCTCTTTCTTCCCAAGTGTTGGCCTAAAACTTGAGGTCAGACATATAGGGTGACCCCTGACCGATATGTAGGCTGCCCCCTGACCCCCTGGTTCACGTATTCTTGTAATTACCTTTGCGCATCAATTCCTCGGCCACCCCCACCAAAAGACAATGTAACAATTTGTCTTTTCAATTGTCTGTCAGTCACTCTCCTACGGACCTTTTCAGTGGGCGTATATGGTTTCTTTTTCCATTTGTATTTATTTATTTATCTTGCTTGGAGAGTTGGGGGTTGTCTGGCACCAGAAACAGGGAGTCTTTGTTTGGGCAGGTTTCACATGGATATAGCTCCCCCTCCTCTGCCCCCCTGCTCTCCTGCCCTCTATGCAGCTCCCCATGAACAGAATCCATAGGTTTGTATGGGGGACCATCTCAGGGTCATTGTACATGGCATTTCCATAACCATTGACCAATCAATGAGACCTTTCTCTCTCTCACTGGCCACCAAGGCACCTTTTCACCTGCAAAAATCTGTACACACAAAATTAGATGATCAATTCTAAATATATCGTTCCCCAAAGTATTGGGACATATGGTCATTATTGTCCACCATTATTGTCTGGATATTAGATAGTAGCTCAGATAAGGTGGCTTCTAAGGCAAAATAAATTGTGATGAATGAACTAGGTTAAGCAGTGACAGTCAGGTCAATTAATGTTGGTCACTACATTTTTTAATTTATTTTAAATAAATTGTTTCTTCACTATAGACAAACAAGAGCAATGTTTTCTTATCTTTTTAATGTGAATGTTTTCATATTAATTTAATGGATCTCAAAGCATGCATTTAATTTGCATTAAGTCAGTTATTAGTCAGTTATTAGTATTGTACATTGTGTATCTTCCTTTATTAGCCAGAATTGTATTTTATTTATTTTTGCATATTATACCACTGCAAGTCCCTGAGTCTCTAAAAAATGTGTAACTTGCAAAGCTCTAATCGGGTGTGTGCAGTGACCTTTGGATGGCCAAGTGCTCAAAGTAAAAGTAAAAAAAAAAGGGCACATGATAATGTGCCTTCACTGTCCACTCACTTGGGGTTCGAACTTCTAACCCATGCCACCACCGAGCCGATGTGCGTTGGGCGGGGAGTTGGGGGGGATGACAAATTGATAGAGGGCGTGTGTTTGTATGTGTGTAGATATGTGCGTAGTGCATGCGAACAAAATAAATCACATGATTATTATGTGATTATTTCTTTAATTTCTGAAAACACTGTTACCTGTTTCTTAGGACCTCACACTGGCCCCAAATCCCACCACTGAAAAAGCGAACTGTTGGTTAAAAATAAAAACAAAGATCATGTAGCAATTTCCACATATATTTTAAAGTATATTTCAGTTCCGCTATCGTTGAGTATATGCCACAAGACTTATCTAGCCAAAGAGAAAAAAGTTGCAAACATCTACTGAAAGTGTTCCTTCTTTCTTCAGAGACAGTCCTCCAATAAATACGACCACATAGATCGTTTTGAAAATGTGCCAAATTAGACCAAGTGTTACGTATTTTAGTACCTCTATCGGCCATGTTAAGTAGCGCAAAAATACTAAAGTGAGACTCGAACCCGGTCCGACTGGTCAGAAGACGAGTGTTTATCTGACTGAGCTATTTGTCCAGTGATTGTTTTAGTGTTGACTACATGTTTTCTAACGGTCTACAACCTCACTGTGCCTTTTCCTAATCTCAACCATTAGTGTCCCATGTAAGACATAACATGTACTGTACAACCTCACTGAAAGCCTCATCCTAACCCCAACCATTAGTCCGACGGCGAATTGACATACATGTAAAGTAAATATAGTTAATTAGTTAGTTTAGTTAGTTGTCTTTCGAACAGGCAATCTGGGTTAGAGTCTCAGTTTTGTATTTTTTTTCGCTATTTAACATGGCCGATAGAGGTCTCTAAACTACAATACGTAACACTTGTTGGACTTGATTTTTCACATTGAGCAGACGTGTACTTTTTTTACAGCGCGGTAAGACTCGTGCTGCTCGCAATAGTAACACCAGAGCTGCGTGCTCCTTACGCTTGTCAGCCGTGTGAAAGTACAAGAAAATTCCCGTTACATCTTGCCCTCACTCGTGAACAAGACCCCAAGATACTTGAAGTCCTCCACTTGGGGCAGGATCTCGTCCCGAACCCAGAGAGGGCAATCCACCCTTTTCCAACTGAGGACCATGGTCTCGGATTTGGAGGTGCATCTTCATCCCAACCGCTTCACACTCGACTGCGAACCACTCCAAAGAGAGTTGAAGATCACGGCTTGAAGAAGCCAACAGCACCACATCATCTGCAAAAAGCAGGGATGCAATGTTGAGGCCACCAAACCAGACCCCCTCAACGCCTTGGCTGAGCCCGGAAATTCTGTCTATAAAAGTTATGAACAGAATCGGTGACAAAGGGCAACCTTGGCGGAGTCCAACTCTCACTGGAAACGAATTTGACTTACTACCGACAATGCGGACCAAACTCTGACACCAGTCGTACAGGGACCGAACAGCCCGTATCAGTGGGCTCGGTACTCTGTACTCCCGAAGCACTCCCCACAGGACTCCCCGAGGGACACGGTTTGACCTTAATTTATTGTATAGTATGTGTGTCTGTGTGCGTGTGTATGTGCATGGTGCATGTGTTTTGACCTCAGTATAAGTGACTCTTAGCCAGAAAGCCTGCTGAGTTAGTGAAGGAACATTTTGGTCATTGGAACTGTGAAGGAATGCTCAGCTGCTAAGCTTGTTGCTTGTTAAATTGGACATTTGGATTCATTGGATCTTAAGTCAGCAATCGAGTTATGTGGGTCATACGACTCTCTCTCTCTCTGTGTCTCTGTCTCTGTCTCTCTCTCTCTCTCTCTCTCTCTCTCTCTCTCTCTCTCTCTCTCTCTCTCTCTCTCTCGCTCTCTCTCTCTCTCTCTCTCTCTCTCTCTCTCTCTCTCTTGCACACACACACACACACACACACACACAAACACAGCACTGTAAAACTGTCTTGATTTAAATGTCATGATTAATGTTTCTCAAACTGCTGAGTGAAATATGAGGTAACCTGACTCTCCAATTCAAGTCAAAACATGCCCAGCACAAAGAACATATCCTGATGGGATAAATGGGAGGATTTTGCATACCTATATACTGTGAGGTTTACGGCAGCCTTCAAAATATGTTTGCTGACAAATCCTCACACACAAATGTAGAATTAAGATACACAGGAAGCAAATGAGATTCCATACTGGTAAAGGGGTGGGGAAGAGGTTCCTACCGAAAGCAGTGACTCAATCGAGGTACTTCACAACGCTGATTAAAAAAATTAATTAAAAAAAAAGACACCGTAAACAGGATATTAAACAGCAAATAAACATTTAGAGGCATGTATATTTCCCTTTAAATCCTTCCTTGGCATCTAGAGGACTATAATTGTTCAGATTTCCATTTGCTCTTGAATGTATGCTTTTGAACACATCTGATGCAAGTGAATCACATGGAGGTGAGGTAATAACATGTCCTTAATGATGTAATTTGGGCTGGCGTGGACTAGTGCGTGGCATACAAAACCCATGTGTGACTGGTGCATTTATGCATGAAATCCACAATGCTCCATTCATGTGCAGTTTTGAAACAAAAACAGCAGTAGTATTCAAAAGGCCATTTAAATGATTATGAATGAATGCCACTTTCAGAAAAAAATATGGTCATGGTGTTTTAAAATCAGCAGTATTTTGAACCATTTTTGTACTATTTTCCATGTGAATTCTAACATCATTTTAGCTTTAAATCTTTTATTTTGACTACACACACACGCACACACAGATAGCAAAGTCCTGGTGAAAGGTTTGTACCTTTTATTTTGAACTTAAATCTAAGGTAAAAGTAACAAATGGCACACAGACACAACAGTCTGTCATATTTGTTTTTGTATTTTGCTGCTAGGTGTTGTAGAGACACAGGAAAGCAAAAAACACTGGCTGTTTCCAAACGCCATCTGGACAAAATCCAAAACAAGGGGAACAGATATATTTTCTAGTGTCAAAACCAAAATATTTCACACAACTGGCCATCAGCTGCAGTTGAAAAGAAACCAAGTATGTCTTTATGTATTAATTCCTCTTTGTGCCTTCATGTGATCTGAGTTGCTTCAGTATGATAAATAAATCTGGCTGGACATCCTTTTCTTCTTTTGAACTTGATATCAATGCTACATGTTATCGACCAATAAATACTTTATTGTGTGATAGTTTATTTAAATTAACTGTTATTGTCTAATTGTATTTATTTGCCTATTCTTCATATACAAAAGTGATGTAAATGTATGGTTGATGTAAGTGCATAAAAATTTAAAGTAACTTAAGTTAAATTATTTGGACAGATAATCTCCAACCCAAATTTTCACACAGTACTTTTTAGTCTTTACAAATAGTGCAATAAACACAATTGATTTAAATGAAAACGCCCAAACTGTTGTTTCTTCCCAACTCAAAAGAAGCCGAGTCATTTCAGGAGGATTGAAAGCATTTCCATGTCCAACTTCAGCAAGAATTGCCTGTACAGCAGTAAAAAACATTGTCGTAGGCTATTAACCCTCATGGGTTGTAAATGAAGGACCCAAATGGCGCTCATTAGTGGTCTCTCTCTCACCAGCCCTCATGGAGGAGTGTGATTTCCAAGGCTCACCCTTTGCCAGAAAACCCGCAGAGAAGCAATTGTAAGATTTGACAAATCACTAATTTCCACCTGAACTACACCAAAGACTTGTAATGCATGGAACAGATATGGAAATTGCATTCCTTGTTAGCAAAGTCCATCAGGACTCCAGATACAAAAATCATATTGTTGTTAATCATTTTTTTCTAGAGCCTGTTAAGTTATGCGCTCTCATTCTATTATTTAATTAAAGGAGTTAATGTGTTGAATATACGTATATGCTCAAATGTTAGTAAGTTTGCTGTATATTTATTTTGCATGGTGTTCATTTTCCTGCAATGTATGAATATTACATCACTGGCGTAAAATTCGTCATGTTAATGCGGACACTGTATGTTAGTTGAGAAGAAGAGCGACAGAAGCTGAGAAACATTGTTTGATGAGCGTGCCATGGCTGCTGGTGTGTTGTACTAGTGTTGTGAGGAGAGAAACAAATGGGGGAAAAAACCTGAGATCTTTCAAGCCTGGTGATCATCATTCATTTGCTCAACTGAGCCTGCCATTCCTGCTATGGAAAGGGAAGCAACAAATGCAATAGAGCCAGATTCAAAAAGTGGTGTTTAGAGTTATAGATGTATCCGTCTAGTTTAGACTTGAGAAAATTACAACTGGCAGACCACTTCCAACCTGTCCCCAATGTCTGACAGATTCTTGCAGTGTTTAAAAATTGAACATGAAATTTGGGGGTTTTTTTGTTTGAAAGTTGTGCTTTTATATTGACATGCATGTGTGAGGACTTTACAGGCGAACAAGAGCTACATTTGTGTCTGGCTCTCTGTAGTTTTGCCAACTTCAGGCCGGGAGCGCAATACCGCGTTTCTACCATTAGAGCCGGGAGCGCTCTTCTACCTTTAAAGCCGGCAGAGCGAATATGTCATTTTGTTTTGTTATGAAAGGCATCGGAACATGCACGAGAGTGACGTGGGCCTTTAGCATGTCTTGGAATTTTATTTGAGCATTCATGGCTGTTGCAGATTCGCGGGAGTTATGAAATAAATGACGGCGATTGCCGGCGACGCAGGAGGACTTCGAATTAGTGTAACCAGTCAATAGTGACATATTGTTAAAAAAAATTGTTTGTAGACAATGAAGATGTTGAAAATGTTGACGGTTTTGTAACAGAATGGACGACAAATAATTATCACTTGATCCCCTGAGGTTATTACAAGTGTGCTCCACTGTTGAAGGTAAATATGCCCGCAGATGTGACACAGTTGTTTGTTGATTTATTAATTTTTTTAAACAAATGCTGAAGGTTTATAATTATAAAACGTAGGTTTGTGTGAACACCATAGGCGTAAGCTCTGAAATGTTTTTGGAATTATGTTTCTATCTGCTTCAGGGGCTGATGTATCATTTAGTAAGCAGTGGCAATATTGTTGAATTTCCAAGAAAACTTCAGGTTTTCGGGGGTGACTTAAAAGTCACCCATAGGTTTTAGAGGCATGTTTTGGCAGGCGCTTTAGACCTTAATGGGTAAAAGTGTATTCAAGGATCTTCTCGAAATGTAGAAGCCAAACGTCCATTTGTAACTTTTAAAAATGTGCATGCGGAAGACCATCTTACAAGCTCTCCTGCTCGTCTGGGGGAAATTCCTATCAAATGTCAGGAACGTGCAAGTTCATCTTCATCTTCATATTCATCAGTCTCTGCAGCCGGCCTTACTTCACGGATTTCCTCTTGTGGCTCTCAGCCATTTTCAAAGTATGCGGTGAGATCGGTGGAGCTACAACAATGACTGGCTGACTCCAAAGCTCAGCGGCTAAATGCTACAAACACTCGAAGTGCGCATCCGCAACTGGGAACGAGCACGCCTGACGTCATTAAGGCAGATTGACGGGATCGAGAAATCGATCGATTAAATTATCCACCCAGAAGACGCAGCGACAAAAGATCCTTGAATACACCTTTAACAACATTTTGACTATACAGTATTTACAAAACAAAGAACATTAAAAATGTCAGCAGCATAACCCTAATGCTACAAATATTCTTGTTTAATGCACAGTGGAAGGAAGCGGGGGATTTGCACTGATAATACATACAGTATGTTAACAGTTTTATAGATTGTACATACGTGGTCTATCAGTGTATCTCATCATTGTATCATCATATTGTCTGTCCCGTACTGACACCACTGTTGGCTTATTATGCCTATGTCTTGATATTGTTTTGAAAACAGATGTTGACGTTATATTTAAATTACCAAAAGTTAAAAGTATTTGAAGGTTTATGTACCACTATAGGTAATTTGCTTATATACTGCACCATTGCTCTTAATCATTAAATTCAGATGGTTCATTTAATTCCACTTCTACAGATGCAGACAATTAAGCACCAGCAGTCAGCCTTGATAAACATCTGTCAAAGGCTTATTCAAAAGTCAAATAATAATAATACTTCAGATTGATATAGCACTTTTCTGGACATTCAAAGACGCTTTACAATGGATACATTATTCATGCACTCACACTCTGGTGGCCATAAGCTCCGTAAGTAGCCACAGCTGCCCTGGGGCAGGCTGGCGGAAGTGTGGCTGCCAGTGTGCGCCTACGGCCACCACCAAAAATTCTCACTTTTCAGATACCAGTGTGAGTGGCACTGGAGGCAATGTGTGTGAAGTGTCTTGCCCAAGGACACAACGACATTACTTGGAGAGAGCAGGAATAGAACAGCGGACCTTCCGGTTACAGAACTACCGGCTCTACCTCCTGAGCCATGGCCGCCACAAGTCTTCAGTAAGAATCACGCTCAGTCATTGCCGTCCCACAGACCTTACAACTGCCATTAAACTCATTCCCAACGCTCCACTCCCCTGTTCAAGACTTTACCAGGTGTCTCAACCTGAGCAGGAAGCATTGTGGGAGTACATCTCGAGTTCATTGTCGGCTGGTTCTTCTTCATAGATAAGAAAGTAAAGACATTGCAACCATGTGTTGATTGCCGAGGCTTTAGCGACATCACCGAACAAAGACGAACAAATACCAGCAGTTTTGACCAGCGGCTTCACCCCTGCGCCTTCTTCTCCAAACATTTCAGCCCCTTGAGGCCAACTATGACGTTGGGAACCGGGAACTGTTGGCCATCGTACTGGCCCTTTAAGAGAGGAGACATTGGCTGGATGGAGCAAAGCAACAGTTCACCGTCTACACTGATCAAAAGAACCTGGCCTCAGCGTTTTTGGTGGCCAGAACTAAAGAAAGACATTGCGGAATTCATCGGGCCTGCTCAGCCTGCGCCTGTGGTAAGTCCTCCCACCAACCTCCTGCAGGATTGCTTTGGCAGTTACCAGTCCCGTCACATCTTTGGTCACACATTTCGATGGCCTTCATCACTGCTCTTCCCATGTCACGAGGGAACTCGGACATACTCACCGTTTTCCAACTTGTTCCATTTTGTGGATCTGTCCAAGCTCCCGTCATCATTGGAAACAGTGCAGCTGTTGATCAGGCATGTGTTTCACCTGCATGGTCACCTGGTGGAAATGGTCTCAGAACGGGGTCCTCAGTTTGAGGTATTGGAGGAAATTTTGTAAGGTAGTGGGAGCAACGGTGAGTCTATTTTATCATCCCCACGTAATGATGTACTTTCATCAACCGACGTCTTGGGCCATCCATTTACCCTGCGTGAAATACACTTATAATCCACTCTTCTCTTCAGCCAAGGTCAGTCTCCTTTTTTGTCTGTCTACAGGTAGCAACCCCCTCCGTTCCCTTCTCAGGAGGGGCAAGTGGACCTTCCGTCAGTATAGCTCCATTTACGGCGGGCTCACCGAGTTTGGCGTGAGACCAGAGCAGCCCTGGATTACCGGCAGATTACGGACGGACGTCAAGGCTCCGCACCGACCTACCAATGCGGTCAGAAAGTCGGGTTGTCCACCCATGATCTTTATCTGGCTGGGAGTTCACGGAAACTCGGTCCACGATACATTGGGTCGTTCGAGGTGGAGTCTGTCAAGAATCTAGTATCTATGAAGGTCCGCCTACTACTGACCCTCTAGGTCCATCCTGTGTGCCACTTCTCGCTGTTCAAGCCGGTGGAATCCAGTCCTTTGGCTCCTCCGCCTACTCCTCCACATCAACAAATTCTTGGTGGTGAGCCAGTGTACAGTACACGGTCCGAGAGATTTTGGACTCCAGGCGTGGAGGCAGGGCTGTCCAGTACCTGGTCAACTGGGAATGCTATCGGCTGGAGGAGCGTCTGTGGGTCCCCCGCTCCTGGATCCGCCTCTTCTGCGCACCTTCCATAAATTCCATCTATCTGAACCAGGAGGTCTGCCAGGGGGTGTTGATTGTTGAGGGGGTGGGGGTGGGTGCTTTTCTGTCATTCTATTGCTCTCAGACCTGTTGTTGTTTTACTTTTTCAGTGCCTCGGTGAGGTGGCATTCCCTCCAGCGCTGCACTTGTGGCGCATTGCAATCAGTTGACTACTTAAGGGCGTTGGCAACTGCACTATGCTGTCGGATTATTCTACGTTACTCACTACTGTTGTTCCAAGTGTTACATTTTCAAGACTCCATACTTACGTGTCATAGTTCTCTCATCATCGTGTTTTGCCTATTGTTTGACGTATTTTTGTTTTCCTGTAACGTTTGGTGTCGCGTGTTTTGGTATCCTTGCTTATTTAGGCAAGCGTGTTTTATTGCTTATTATGTTTGTATTTTGAAGCAAGCAATTTTTGTTTTTTCTCCTGGTCTTTTGCAAACATTTGGTCACTATTTTTTAACAAGTGGACGGTATATGTGCTGCTTTGAAGACCCCCTATTTCTTCTATTGCTCAGTTCCTTAAACTCCAATATTAGATTTGGCAGAGGCATGTTTTTGTTAAATAACTGATATAATTCTTTAATATTGAAAAAATTATAATACAAGTTTCCTCTTGTAAACACCATTAAGCATATGATTTGTACATGTATTTAAGGCAAGTTGTTAAATTTCTGAAGTCCTCTCGTTTATGTTTTGCAAATTTAAAACATCATAAATCATGCTGCTTCTACTAAGTACTGTTTCAAATGTTCTCCAATTTCAATACTGTAAATGTATAGGATCGTATGCTGAGAAACGTTTCGTGGGAGTGGTAATATGGCGTCCTCGCGGCTTCAAAAGTCTTGGCCTATTAGCCATGCATTCATACTGTATACATCAGTGGTGTAAATAGAATCCTCCATTGAGAGATTATGATCTGTATGATAAATTAAAATAAATGTCCCGTAGAGTGGAATTATTCTCATTCTGAGTGTTATAAGGTGTATAATTTATTTATTTATTTATTTATTTGAAGTCATTTGACATGAGAGTTATATTGCCCAATTATGCCTAACTACTCGGAACGTTTGTTATGTTGCTAACGTTTCTGCACAGAAAGCTATATTAAGCGTACGTACCCCTGCACAGCTCACGGAAGATAAACAGAAATCCAACTGACAAGTCAGTAATATGGCAGAGGTCGGTGAGATAATGTTAAATAAATTGTTTTGCTTTTGTTGGTCCGATGTTTGTTCGTAATAAGGATACAAATGATCGACAGTAGCTGCTCAGTAATTCGATTGGCTGTATGTAGAAACTAGTATATCCATTTTACGGATATACTTGAATTGTTAATTTCTCAATATAGTGACGAGGACGTGTTTTATTTCAACCGTGGCTACCACTACAAGTTTATTTATGTATGTATTTTAAATATCGATCTGGACTGACCGAACGGGGCCTCATCACTGTAATAACGTAAAACGGCATTGGTGGGAATGTTACAGCAACCTTACAACAACAACATCGCCGTTGTCTTGGCAGTTTTGTCTTTCCATTAAAACCGCCTAAATATTATTGTGACTCCATGTAGCTGTTTCATTTACGTTAAATAACATATGTCACAGAAGCACTGTAATGTGTATGTAACAATAACGTTGTAAAAACGGCAGCAACGATGTCTTGTGTAAAAATATGTTGCTACGAATATTTGATAGAATGACCATTTGTCTCTTCCATCTCGTGTTTTCACAGACTCATAGTTTGCATCCCATTAGGCAACAGGCTGCAATTGCTGCCAAAGTCTTCATACAAAGGGATTATACTAATGGCACTGTGTGCCAATTTCAAACCAAGTTCCCTTCTGAGCTGGAGACCAGGGTAAGATATCTGCATCTGTGATTCTATAATTGTTCTCTTGTAATCTGGTGGATAGCTTTTTCTGTGAAGGAACCACTGAGAACTCCTGAAGCCTTCTTAGAAGTTATGTATGATAGAGGGGAAACCACTGCACTGTCTGCCAAAGGCAATACCTTTATCACATAATTAGTCATGAATGCTTGTATCCGATGGTGCATAACTAGAATAACCAAGTACAACTAAAAAAATTAATTGTTGGGCACATGATTAATCAGAGAAAGTCAACATAAGCACAGTCTTCAGATTTCAATATCACCATGGTCTGGCTCACCTAGTAATGCCATCATTTTGGCCTTGCCCAGGAAATGATTGCTGAGGTCCAAGTGAGTCACTTATAAAATTTAGTCACTTCACTTCTAGTGGCACACACTGGGGATGAATAATTTTATATTGCATGTAAACTACATCCCCGAATGTAGGCATGTGTGAAGTACTGCACAAATGGAAATCAACCTGACTATTTTAACAGATTCCATTACATAATGCCTAAATGTATTCACATATTTGAATCGCAGAAGAAAGAAACTAAAGAAAATAACTAATAAAATCACAGCTGGGAGCTAGCTAAAACTGAATCAGAAACTTACTGATTGCTCTTTTTTTCCCAAATTAGGAGACCAATGCATTTGATTTATTTTCCCATTTGTTTGTCAATCGTCGTAGAACAGCTGTCTCAGAGTCTGGTAATCGAGAATTCCTATCCAGCATGTTTCCCTCCTCCAACATACCTGTATCAAATGATCAGCAAACTCTGCAGAAGCCTTATAACGGTCCTGAATATTTGATTCAGGTGTGTTGGAGGAGGGAGACATGGGAAACAGGCTGGATAAGGACTCCACAAAAATTGGTCGATGTGAAAATGCATGCATCAAAGCTATTTAAAAAAAAAAATGTTTTAACATATTTGCGACACCCGGAAGTTGCTGGAACAAATATTTTGTGTTTTCGCATGGACACTTATTGCTGACAGACTCCGACCAGCCTTCACCAAAACACTTCTAAGATGCTTCCTGGGGATTGTTGGTGATCTCTTTAGACTGAAAAGGGAGAAAATTAGCATCGCTACATGTCTGATGTTTGTAACAAAACAATCTGTGTCAAAATCGCTTAAGAAATAAGAGTTGTAATGAATTTATTGGAGCCAAACACACAGAAAACGGCGGCGCTACGTGTGTCAGCAACAAGACAAGGCAGTATCTATCTACTATATATGTTAAATATAGAGCAGGACTCACTCCTCCAAGGTTTTTTTTCCCCCACTCCTCCAAGTAGCGTGCAGGCTAAGGCATCCAGCGTTTGCTGTAAGGACCATTACTACGGTTTTACACCACCAAAGTGTGCAATAATCGAGCCAAATTGACCAAGTTGGCCACAATGCACTTAACAACAGACGCAAGGGAGTTTTCCAACGTGGGGGCCATTAGAAACAAACTCACTTTGCAATATCATTAGCTCGATTAGCATTAGCTAGTAGCATTATCAAGTACGAAGCTGAAATAAGCGAGTACTCATGATGTTTATGGATTTAAAATGGAATGGAACCATTTAAAAACATCAGGGTGACGGCGCGGGATCCTGGAGCATAAAGTTAAGTTATTTAAAAAACTTTTCGGTGTGGTTGGTATGCTTCATCAACGCCAGTGTAGGCTTCGACAACTCAATATGTTTGAATGAGACAAGCGAATACGTCAGACTTAGTAAACATTTAATGAGTAAGCATATGATGAAGATAAAAGCACTATTTAAGTGCACTCCACTTGCCATTTAATATTTTGATCAAATTAGATTTTTCATATATTGGACTATGATGTACAAAGTACAGTAATTCAAGTTTATCTGGGGCTAATGGTAATTAGGGATGTAACGATATCCAAACATCACGATACAATATTATCACGATATGAAGCTCACAATATGATAATAATCACGATATTGTGGAGAGTTTGGTGATATTAGAAGAAAGGTCACAATTTTGTTTAAAAAAAGCTCATACTAAAAATTAAAAATAAACACAATATTGTGCTTTTGTACATAACAGCAATGCATATAAACCAAATCTCTAATAACACTTAATATTGAGGCACTTGCTAGTTCCTCCACACATTGACACGTTCCCCTTCTTTTGACGATTAGCGTGAATTTTAAACATAGAAGGGCCAAAACATCCCTTATGAAAATTAAACTGCGCTAAAAAAAACTAGCCACCAGAGGGTGCTAGAACTGCACAAATGGAAATCAACCTGACTTTTTTTTTTTACGGATGTGCTGCTTTTAATATTGTGACATGATGACGACGATATTGTGGCAGTTTTAATATCGCAATATCACGATATTGCCGTTTTTACATCCCTAATGGTAATTGCGATTGTAAACCATTTAGCATAGGCAAATTTTGTTGTTGTTTGTGTAATATGTGCATATGTGTACAGAAGCTAAGGAACAATGAGTATTTATATCCACTAAATTCATTTCACGTTAAATCTTAGTAGACATTAAAGGTGCATTAATTTGTGCCGTTTAAAAAGGTAATATTAAAGCTTTTTCTACATCATCACCAATGCCTAGATGAGTACGAAAAGCCCCGACTCTTATACTCTGACTGCGCCTATCAGCTTTTATCTTCCCGTTTATAGTAGAGTGTGCGGACCCACACACTCCACAATTTCCACAATCGATAGGACACTCTAGACTCAGCACTAGTAATTTCCTCACCACTTTTTGTAGTTTGTTGGAAGAACCATCATTCATTTCATGTTTATTTGTGAAAATCAATTTCAATATCACAATAACTTGAACCTGGAAACAAATCTTCTGTCGACAGAACAAAACTCACACTGCTCTCATTCCTTATTCTGTGGTTAATGCAAAAGAGGTCAGCCAGGAGCGGGGGCAAAATGTCCTGACGTTGCGTTGAAAATTCACTAAATATTGCCAATCATAAACAAGCAGAGAATCATTCCGAAGCAACAGGAGAGTTGCCACACACACCAGTGCACTGTCCGCCATCTTGCTTCACTTGTCAATTGCCATATATTACATACCAATACTTACTATTCTTACGATCATTTACACAGACCTGTTTTGAATTGTGCCTTTAAATTTGGGAAAGGACAAATTAATTTAATGATGTCCAATTCATCCTGATCAAACACTCAGATATAATTTAAAAATAATTTAATTGTGTTTGTAGTTTGTAGTGGTGCAGAGATTTATTTTGCTTGTCTTTTGTAACTAAATGAATGTAACCAAAATAACTATTAGTACCAGACTAGTTTGATTATGATATCTGTCAGATATTGTACTAATGTCAATAACGTGTATGACTGAGGTCAAGCGATGAAGACCAGTTGTGTGTAACAATCTAGGCGTGGAAACAGGTCATTGTGACTGAACAGGAGCTATGCAGCATTAAAGAGAGCAAGTAATATCTTGACAGCTAAATTGCAGCACACGCAATAAACAAGCGTTATTAAATTAAATTAAAAAGTTGACTAATGGAGTCTTTCTATTAAACTTTTGTTTACGAGGTTCCTGTTTTGATTTCTTGACATTTCTAATAAGAAGAATATCCTCCTCACTTGTAATCTTGTAGGAATGCTAAATATCAGGTCAGATGCCCTGGCAGGGAAATGTGGTTTGAATCGCTGCCTCTGAGTCTGAAAATGAGAGGAAGAACAACGTACAATGTACAAATGCACCTAAAGACCACTGATGTTTGGAGCTTGTTGCCACATTCGTCAGGCACATATGAGCAGAACTTTGGGAAGTTGTCAGAAAAGCAAGATTCCTTCAGCTGCCTGCTTATCTGGATCGAAAGATTCTGCTTTCCTCAGTATCACATGAGAGATCACTGGACACCCTTGTGCATTAGTCTAATATTGACATCTCTGTCAAGCAGCCCGTTTAAATAACATCTAGTCATGGCTCCGTTTATAAGCGGGCAGCCTACAGAGCAGCTGATATTTAGAGATGTTTATCTTTAGTCAAGGCATGTAAGTACGACTGGAGCCTTAATATTTCTAGATTTTTACGGTGTGTATGCAGCTATCAGTCTCTCATTAGGTAATGACATTCAAAGAACACGTTGTTAAGGGCATCTTAACCTTTACCAGATGTTGATGATCATCATCATCATATAGGTGCAGTCCAAGAAATATGAAGTTAGTATTTCAAAACTGAGTTAATCTGTGCCTGAATGGCATCATTTGACAATGCATATTTGAAGCTGTAGGATGTGGAAGACAATGGGTCACTCAGTATATGAAAACTGGACAACGTGCAAAAATAATACTGCTTACTATATAATTTTCTTGTCTTAACGTTTCCATTTTATATTCCCTCCCACCCCTGAATGGTGTGTTAAAGATCGACAAACAGCAGTTTGAGGAGACGGTACGGACTCTGAATAACCTATATGCTGAGGCCGAGAAACTTGGAAGCCACTCGTATATTGAGGGTTGTCTGGCCTGCCTGACAGCTTATACCGTCTTCTTGTGTATGGAGACACATTATGAGAAGGTGAGTGAAACTTGCCTGGACTAAGAAGCAATCACTAGCACTTTTCACACTTGCCATCTCAGCCAGCGTTGTCACAGTTTTTTCCTTACTTGCAGCCCTGTGTGTGAGCTACCAAAACAGAAAGGCTTAGCAGGAGAGAGAAAAAAAAATCATGCAGTTTGAACTTTTTACCTTGGCAAACTCAATATTATTTGGTTGACATTATTCATGATCAGCATGTTTTTTTCCCCTTTCCTTTTTCTTCTTTCCTTTCTACCAGTCTGACCTTAGACTAATTCTTTTAAACTTGTCCCACGCATTTTAAGGTAGATAGCGTTTAAAATAGGGCTGCTCGATTATGGAAAAAATGATAATCACGATTATTTTGGCAATAATTGAAATCACGATTATTCAAAAATATTTTTTTGGTACAAAACAAGAAAATGTTTACACATTTAAAAATATTAAGACCAATTTAAAAAATACAAACACTATAATTATGTAGGTTAGTTTTGGACCAATTATAATAATATGTATTTATAATAATTATATATATATATATATATAATTTATTTATGTTGGCAAAAGCTTGAAGTTGGAGTGCAGCTTGTGCACTGTGCAGTAGAAAGATTTTTTGGTAAAAAAACAAGAAAATGTTTAAATGTAAAAAACAAATGAAAAATATCAAGACAAATACAATTATTTGAAACACTATAATTATGAAAATTCCTTTTGGATGACACAAAATTTATTAAATTTGTTATTTTTAAATTAAAAAGGGTGCAAATGTATAAATTTAAACAACTCAAAAATTAGTATTAATATATATTTTTTTACGATTATGCTGAATTTGTAATTGTGGAGTGTAATAATTGAAATTATAATAAAATGTCGATTAATTGCACATCCCGAGTTTAAAATATGTACCGTATTATTTTCATGTCAAAGCAAATTCTGAAAATTTTGATTAACTCAGAGTTTGACTACAGATGCAACTTTTAATCTCTGTCATCTGGCCTGGTCTATCTGACATCCTTTAAATTGTATTGGGCATTTATGTATAATCTGAAGTTTTCTCAAAATCAGTGCATCTTGAGTACATAATAGTTACCTTGTAGTATGTGAAACAACATTTAACTCATTTTAACATTTTGTTTATCAGCCTCCAAAAATGTATGAGCACAACTACAACATCTAAACTTTTGTGGAAAACGTGGACATTTTAAAATACTATTTTTTTCTTGAATTCTAATTTTCCAATGTCTTTGTCACATTTTTGCACCTGTGAGAACGTTTTTCAAATTGTCTGCTGTGTTATCTTTCCAGGTTTTAAAAAAGATTGCCAAGTATGTGCAGGAGCAGAATGACAAGATGTACGCTCCCAGAGGTCTCTTGCTCACCGACCCCATCGAGAGAGGCCTCCGAGTCGTATCCTCTTCCTCAATGTCTAATATGAGTTAAGACAGAACACTCCACTGTTTCTTTTCCCTTGGCTGAAATATTTCCCGACCCATATTTAACCACTTAAAAATAATTGTCTAACAATAAACAAGCAGATGCATTCCTAAGCGGAACACACTGGCCGCAATAATCAACTTAAACTCGTATTTGAATTTTTTTTAAATAAATCAGCAGCATGGGAAGAGCATGTCTGTCTTGTATGTCAAAGCTAAATATATTTATGCAAATGAATTTGTAATAATTTTGTATGATTTGCAAAATAATAAGATGCCATTTAGGAATATGTAGGCCTTAAGTATGACGTTGCATCACATTTCAGCTACCCAAAGTAAAAAAGCTTCAGTGCTGGCAATATGCAAGAAAGCCAGCTCTGTATAAGGGTGTTAAGTAAAAAGAACAAATCAAGATTTGTTTGTAGTCCTTAGCATCTGCATAAAATTATTGGCTTTACCAGTATGTTTGGGAAGTCAGTGTGACGCAACATTGTAATTAAATGGAGCTGAGCAGCAATAGGAGATTAGGGAAAACAAAAATATGACTAAAATTGTTCACAGCTGAGCTTTGTAACTACCCTTGCCTCTGATTTTATTGGCCCGGCAGTGTTCTGGATTATTTCGCCAACACTAGGGAGCTGCTGTGCTGTGTTTGGCAAAGCGGTTCTAGTGGAGATTGACAGGAATGTATCACCTGAACACTTATTTCAACATCAACAGCAGAATTGCCAGCTCATCACCTAGCAACGTCAGCCCTCAAATGTCAGTCAAGTACTGTCATGGGAGTTTCACCCCAAAAAATAGTTGGTGGATCTTTTTCGAAATGAGCCTGCACATTTTTTTTGTAACTGATGAAATTCCCAGACATTAGTGAATGTGAGAGATTTTGTTTCCGTTGGCCTTCACTTGATTAAATTGAAGCCAAAAGTTGTTAAAATGCTCTTCCTTGACTGATTTTATTCCAGATTGAGGTCACTATCTTTGAAGAGAGAAGCCTGACTAGATAGAACTTTCCAAGGTTAGTTTCAAAGATTTATTATTATTATTATTATTATTTTACTTTTACCAGGGCATCCATAAATTAAAATCTTTTCTCTTTAACTCATTCAAACCCCAAAAGGTTTTTTTAATACTTTGCCCTTCACTCCCCAAAACACACACACACACACATATATATATATATATACATATACATATATATATATATATATATATATATATATATATATATATATATATATATATATATATATATATATATATATATATATATATATATATATATATATATATATATATATATATTCTAATGGCAATTGCGGCAAAACGGAAACAGATACAAATATAAAAAAAAATCCTGATGAAAGAAGAGATTCTAATCTTTCTTTTCTTTTCTTTTGGTAGGTTCCATGTTTTTATAGCAATAGAACACAATATTCTGTGGGCCTTGCAAAATCAGTCAAAATCCAGTAAAACAACCCGGAGCGAAGGGGGTTGCTTCAGTGAAAATGGCTGGGAGTGAATGAGTTAAATGTTGCCAATATATACAAGTTAAATCTGCTATGTTACAATTCTGTAGTGATTGGGATGAAAATATCTCAAAACAAATGCAGAAGTAGTGTAATCAGCAACTAGTAATATTGTAATATTTGCTATATCCCATTTTGGAAGGCTGTTGCCCAATCACAGACACATTCACTCTATTTTTCTGCCCTTTTACCAATAAGAATCAAATCTTTCCCAGATGGATTATGAAACAAATCATGTGACATAGCCAGTTAAAGTAATCCTCGTTCAAAATGTAATACCCTCAATGATCAAGAGCACATCACCCAAAGCCTCTAGCCATACACATTCAAGTTTAAGTCTTCTCATCTGGTTTTGTACTCGTAGTGAACTGCTTTCTAATCATGCGGTTAGCTTCCATAAAGCATTCAAGGATCATCATTCCTAGTTTATGACATTCAGATGGCTGCTGCTCAGTGGCTTGTCACTTGATTAGGGACTGTAAAATGTATATGCAAATACATGTAGTTGACTGGGAGGACCGCTGTCTGATGAGAGTGTCAGCCAAACCAAGCAACTGAACCCAAAAAGTGTTGAAATATCATTCGAGCACACGAACATTCACTTGGGTTTACATCTCAGCCATGGCCAAATAATTATCATATATTAGTGAAAATTGCTCTTTTCCTTATTTAATGGCAGTGTATACTGTTATACAAAGAATGCCAGAATCTTTGTCTTGTGAAGGTCACTTTCTTAAGTATTGAGAAAGATGTCTTGATCATTTTTTTAACCCCTTTAGACCTGCATTTTTTTCTGCTGGGCTTTTTTTCTTTCTTTCTGATTTTGACTGAGAGGATTAAGGCCCAGTGAAGAGGGGGAAAAAAAGATTAGCAGGATTCTCACTTTATTCTCAGAATTTTGAGATAAAAGTGAGAATTCTCACTTTGAGATTAAATTGATAAATCTCAGATTTCTCACTCTAAAGTCAGAATTCTGAGAATAAAGTGAGAATCCCACTAACCCTTTTTTTCCCTTTTCACTGGCCCTAATCCGCTTCCGTACTTTTCCCACGTAAGAACAACATGGGAAACAAATGTGGGGTTATCTCATGTTTTTATTTGTTATAGTGGACGCCAGGATTGTATGGCTGTAATGTGTTGTAAATTTATCAAGCTTACGTATATGTAACATTTTATTATGTACATCATGCAAATCAGCTTGTGATTTTGATTGGTTAGCTCGGATCCAATCATAAACCAGACGTGTTGACATCATCCAAATTATGTATTTTTATTGGTTTAACACACAAATTTGTCATGTCCACTGCAACCATCTATGGGTTCAAAGGGGTTAAATAAACAAATCAAATACAAAACGCAAAGCTGTTAAAATATGAGGGAAGTTTGCAAGGCGGAGAAATCAAATTCCACCACGTCCTCTGCTTTTGTTTTTCATTCTTATCACGCCTTAACATCAGTGACACTTGCTGTATTTTGCATGTGAAATCACTGGAGACAACAAAGTAAGATTGTCAACCGCAGATGGCTTTTCAATATCTGATGATTTGTCACTCAGGCACCATGTGTTTTGCCTCAAGAGTGCAACATTGCTTGTTGTAAATAGTTTCCACAGCAGATTCATTCTCTTCTTCGGTCCTGGATAAGACCAGGTCATGCTGTTATCCAAACAGAGGGGACCAAACCCTACTTAGTAAAGACAAAGACAAAGGCCAGGGCTGCACTCTACTTAAGACACTGTAGCATCACGCCAAGACATTGTTGCTTTACCCATGCGCCACATTTTGTTTAGCAGCAGTGTTGAAACCACAAACCCTTGTAGATGGAACTGTTGCCCTCATGTTGAACAAACACATGCATAGATTACATTATCCTAAAGAAGAATGTAAACCATTGATTCTTACTATACGCATCAGTCATATACATTGATTATGATATCATTGATTCATATCGTTATCAATCCCAGACTTAAGTCTGCTCACTCCTTGCTCAGTTCATCTTGAGTAATGTCCGTGTATAAATTGCAGCTAGTACCAGTCATTTGGAATTGGAAAATCGGTCCCCAGACGCCACCAACAGGCCCACCCCACCAGGCGAGCAGCCAAGGCGAGCGCATGCTCGTTCACCATCCGGCGTAGCCCCCGCTAGCTGCATCCTAGAACCATGTTCCCAACCCCATTGTAACTGTTTACAGCAGATGCATTGCAACCACAATTCAACCTTATCACGACAGCTTTGCATGTTACAACAAATGTCCAAACAGAAATAGAGCCAGACAACGTTTACATTCTTACAGGAACAGCAATATGTTATCAATGCGGGTGTATAAACAAGAGTTAACCTTGGCAGTGTCAGCAAGTAATTTTATGCTATATTTACATTATTCAAATCATGACAGCTCCAGTTTGGGGTTGATTAGTAATATGTTACAATAATTTCATTTGGGTAAGACATAATACACAATTTAATGATGTGAGTTACTGATAGCAGTTATTGTCTCTCAAACTCCGCCAATTCTTCCACTATTTTCACGATCCGTATTTTCTACTGAGAAGCAGTTCATATTGTAACATGTGATAGTTTGACTTTGAGACGAGGACAGCCATTGACAGGGGTTGCTGAAAGCCAAAGGGAGCAAAAATATGCGGAAATTCCACATATTCACTTTATTTAGTAGACAAAAAATATATTTCTCAGCATTACCACGTGTCACTGGAAAAGCATAGCGATCTTTTACACATGATCATTTACGTTCAAGGCAATAAGGAGTGACCTATCAGCATAACAAACCAAAGAGGCGCCACCATGTGGCGTGATATCGTACTACGGACTGTTACAATATGCATCTGGATGATGTCACCTTGTGTTCATTTGTTTGTAGGAGCTACTTTCTGGGTGGAGCTTCTGTATCGGAGCACCAAAGCAACCCCACGCAAAAGGACCTGGCACACCTCTTGGTACTCTATTGCGTCTCAACAATCGATTCTATCAATCACATGCAGCCCTCAAATTACAGTATTTGAGATTTGAGTGTTTGCGCTTGTTTGGCAGCCGACGCCGCTCAACAGTCTGGCTCACTAACTCTGTTCCCCAATTTGCACTAAATCTCTCACAAATGAGATTTTGACCAGAATTGTGCAATTATGAGTCCTATTTGAAGAATGAATCCAAAACCAACACATGATGGGGGTTTTTTTTCTATGATGCGAGTCTGCTATCCATTTTGTTTTGTTGAACATTTTTACGGTTACTTTTTTTGTAATCTCTCCAAGGATAACTGACATGCTGATTGTTGTCAGACTCAGACATTCCAGTCACACTGCCATAGTTTATCATTTTATTTTTTCTTTTGAAATGTCTTGATTCATAAGTTGTAGCACTCTGAACATGCAGTGCTTGAACTCATAATGTGCATGAAATGCCATTCAGGCTCTTAACATTTGCATACTGTGCCTTGCAAAGCTTTTGTTGATGGTATCGAATAAGCATTCAGTGTTCATTTCTGTCATCTGATATATGTTATGTAAAAAATGAATGACGATAGTGCCTGCTTTGTAATTATTATTATTGGTTAGGTTAAGTTTAACCCTAAACCAAACCCAAAGTATTATTATTATCGCTATTTTTTGGTCCCCCCAGAAATCAAACAAAAATGACTTAAATGGCTGCCTTTTTTTTTGTGATGACAAGGATCAAAAAGTGTAAAAGTGTTGAGATTCTCATTGAGGTGAATATACATGCCGTGTTTGACAAATTAATTAGATCACCTTCCAATATAAGGTTTGTGTTCACAACTACCCTAAATTAACCACAATGAGAATTCCGAAAATCCTTATTGTGTTTCTGTAATGTATTAGAGATGTGATATTATTATTCCAAACTCTTTAACTAAAGGTGATATTTTCACTCCTAAAATATATATTGTTTTGCGCAAAGCAATAGAAACTCATAATTTATTGCTTAAGATTGTAGTTATTTACGTGCATCTTTGATATAAAATAAAATGGCGATTAGCATTTTCCAGTACGTTTGACCTCATTTAGCCAAGGTTCAGTTAAGAACCTTTAGTGCATCGTACCGTACTGTGGAAGCCCAGAATTTTCAAACCAGAGGTGATATTAATGTAAACCTATTATACTCCATTTCTGATTCTTCTCTTAGTTGACAAAATATTTTACGTCTTGCGTAGCTGTGAGAGATGTGACAAGACTCAAGATTTCTGCTGCTTTTTGAGATTGACGACTTGTTTTGGTAGCTACCAGTGACGTGCGGTCAGGATAGGCAAGGTAGGCACTGCCTACCCCAGGCTGTAATGAAAGTTGAAACCGTTTGGCTTTTTCTATTTTAATTATTTCTTTCATCTCAAAAACTACCTAAAGGGTTAAAAGTGACAACATTTAGTGATTTTCATACCTCAATTAAAAATGACTCATTACTTCGTCTGACCTGCAGGCAAAAATGCTGCAAAAATTATCCTCCTGAAGGCACACCGCTACTGTGCTTTTCCCAGCCCTATCCACGTAGCGATGTGTGTTTGCGCATGCGTAGTCAGTTTCCCAGTAAAAAAGTCCTTTACGCAAATAGGCAGATTGCTACGCAGCCTTTTTACGTCACTGTATTATTCCTATGCGAACGTATGTTCGCACAGTGCATTCGTGAATTCAAAACACACTTTGTGCACAGCAAAGCGGTAAGATGACGCCACTCTGGAGAATATAAAACTATTTTCACGCATTTCTTTTGAGGGAAAACACCATCTTTTGAAGGATGGGAGACCAACGCCTTAGCTACCGGATCTTTAGCAAAGAAAGGGATAAAGAATTATTTGTACTTTTCACAAAGAATGGTGCAAAAAGAAAGATTGGCTTTGTGGATGTGCTTCGATTAACTGGCTGTTTCACTTTACATGGTGTTTGGCATTGCTATTGCTAGCTTGATTTTGTGAGGAATTAGGCTGTTTAACAGGGAGATATCCACTTTATCACATTCTTTCCGGGTGTCCGGGCGGGTTTAAAATTGTCCGTTTTTCGTTGTGCGGCACATGGGAGGCGGAGTGCACTGCAACGTTTACTGAGGCTGGCAGACCGCACACTGGCTGACAGTGGCCCAGAACTTTAGCTGAGTGGCAAGTGTTGAGCTGCGGCACCGGAGGCGATGTGTACGAACCCCGCTCGAAGTAAAACAATTATTAGAATTTTTTTTTTTAAGACTTCAAAAGAGAGTAATGTTTTTTTGTTTTATTTTCTACCCATACAGAGGAGGCATATGTTAAAATTGTTTGAATGTATGGCATCTTGTATCTGAGTATCAAGTATCTCGATTGTGTTACACTCGCCTGCCGACAGAAAAATTTGGAATTGGTGTGTGCGTCTCAATTTGCGACTGCCTGCCTACCCAAAACTAGAGCTCATTGCATGTCACTGGTAGCTACATACTATATCTGAAAAATAAACAGTACTGTATACAAAATAATCCAGAACAGGAGGGTTCCGATTAGGGTCCATTGTTGTGCCCGATGGTCTTAAGGTTGCTTTTGTCACATGAACGGCAGAAGAACCGCTGTTTGAGGCTCAATTTGGGATTACAGTCGTCGTAAACAGAACGAGTCTGTCGTTTCCTGATTTGTGACTTTGATGTCCTGCGATTGACTTTAAACAGTGTAATGTTGTAACATAACATGTTGTAGGGATGTCCCTTACAATTAATGTAATTTTTATCATAATACATATTTGACAGTATTCAATCTGAAATGAGGCTGCTTTACAGAACACATCTGCAAACTATCGATTGTATAGCAGGCAGTTTTGTTCTGCACGTATTGTTTATACTATGTTCAATTGTTAATTTTGACAATTGGTTTGTATTACAGCGGTTTGTTTGTGTTTGTTTGCCACTTCTCAAACCCAACTAGTTACAGTTTTTCTCCATAGGTTTGCCACATTTCTTGAAACTGAGATGACATTTTCAAAATACCATGGACAAATCCCAAAAGTACCTTATAATTGGTCTCAACTGAATGGCATTCCTCAACGCTTTCATCAAATTGCCAATGTCTTAGTACATGTCTCAACTGACGATAGTGACTGCACAGTAAATTCTGCAGAGTAAATTTGACTCTATTTTGAGTGGGATCAAATAGACTCAGTTTTAGAATAATTACACTTGGAAGAAAGTCAAAGAATTGAAAAAATAAAAGTCACTCAAGGGTTGAGGAACTTTTAGGTTGGGAGACGGCCGCAGTACCACATGAGCTACGCCACTTCTACAGTTTTTGGTCTTGGATTTCAGCTGATACGAGCGATATACTAGCACACAGCAAGAGCTCTGTGGCTCAGGGTGTCGATTGGCTGTCTCCCAAGCTGAAGATCGTGAGTTAGTTCCTCAACCCTTGTTGAGTGACTATTACTAATATCTTTTTCAATTAAGAATTTACTGTGTTGTGAAAGTGTTACAGTAGTTGGTTCATCATTTACGCTAGATTTTTCATAAATATACAAAATTCGGCTTACACTTTCTTTTGTTGTACTCTAATGTGTAAGTAACTTTGTGTGAATAAAAAGTGTTGCAATTTCTTTGACTGTGAGTGGAGAATTTGAAACCGCAAACTTTGAAAACGGCTCTTGTAAAATCTAGGGTATGTCCCGATCCGATCACGTGATCGGAAATCGGGCCCGATCATATGGTTGCTGACTCGATCGGAATCGAACATTGTCTCCCAATCAGGACTCGGATAAATATATGAAGTTAATTTTTTGTTATAACTTTTTATTACATTTGGAGTTGGGCAGTGGCTGAGTGACACTTAATTTTTCCACACAGTGCTTGCGGCATGGCGTCACTTTACTACAGTGACACTATTAATGCCATCGAGCGGCGGGGCTAAACAAGGAAATGGCGACGGCCGAGGTATTTGGAAGTAGATGATAATAAGTAATTATCATCTTTAATGTGGAAAGCGGAGACAGCGCGACTTGCAATGTGGGCAATGTGCGCGGAAAGAATATATAATAAATGCGTTGCTTCCCCGCTGCACTTCATTGACGGGCAGCCTGGCGAGTGGCGACATGGATATGCTTCGTGCCATCCAGGCAGATCTAGCTGCGGGCGCTTCGTTTCTTTCCTGTGAATCGAGCAGCAACTCTGGAGTCTGGACGCCCTTCGAACCCTAGTCAAGCCTAGCGTGAATTCGAAGGGTCGGACGTCCTGGCGGGACTGCCAAATTCCGCCAGGGGCCGGCAGTCTAGACTGGTGCGAGTCCAGCTCCAAAGTCATAATATGGTAAGATTAAATACATTTTGCTTGCTCGCTCTTCAAGTGTAGCCATTTGTTTGTTGTGAAGTTGGCTTGTTTCACACATACATTTTTTCTTCCTAAAGTAAAACAACATTAGGTTAGCCCATAAATTTGTGTTAAGTAGCATGCTTTATAACGGCTACAGTAGGTTCTCAAAAATAAAGCTCTTGTGAAAAAAATGATATACTGGTTAATAATAGCCCTTTGAGTAACTCATAGATGTGCCCAAAAAGTTTTTTTTTTATGGTTTACTTAGTTTAACCAATGTCCACTCACCATATAAAAGGTGTTGGGGTAGTTTTGTTAAAATAAATAAATAAATAAAATTATCTTTAATAAAATGCCGAGGTATTGGATCAGGACTCGGAATTGGACGATCTCAAAATGAGGTGACTCAGATCCCCAAAAAAGTGTAATTGGGACATCCCTAGTAAAATCCTTTCCGCCCCTCAGTTTTATACATAATTGTATTTTATTAGTGGCACCTCTGCTTTTGTGACAAAACCGAATGATTTTGACTTGTAGTGTTCACACAATGCCGAAGAGACGATGTATTTTGGGGGCACTGACTACTTGTATGACATATAAATTAGATTTTGACACATAGGTCAGCTGTTTAGGGAGAGATGTGAGCTTTTGCAGATGATCCATGGTGTTGTGCAAATTCATCCAAGTGATTTTTTTGGCAAAGGCACTAAGTGAATGCAGATGAGCTAAAGCAATTGAGAAGGATCTTTGCAGTTGCGACAGTACCGACTCTTTGTTTGGGAAAGAAACTTGGAGTGAAGCATGTGTGGCCAGTTTTGGGATAGAAATGTGCTTTTGCTAATGAACTGATAGGTTGTGCATAAATGTTTGGCCAAACGAGCTTGCAATTTTGAAAATGTCATCTCAGTTTCAAGAAATGTGCCAAACAGCCACAACTGCTGTACTTTTCAGACCTTAACTGTTTGAATTGATGTCATGTGTGTTCTACATTTTTTGCAGTGATGAAGTGCTTGTGTTTATTATTGCTTGCAGATATTATTTAAAGTCATTGCTGTGCTCTTTGCTATGAATTGGTAGTATGTGTTGTCAAGTCTTCTAAATTTTATGGTAAATAAATATGGTTGTAAGCTTAAGAATTTTTTTTTGTTTTTTGTTTAACAGGTCTGTGCTTCACCTTGCTGATTGATAATGACCCAAAAGACATGACCAATATTGTTCAATGGTAAAAAAAAATTATTTGCTTAAAAAATAAAATACAAAATAAGGCCCTGATTGTGACTGTATAGTTATGTGCCAAACTATCTCTAGGGTCTCAGAAGTTGTTGAACATGGAGGTACACTGCGTAAAGTGGTGTATAGGCAGAATCATAAAAAAATAAAATAAAATTCAGTCTGAACTGTTTGCTCCAAGTGTCATAATACATAGGGAAAAAAATCATTCCAAACGGAATCCAGAACATTGCAGCCAGGACTGAGAAGTTCTGTCATCTTGCAAAGGCTCCAGTTCACACACGACCCGAATGACGAGTACAAGTGGGATAGAAAATGGAGGGAGGAAGAAAGTACTGCCAAAACATGAGATTTACTCCCAGTTTACTGCCTTTGTGGCTATTAAAGTCACAGATTGTACTCATCCATGTCTTTTCGTCCAGCACTTATTGAACTGGATAGTATACTGAGCTGTCACTACTAAGTGTTGTTGGCAAGCCCGCAAAAAAAGAAGAAGAGCAGAACTCAACTGAGGCATTGTTAAACTGCAAGTGTTGATATCCCTTTTTTACAATAAGTGTCAGAGAAAAGAAAACATGTTTTTAAATCACTCTTAAAGCAACTCTTCATGCCAACTCAGGAAAAAAATAAAAGTAAACACCACCACAAACCATCCCACCCCCTGCAGCTATGACCACATTCTGAGTCATACACTGCCAACCTGGCCAGTTACAACTCATATTTGTCATCTGTAGCTATCAATGGCAGTGGGTGGGTGGGTGGGGGGATGGGGGTGGCGGGGGTACGCCCACCTTATTGTGCACCATGAACTGAAAACTAGCCGGAAGAATCCAAATTTTTACCACATGGAACTTTGACATAAAAAAAAAAGCTGGCGACAACTGGACCTATTTTGTGCCAAATATTAACTTACAGTGTCCTATATACAGTATAGCAACTCTTAGTGGTTGCACTGAACCAGATGTGAGAGGAACTTGAAAGCAAACCTTTCTTACTGGATGGCGACATCAAGTCTGACTGTAAACAGACAATCTGAAGGGTGACCAAACTTCCTCTTTTGCCCCGACATGTCCACTTTTGAACATTCTGTCTGGAGGGGGTGGTTGTGCGGGTTATAAATTCATGCAAATGTCCGCTTTTCACTGCCGGGCAGATGAGAGGCAGCATGTAGTCTGACATGTTTTTATCATGACGGGGTGCGGAGTGTGTTTTGTGTGTGCGTGTTATTATTGTTTTATTTATTTATTTATTTTTTAAGTAGGCCTATTTTATTATTTTGAAAGAAAAAGTAGGTCAACTTTTTATATCCCTTCCTTCCTGAGTGTTGAATTGAGGCCACAAAGGCAACTTGGCGCGAATTTAGCCAGAGCAGCTAACAAGAACGGCTAACAGGAGAAGTGAGTAAAGAAAGAAAGAAAGAAAGAAAGAGAGCTAGTAAAAGCTTGCGAGAGCAAAGCATTAGATCAATCATGGGACTCAGTGACGACCACCTGTCGGCCTCCAGCTGTGGAAGGTAAGCGGTGGTCGACCCGATCCGACACTCGATGCAAGCACCACCAGGGGGGGCAAACGACGTTCAATAAGGTGAGGCTCCAGCCATATAATTAAAATTATTAGACCTACAAATGATTATATTAAAAAAATTATGTTGATGTGATATAACATTGTTTGCATATTATTGAAGTCAATAGTGGGTTTTTATATTGAATGAATTATTAGTTCACCACTAGATGGCACTAAATTACACACTCATAGGGAAAAAAGGTTTTTCTTACAACATTGTCATGTTATTTTTATTCATTTGTCAGGTAATACTTCAAGAAGTGTTATCATGTATGTATCTCGAGGATGGGCGGAGTCTCTTCTGGAACTCAAAATGTGATTGTCATGTGAATGATGCTCTTTTAATATTTGTGTTTCAATTTGTTTGTTAAATGCAGTCTTAATATGTTACTCTGTAGCTCTACATTATCGCTATAGAACTGCATTTATCAAATTAATTTTATTTGCTAGTTGTAATTAGCGTTCAATAGCAGTTGTTGAAGTTAAAATGCATATATAGTGGTCTCCATGAGTCCAAAAGTAGACTGTTGTCAATGATAGTTATAGAATCAGCATTTTTAACTACAGTACACGAAAAGGAACTGTAGAAGCAGTAGCCAATTGAAATGTTTAATATTTCGAGTTTTGCCTCAGGTTTCAATAACTGAAATCCAGCCAAAAACAGATCTAGTTTCCGTGAAGTCTGTAATGATCTATACATGTACTTGAACCTCCTGCTCCATTTCCGGTCCTGCGGGAACCTGCAGGGTCTCAGGGAGAGAGAAGAGACACACCTTAGTCTGGTAGCCATTTTCAGGGTAGTTAGAGCTTTGGACTAGCATATTCCACTAAATACACGTACTGTATATATAATATATTGATTATTGCTCCAATAGCATAATGCTAAGTACAAAAGTGTGGAGAGTAAAAGAGACTTGCGTTTGTCTCCTTGTCTCATCATTTACCGCAGCAGCTCCATAATTTAACAAGCAAGAAGCTATACTGACATTTCGTTTCTTTTTAGTTGATCGTCTCTTCAACCCAGTCCCCTCTTAAAATGCATTCACGAGAGTCCTGTAATTGTTGTTGCATTAATTTAGCCGTTTTTCATTATATGGGTTAATTAAAATCTATTTATTCAGTCATATTTATTTATCTAATTAACTAATCAGTTAAGTGATTTATTTTAATCATAAGATATTACTTTCAATAAAAAAAAATTAAATGCATTCCCTTATATTTTATTTATTTGATCAAATATTCAATTAACAATAAATAAATAATACAATGAATTTGGCTTTTATTATTATTATTAATATTATTATTACATTAAACTCCTAAAATGAAAGTGTCCACCACTGGTACAGTCAGTGGCTCCAAAAGAGTGTAGTACTCGTACACGGCCACAGGAGGTCCGTCTTGCACCATTTTATAACTTGTGTGTCATGTTTGTGACTGCTGCTCTCTAGTGGCAGATCATTTTGAAGACTTTAGAGTGGACGTTGACGAATTGAAAGACAGGACTTGTAACTTCACTTTCTACACACTGATCATTCTTGTCATTGAAAATTAAATATTTACTCCAATAAATAGTGCCTTTGGTAGGGAAAATATCAAAGTAAGAGAGAACATCAAATTCTTTGTTTGCTCCATATCTTTATTAGATTTTAACAAATAATGCAAATTTCCTATGCTTAGTTCAAGTATACTGTTAGTATACATAATGTAGCCTGTAAAACACATACTGGACCCTCAGAAAATAGAGGGCCAGTTTGATAGCACCGTAATAATAATAATAAAAAGTACAATAACATGGAATTCACACACCATTGTACAAACCACGTTTTAAAACAAGCCAAAAGCGAAACCTGATTAAACAGACAGCAAGTTACTAAAGAAGAAAGCGCACCCATCCACAGTTGTAAGTTTTTAAATAGGGAGACATTTGAGTCCATGGCATCATTCACCAGAGTCCGCAATCATGTTGTACTCCAGCTCTGTAGCATCTTCACGCTGTCAAGTATGGGTTTAATACAAATTAGAATGACGTTAAATAACCACAAAGAGATCTTTTCATAATTTCCGACAAAAACAAAGGATGAATTGATTTGCTTTAACAACTGAGTGAAATGGCCCATTTTGCTTGGATGGTGGCATAACCACAGTCACTTCAGTGTATGCAAAATGTACTTTTTGAAAACGTGTTGAAGGAGGCCCAGCAGGTCTTGAAAGCCGAAAGCCCGCACAGTCACCGAGCTCTCCACTGTAAATGACACAGGAAAGCTTTCCGACCAGGACCCTGCAGGAGGTTCTTTTTCTCCACTGCTCTACATTCATGACACTTTTCATCAAATTCCATAACAGCCCTCTTGCAGGCAGGATGGTGACAATGGCGCTAGAGCTGTTCTTTTCTTCTTCTTTTTTCTGGGGTATAACATGAAGGCCGAAGCTGGCAGCACGGATGGGGACATGTAGTGGCTGTGGGCTTCAGAGCTTCTCCCTGTTGGAGGGTGAATGGCTGGTGGGCTTTTTACCTGTGGGTGACCTGATTGCTGAGAAGGCCGGGGAACGACTGCTCGGACTCCACGCTTAATGAGCCACCTAGCAAAGAAGCACAGACAGTTTGAAATCAACACTTTCTTCCTCACGCAACATCTCATCTACTTTAAAGGCATGTCACAAAAATGATGAGCAGAACTTTTGTTGTTCGGGATCACTCATTTGACCATTTAATCTGTTCATCTAAAATAAGCAGAACTATAAATATTACCACTACCAAAGAGGTCATCTTTATTAAAAGTGCAAAAACTACTACCGTAGCAATGTTGTTAAATGTCATCATATTTGGTGCAAATATAGATTCAACATGAATTCAAGAAGTACAGCGTCATTGTCATTGTTATCATTGATAGCTTAATTCAATTATTCAATATCTTCAACATAGCCCTTCACTTTTTGGTGAATTTGAGATCAAATTGAATGACAAAATCTGCACATCTTATGTTGGCGGCGAGAATCTATTTTCCAGGTGTGCAGTTAACTGCTGATCCAAATTACGATTGCTCAGCCTTGGTGGAGGTCTGCTTTCAACTGAAGGCCATTCTATAAAGCATAATACGAGTATGCCATATTTAATACATTTATTAGTTCAAATGAATTATAATCCATTCACTTTCTACACTGCATACACACACAAACAATGACTGCAAGTACAATCTGGGCGGGTTCAGTGTTCAGTGTTGAGTGTTGAACCTTCACCCTCCGCTTACAAGGTCCTTTAGTGATGACCTATTCCTCCCACTCATCATTTCATTGCTATAATTGTGTGTCACTAGAATGTCTTTGCTTGTTTACCTCCCCACTGCTTCAAGGTTTTGCAGGATAATTTGAAAATATTTTTTGGGAGGAGTAAGAACCTTCCTATTCTACGGCTCATCCTGAAACTTTGTAAAGATCTTGTGGCGAAGGTCTGTGTGAGATTGGGAGCTCTGTGGGACGAGATTATAGTTTGCATTGTAGCAGTAAAGCTGTGTTCACTTTGCATCCTGAGAGTACAGTACTTTTTTTTTTAGAAAACATTATTTTAATGTATTTCCTTTAATTTTGTAAACTTTATGACATACTCACGCAGCATCAGACAGACCTCCACCCTCCATCTACTGGGATGTAGCATAGGAACGACCCCTTTCCAGAAGTTTAAAGGTCACTGACAATGTGTTTTTTCCCCACAAACTAGTGCAACAATCAATAACATAAGACATGTAATTACCACAGTACCTTTCCGTTAGCATCAAAGTGCAGTGGAGGAGGCATTGCAGTTGTTGGTGTTTTGTTATGACTGGCATCATCCAAAAACTAGCCAACGCATATTGACAAACTTTTGTAAAGCGATAATGGCCAAAAAAACAGGCACACTACATTTTGATCATTTAATAATGAGCCACAGAACTAATTGTGCGCAATGAGGACACTTTTGTTGCTATTAATGGCAGTATTGTGATATAAGCTCTACTTTGTATTGTGTCAAAGTGTCATTTCTTCAATATTGTCCCATGAAAACAGATATAATTAAATGTCTACAGAAATGTGACATGTGTACTGTACTAGTACTACACTTTAGTGAGATGATGCAAGTGTTTTGCCTTGGCTGAGGTATGCCTGCTACTGAGTGTTGTTATCATTCTAATGGCTAACTACAGCTCTGCTACTTGATCTTATTGTTATTAAGAGCAGGTTACGTCTTGTATTGGCTGCTATATGTACATTGTCAATAAAATGGATAAAGTCACAATGTGCCTCTCACAATCTAAACGTTAAAAGTGATGATCATAATTATACCTTTGAGTGAAAACTAAGGATTTGGGAGGATTCTCTTTCATCTTGACTTTTGAAGCTTACGTTATGAAAACAGACAAAGTTTTAGGATCTCCGGAACTTACCATTGTGACAGCTGTACATCCACACACGATGGCCATCATATCGACATCTACATTTCAGGATGTTATTGGTGTAATCAGACTCTGGTACTTCGAAGTTTGGATTGATTATTATCTGCAAAGAGAATACATTTTACGTTGTTGTTTTTTAAATAGTAGAACAACAAAAGATTTCATGAGACAAATGTTGGCAGTGAACTGACCTGGAAAATGTAATCTCCTGGTTTTATGTCAGTGATGTCAATCCACTGGCAATCGATGTCATGCCTGTAAGTGTCCCAGCAGCCCACAGTGATGCCCTGCTCTCCAAAATTGTCACACTCATATCGCTTTTCAATGCCTGCAAGACAAGAAAAAATATATATTTCCACTTAGCCGTACAAAACTTTGTGGCCTGCCTGCCACACGGGACATCACTTCAGTGAGGATTAAAAACTGCATGTATATTCAGCCTTTTCTTTTTGTTTTCTTTTGAGACACGTAACATGTCAACCCAAGAAACACAAATTCACTGGAAGTTATGTAAAGTAAGCAGGCTCGCATTCTTAATATGTGTGTTGTTTGTATGTTTTATACTCATTTACTTGACATTTTTATTTGATTTTATTTACTACACAAGTGTAAAAATAAAAAAAATATTTAAAAAAACGTTTCCTGCAAATGATACTGCAGAGGTGTAGTATTTTTGTCCACTTGGGGGCAGCACCTACATCCATCCATCATTAAAACGCTGCCACTAAAGTGTCTGTAAAGGTCAACGGGTTTATTTGCTAAATTTCTGTTGATGTTGGAACTCTTATTTTCTAACTTCCTCTTTGGGGAAGTTTATTTTGAAGGAATGCGAAAAGGGAGAATAACGTAGTGGACGGCTTAAAGAGCGAGAGGTTTGAAAAGCACGACGAATCCAACATTTTAAGAGCCCGGTTGAAAGTGGCAACAAGGTAAATAATTGATCTTATCTTTAAATCGATTTATGTTTGTGTTTACCTTTTAAATTGAATTAGCCTGACTTTATCTGTATTGAGGAAATGTGAACTCGTCTGATTGATGGCGTCATGTTTGTTTTATTTGCCAGCTGGGTGCATGTAAGGTTTTTGTATGAGACAAAGAAAAGGAGAATTAAAAGGTAATTTCAGACCACCAGTATTGCTTCATTATTTCAACCGACACTACAGCGTCAATCTGAAGTACAAAACCTATCGAGAGATGAGATCCTACCTTCATCACACTCCGAGTCCTCCAGACAAAAACTGGCTTTGTGTCCTTCTGCCACTTTAGTTCCATTCAAACTGAACAGGTCGTAGATAGTAAATACCTCCATGCTGTGATAATGCCTACCAACACATACATAAAGTTTTAACAACAAAGCTGTAACGCAGCATTGTGAGAACAAAAATAGCCTGCATCAAAACAAAAGATAGAGTGGTGCTGTCAAGACAAAAACAATTGTTTTTGCATTTTAAGAATCTCCTGCTCCTGGGTGAAAGTAAGATATTTTAAACTGAAAACCTTTCTGAAGGTTGATAAGCAGACGTGTACAGTTTTGGTACACTTTGATATGCAAAAAGAAGAAGAATATTAGCCTTGGTAAAAGCGGCATATAAGTGCAGTTTGTGATCAAATACGATTTTTCACATTTTGGACTATGACATGTTTTTCAACAAAAATAAAATTACCCACTCATGTTGCTGGTTAAATGGTAAACCAGCATGAAAACAGTAACATAGACAATCCAAATTGAATGCGCTTCATCGAGCAAGCATCTGTCGTGAGGAACTGACCGATGACAATCATGCCACACCCAAGTCTGTCGGTCAGCTTTGGGCCGGAAGTCGGACTGGCCGTTGTTGTGGATCTGAGAGGAGAAGCGCAGCAGACGGCGGTAGGAGTTGGCAGGCATGTCTTTGGAGGAGGAGGACAGGCACTCTTCCTCAAACGCACACTGCAGCATGAACATGGGCCTGTCCTCCATGTAGGTGGTGTGCTCCACCGCCTGAGGGTTCAGCACCAGGTCAGGGGCCGCTGGTGGGACAAAAATGAAAGATGAAGCCAAGGGATGTGCACAGACATAATTGCACAACTGACAAAACATGCATCGTTCCAGCTTTGTTGGAACATGTTGCAGGTATCGAATGCAAAATTAGCAAATATTTGCAACAACAATTGTCAGTTTGAACATTAAATGTCTAGTCAAATAGCAACTGATAAGGTTTTGCAAGTCATTGCATTTTGTTTCTTATTTGCGTTTAACACAAATTCATTGCATTAGAAGTTTGAACAAAAACTTGCAGGGTCAACAAACTTTGCTGTCAAATAACCAAAAATCTGTCTGCAGCCACAAAATCTTTGAATGCTGTGATGAACGAAACAGTGTGTTAGAGTTAGTCTAATGTACTGAGGGCCCAAGAGCTAATTAGAGCCACACTATAACAGAAAATATACAGCATCCAATACTTTGAGATTCATTTTCTTCGACCTTTTCGTCTTCTGTTTTTGGATATATAGATATATTTTTTATATATATATATATATATATATATATATATATATATATATATATATATATATATATATATATATATATATATATATATATATATATTATCAGACATTTTTAGACTTTTCTGCCTTTCTGTCAAATTTCTGATATTTTTGGCAATTTTATGGACATATGGTAATTTTCTGTTGGTAATTTTGGGACATTTTATGGTCATGGGGATTTATTATTTTGTTTTGGGACATTTTACATTTATTTTATAAACATTTTCGTTTGTGCAAAAAAAAAAAAATGTTATTTTTATTTTTTGTAATTTTGTATACAATATATGTTCCTTTTTAGAATTTATTTTAGTTTTTTGACATTCAGTGTTTTCTTTTATGCCTTTTTAAACAAATGGATTTTCTGACTTTTCAGGCAATTCCAAAGACATTTTATGGCCATTTTCTGACTTTTTCTTTTGTTTTGGGACAATTCATGGCTTTTTTTTCCCCTGCCTTTTTTGCTATCAATTTTCTGACATCGTTGTCAATTTTGTGGACATTTTAAGGTCATTTGGGGGATTTCTTATTTTGTTTTTGGACATTTTATTTCATAAACATTTTCTTTTGTGCTATTTTTTAGAAATATTTTATTTATTTATTTTGTAATTATGTGTACATTATATGTAAATTTTCAATTTTCAGGATTTCTTCTTTTTGTTTTTAGACATTCGATAGTTATGTTTTCTTTTTTGCCTTTTAAAACAAATGGACTTTCTGACTTTTCTGGCAATTCTAAAGACATTTTATAGTCATTTTCTGCCTTTTTCTTTTGTTTTTGGACATTTCATGGCTATTTTTTAAAACTTTTTTCCCCTGCCTTTTTTGCTATCAATTTTCTGACATAGTTGGCAATTTTGTGGACATTTAATGGTCATTTTGAGGATTCCGTATTTTGTTTTTGGACATTTAAGTATTTACTTTATAAACATTTTCTTTTGTGCTTTTTTTATTTTGTGTACATTTATATGGTAATTTTCAGGATTTATTTTTGTTTATGGACATTTTGTAGTTACTTTTTCAATGTTTTCTGCTTCTTCTTTTTTTTTAAAGTCATTTTTTAAAAAGTTTTTGTGCAATTTTATGTACATTATATTGGTCATTTTCTGCTTTTCCTCTTCCTTTTTGGAATTTTATGGTCACTTTGTAGACATTTTTAGGCATTTAAAAAAAAAACTTTTTCCATCTACCTTCTGTCACACTTTCTGACAACTTACAAATTTGGACTTTTAATATTTAATTATTCATTTTTGTTCAAATTGTTAAATCATTCAAATCATATTTTAACCCAAAAAACTATATATATATATATATATATATATATATATATATATATATATATATATATATATATATATATATATAATAATTTATTTTTAGAGATTCACAGGGAGCCACTAAAGAGGGACTAAAGATGGTTGCAGAGCTGCAGGTTGCAGATCCCTGGTCTAGCCTGTTCATCCGCAGATTTAGAACACACCTCGTGCCAGACTTGCACTGGCACGAGGTGTGTAGTGAGTAGTTTTGGTTTGAATCTCTTTTGTGACGCCAGTCTGGAAACTTTCTGAAACTGCAAATGCAAAAGACTCATCTTACTCTCAGAGCACGAGACTCCAGCGGCATTGCGGCCACCTCCTTTGGCGCAGCTGAGGTGAGCTCCATGGTGCAGGCAGTGGGATAGAGACATCTCAGTGCCGGAGCAGCGAACTCCACTCATAACCACACTGTCTGCACTTACATCGCCCTGCCAATACCATGTCTCCTGTTGATAAAAAAGACACCAAAGTAAAAAAAAAAAAATCATGAAAAACATATTATCCATCTCTGGGTCATTTTGTTGTACAGCAGTGACATTTGAACTAAATTTGCTATTGTGTTTCACACACACTGTATAATCAATTGAATATAAAGTGCTTGGAATAATTTTCATGATTACTGTACACCAGTACTAATAAAAATACAATATTCCCTTGTGTTATATGTAATGCAATTTGTTATATGTAATGAAATGAAAAGCTTTTGCTTCTGCCTACACCCTTTCGGTTGTATATTTATGCTATGGATAAAAATACTTTTTTTTTTACCATGTTGAATTTTTAATTTGCAAATGAACCGAATACAAATTTTCATTCATGTATACTGTACATGGTACAGATGGTGAAAAGTCTGTCATGGTTAATAATAATAATAATAATAATAGTAATTTCAATATGAAATAAGCTTTTCTGAAATGAAAATTATTTAATCACTTAAATCTAGCTGAGAATATTTTTGGAAAAAAAAAATTGGGAAAGGCAGCAGCACAAAAAGAAAGAACTTGATTAATTGAAGACTAAATTACAGATGTGCATAACTGTGAATGTGAATGTCATTTTGACTATATGTTCCCTTTAATGGACCACAGCAACCAATCAAATGTGTACAGCTGGGATGAGCGTTAGCTCATCTGTGACCCTGAACAAAACTAGCTGTAGAAAATGGATGGAAATTGGGGAATCAATGTACCAGTAAGTAAGTACTTGTTATTATTGTTTTTCCATAGTGCAATTTTATTTTTGACCACCGGAGTGCACTCTGGCATTTTTTTTTCATCTTTATTAGGAATAAGATGAGGGAAATCGCTGCATTTTACTGTAGTCTATTGTTGTTAATCACCTGACTACAGATTACATTTAAAAAGAAACAACTATAACATTTTACAAATTATATCAATGTATTAACTTATACCTGAATACTAGCACAATAAACCAAAAGCATGTTCCTGATCAGTCACAGGTGCCATAACAAAGAAGTATAATGATTCTAAGGGCCCCTCACTGACAAAGGCCCTAATAAAAATTATTATTATTTTTTTTAAAGTATTTTCAATTCATGGTATTAAAGTGCTGGGGCCAAAAGTGATATTTCTGACACCAGGGATCCAAATTGCAGGCCGCACCTCTGCCTTCATTGCAAAACTGTCAAATGCAATGACAGTCATTCTCATACCTGGCTCCAGGTAGGTAGAGCAAAAGCATCGCAATACAGTTTCCCCAAAGTATAACTCAGTTTTCTCCAACTGTTTGCAAACTGGAGCTTCCTCAAGTATTTCCTCCCATTAAGGGACAAAGGCACTTTATCTGATCATCCTCAAGGTTTAAGTATGCTGAATGGTCTTGGAATCTTCCAATTAAACACAAATATGTAATTAAATGTAGAAGTAACATGTTTTACTTCTAAATCAAACTTCAGGTCAACAAGGCCTCACAAATGAATACTTTAAAAAACACATTGAATTTTTTTAAAGAATTACAGTGTATTTTTCTCTTGCCTTGGGGGAGAAAAAAGTGTGGCATCTTAAATGAACTGTTACGCACTTATTTTTTTATTTGGGGATTCTTTGGAAAATATGTCCAAACACGTTATGCAATTAAAAGCCTGCATCCCACAGAGAGGCGAACATTTGCAACACTAGCGAATGTTGATGTCACGTCAAAAAAGTTGGTCAAAATTAGGGCTGAACGATTAATTGCATTTGCAATTAAATTGCGTTTTACGTAATCGTGAGAAGCTGTGATTTAAATGCACATTGAAATAGAGCGGAAGGAGGGAAAGAGCTTCTTTAATGACAATTTGCAAGTAACTATTGGCTGTAACCACGCCAGAACACAACAGCTCTGTCCGAACGCACTTAGCTTACCAAAACAAAAGTCTGTGTTGCGTGCACAGACCGTCCATACCATGGGAAACTACGCAACCCGTGACCCACACACAACGATTGCTACAGAATGCTAGAGGTCAAATCAAATCGGAAAATGTTGCGTCATATAAACAGATATAATGAGGCACTGTTTTTGTCGGACCTCGTCACAATAAAAGTGTCTTGACAGCTGAAATGTAGAGTGACTTTTATTTTGGAGGTCTTCTTCTTTCCTTCTGGACTTTAAGGCTTAGCATATTTTAGCATTTTAGCAAAGAGTCCACGTCCTCGCCTGGAACTGGTTTGACAACTTTGACAAAAGTGACATTAATCAAAAATAACAGTCGAGATTTGCCGAAAAACGGCCGCCATGAGGAGCGATTTGTTGACAATCATGTTCTACCAAGAGTCCACAGGCACCAGAACAGCGATAAAGATACCGGTAAGTCATAGCGACACGCTCGCCTAGTGTAATTAATAGCGGCAACAATTGTATTTCTCTTATTTTACGAGTGCTAAACGTGTGTTGAAAGAAATATGCTCACACTCATGGAGGCGATGGAGTGACATTTGTATGTGAATGATGCATGTGAAGCCTAGAGTTGGGCAGTTTTCTGACGTAAATTAATCATTAAACACGTCTTTATATGTGTAGAATTAAAAACTGAAGCTATATCACCATACTCTCATATTTGAAAGTGTACAAAAGCCCATGTTTTTCAGAGAGAGCAAGTGGAAGTTGATGATTCTGAGGAGTAAATATAGTAGTAGTTATGGCTATGATTTTCATTAAGCACTGTATATTTTAATAGCATCGGCAATTTCTTTTATCTATTATTGATTATTTTAGCCCGCAACAACCATAAAAAATGCCAGAGAAATTCTGGAGGGACTGGCTAGGACTGTCTACAAATTACCTATAGATGACATATGTGCCACAAAACAGGCAGCCATTTTGCCACTTCTTGTCGAGTAAAAATGACATCATAGTTGTTCAGGTCTCATGTAACAACCAATCACAAATCATCTTCAGAAAACAGGTGAAGCTGTGATTGGTCGTTGCCTGAGCCCTGAGCAACTGTGATGTCATCTTCAGTCAACAGCAAGTAGCAAAATGGCAGCCCCCTGAGATGGATAAAAACGGCTGGAATTCGCTTCATAATTAGTACTCCACAAATGTAATATTAATCAGAATGTCATGTTTAGAATGGTGAGGTCACATATAGCATATCATTGTCAAGAAATGTTTCAATACATACATATCTACAAAGGATCCACCAGTGACCAGAACTGGAAATAATTGCTTCGTTTTGTTATGCTGAATGTGTAAGGCAAACTTTATAGGTTTTTACGCTATTACGTGACAGTTATCACGTTAAAATGTGAAACTTATCACATTAATACGTAAAATGTGAACTTTTGGGGGGCATCACTTTGCAGGTAACATAATCAGTATGCATTGAGTATGTGGTCTATGATTAACGCACGCTTAACTTCCAGCGGTGGCAAATCCAGGTCCAGAAAGTAAAAACTCTGCTACAAGTTTGACTTAAGCCCCTGATGCTAGCTAACTAGCCAGCTAGTTCGCTCCCTAGCAGGTAAATGAGGACCATGGGAGCTAGCTAGGGAGCTAGCTACCTAGCACCTGGGACTAAAGCCAAACTGCGGCAGCGTTTGTACTCTCTGGACCTGGATTTGCCATCTCTACGCTAAACACTGATTTAGTTTTAGACCGTGAGGACTTCTAAGCTCTTGTTGGCCACATTAAATGCCTTATTTTACTACTGTACCACTACTACTACTTGTGCTACAACATAAGATTGAAATCAGTATTTAAAAATATTTCTAAATAAATATGAATTTAAAAATCAGCATGTGACTCAATTTCCTATTATTATTTTTCCCATGACAGACTGAGAGACTGAAAGATTAGTGAATAGTAGTCCAAATTACCAGTATATGTTTTGTTTAATACTATCAATTTTAGGTGAAATAGTTTTCCGATTTGTATTTTCTACAACAACTTGCTACTTCATCTGGCTCCTCTGCTCATACCTGGAAAAAATTGCTGGCAAATCCCAAGCCCAGCTGTCTGCAGACAACCATGGCCTCCATGGTTCCCCAGCCCTCACCGCACACCGTCCCCCACACCAGAGAGCCGTTCTTCTCCACCAGAACTTCCACACGACCTTCGAAGGGGTTCCGGCCTCCACTCAAACGCAGCTACAGATAGGGACAACAGCGGAGGCACATTGTTTCAGGCTCACGTTCATAAATCACGTATGTTATTTGAGCAGATTCAATGCGACAGACAGAAAGATTGCTCATCGCATTACAATGCGCAGGCTCACAGACAACAGAAGCACATTTGGAAAGAATACAGACACTTACATGACATCATTGTATTGAAGTATACAGAAGGGAAGGGTCACTAACCTTTTTAGAATTTAGATAATTTATGGGTACTGATAAATTTGAAGCACTACCATTTAGAAACGTCTGAAATAAAAATGTGCTCAAATTCCGTTTAACTCATTCAAACCTAAAAACATTTATACGTTTTTTTAAATATTTTTTAAGCTAGAGCATACAATAGGCTTTGATACAGCTTCTGACATGAAGAGGCCGCTTAAAGCAATGGTATTTATTACACAAAACGACCAGCAGGTGGCAGCAGAGTACAAAAGATCAACCAGGGCCATGTTGCAACAAGCTCTTTTTGCCAGCGTTTTCAACAGGTTTGTGAATATTGATGAAACTTTGCTATAATTGCTGCAAAGTGGAAACAGATACAAATGTACTTTTTTTCCTGATGAAAGAAGAGACTCTAATCTGTTTCTTTGGTAGGTTCCATGTTTTTATAGCAATAGAACAGAATATTCTGTGGGCCTTGCAAAATCAGTCAAAATCCAGTAAAACAGCTGGGAGCGAAGGGGGTTGCTTCAGTCAAAATGGCTGGGAGTGAATGAGTCAATTATATGCTATTATTAATAATTAATGATATTCATGCATGTGAAAAAGACTTTGAATGTGCTTTTGGTAGTGTCAGAAAAGTTACAGTACTGATATCACAAAAGTTACATTTCATACTACCAAACTACAAACTAAATTTTCCCCTTTAATGTGGGCCAGAAGCTCAACCAGCACCTCTTTAAAAATATCCTTTGGCAAATAACAGGCACAAATGCAACAAAAGGATAGTTGTCCACCTTTGAGATACTTCGTATGTGTGTCCTCTTTTGTCACACTCACTTGCTTTCAGCCTTATACCCATAGTATGACTATGCTTTCAAATCCCTTTGAAAAGCAAGTCAATGGAAGACAATGTTTTTCCAAAAAAAAAAAAGATTCAACTAAATCTGAACTCACCCTCTCCTGGAAGCCCATAGCAGGGACATTACATCTGACAGCTGCATCCTCCTCATGGCTGCATCCCAAAGACTCCTTATTGAAGGAACACTCAGTGATGGACTTCTCAAATCCAGAACACACCACTTCATTCATATGGACTGGACCCATACCTTGGAAACAAAAAGAAAAAAATGCTTGAAAATCTCTACATTTAAATTAAAACAGTGTGTAGCCACTGACCATATGAACAGAAAGGAAAATAAGTTGAAAATTGCAACACGGCTGTAATAATATATGATACACACAAGAACAGATTCACACACATACAGGTTTATCCAAAATTGAAAATGTCTTCACCGAAATGTATATATAGTACTTGTGTACTATACAGTGATGCCTTTGCAATATGAATTTAATTTGTTCCATGACCAGACTCATAACCTTAAAACACTCATATCTCAAATAATCTTTCTTCATTGAAATTAATGAAAATGTCATTAATACGTTCCAGCCTCCTGCCAATAAGGAGACTAGCACTAGACTTAGGGTCTATGGAGTGGAGCAGAGGATCATGCTGTTGTTCTACCGGGCTGAATTGGAAAGTATCATCAGATACGGCATTGCGGCCTGGTACGGCAACCTGACTGTGCAGTCAAGGTCACAGATTGCCGGTCTGGTGCGGACTGCCATGAAGATCATGGGGGTCAGGAATCATCCTTCCCTACAGATGCTTTATGAGCGGTCCGTCACAGAAAATTTTTACTGACCCGACTCACATTCTGCATCATGAGTTCCAGCTACTGCCTTCCGGCAGGAGATTCAGGGCCCCCAGAATCAGGCTGAACCGCTACAAGAACTCATTCCTGCCGACATCCATCAAACTGCTTAACAACCAACATTAACTCAGTACAATAAGATATATGGTGCAATGTTGTGTGTGTGGAATATATGCAGCCGTGTTGTACATACTCATGTGTATATATATATATATATATGTATTTAGGAGTGTGTGTGTGTATATGGGTGTATGCAGTCCTCATGTATGTACTTCTCTACACATGTATACTTCTGTAAAGACTTCTGGGAAGTCTTCTACTTATTGCTGCACTTCTTATTTAACTTTAATTTTATCTCTTTTTATTCTGTTGTTTTTTCTTTACTGTGGACGGAGTCCAGGAAAAAGTTCCCCACGGGGAAAATAAAAGTATATTGTATCGTATCGTATCGTATCTATAATACTAGACTTCATAAAAAATACAGTAATGTTAACATTAAATTGAAGGTAAATAATTGAACTAGGTATGTTGGGCGATTAAAAATTGAAATCGTAAAGAATCGCATGACTTCAATAGGTTTGATTTAATATCTGTTCTAAATGTACAATAAAATGTACAATAAAATATTTTTTTCTACGTTTTTATATTCAACATAAAAATGGATAATGTTAAACTAATAGGAATATGGCTGAATCTTTTAGTCATTGATACAGTCATTTCATAATCATGAAATTTAGTTAAAATTAAAAAGATATACTGTACTATAAAAAAACGAGTGTGATATTGATTAGAATCCACAATTGCATTTGTTGGTGACAGCTCAGTGCATTTTTCTTTTCAAATTAAGAGCTATCTAATCTTTATTAGTTAAATTTTTGGTACACTACACAAAGTGCTGCAGTAGCCAGCTCAATTCGATTCCTTTACTTTCTTTTAGTTTTCAAATTTAGACTTACTTCCACTGTATTTTGTGATGACAAGTAAAGTGAGTCTGTAAAACATCTGTTGAGTGTGTGATTTTCAATGGGTCAGCAGTACATTTCAGCTTTTCCGTGGAGCAACCGACTTTTGTATTGAAATGTGCAGTGACGACGCTGTAAAACACTTCATGCAACCAGCGGTATAAACATTGTGCACTGTTTGAAGTCTGAAGTCTGGAGTCTGGAAAGGAAGTCCTTCCAGTGGAGGCCATGATTACAGAAGTGGTTACTTAGATCACGGAATATGTCTTTCCTGCATAGGTTTTTTTTTTGTCCGCCAGCTGGTTTGTGTGGTCAACTGATTATATATGTGACATATGTCCCAACATCCTGTGAATTTAATTTATTTATTTTTTTAATCTCAATGATACGTTACATCAGTGATGTCAAACTCACAGCTCGCGAGCCGTTTTTGGTCCACAGGATGATATTTTGTGGCCTTGACATCAAAGTTGAATGTTTTTGCATGTTTTGCCAAGTCGTTGCCCTCGGCAGTTTTTTAAAAATCACTTATGGGCTACTACCATAGTTCAGGCTCATGACAGCTTTCAGCGAAACCAGATTCTGAAGTGACACAGAGTGGAAGGGAAATATATCAGTCCCCCAGTTCCAGTCATGTCGTTTTCAAAAGTTACATATAGCAGCTTTAACGTGTTTTCTGTTTTATATGGCTAATAGTCTAGCACAGCTAACCCACGTAAACAAATAAAATGTTTTATGGTCTTACAGTGGTGTGCACAGATTGATGATGCATCGCAAATTACATTTCAATATCCTCTCCTACATAAACGAAAAAAAAAAAATATATGAATATAAAATGTAAAAAAATATTATTATTTTTTCAAAATCCACTCAACAAACAAAACATCTTAAATAGTCAATGAAATCAATTTCACACAGCACAAGATTGTAAAGATCAACCTACAGCACCACTTAACTCCACTTTGAAAAGGTCCCTTCACATTCAATGACAAACAAAATTAGGGTGTTGTAAAAAAGTCTGTGGTTATTTGTTCTTAACTAGCACAGAGTCTGAACAGAAAAGCGAGTGTCCATAAAGACAAAGTAAAAGCATCATTGGTATTTTGACTTGTGGAGATTACAATTATCGACGGGTATCCGTGCCTGTAGTGAGGACCATGCAACAGACTTGTTACACACAAAAACACATTTCACATTCAGAACGGCTCACTAATAGACCCATTTTCAGAATTAAGCAGCTCACTGAAAATTTACTTGAATTAAAAGTGTGCTGTTTAAAAATGTAGGGCCTGGAAAATAAAAGAAAATCATGCAGCCTACTCTCTTTTCAACCCAGAACATATTTGTACTGCACACTGACTCCTGTGAGTTTTAGCTCTTTGGATTTGCGAGTGTGCTCATAAAAACCCACCTTGTCCAAGGCGACCACCAGACAGGGCCTCCTTGGCCGTACCGAAGCCCAGCTCTCGACACACCACTGTGGCAGACAGCAGGTTCCACTTGTCATCACAAATGGTGCCCCACTCTCCATTTTTCAACACTTCCACACGGCCCTCGCCTATTATGGCCCCGCCACGCACACGGACCAATGGTTGCTGAAGAGGAAAAACATTCTTAACATAACATCTATGTGAAGTTGTTTTTTTACATCATACTATATGTTTGAGCAAACAGACTTTTGTTAGATGAAACGATACAGTTTTGTTGATCATTTTGGGGTGTTTAATTATAAAAGGTTTACTTCTCTTGTTTTATGGGTTAGTTTTAGAGCAAACTTTAAGCGGGACTGACAAATAAACAGATTATTGGAGAATTATGCTATACAACAGTCTATGTTGACAGCAAGAGGGTGAGAACAGACTTTATGAAATACTTTATTGTGTGTGTTTTAATGGTTTGACGTATTTTAGCAGACGGGCACAGGTAGAAAGGCCTTTGCGCCATTGTGGGATGGAACGGAGTCGGCTCCCGGCCAATCGAAGTGGTTCCCCTCATTCTCTTTAAAATCAGTACAGTTGAGGTGCACACAGTCCTTGATATAGCGGAAGCAGAAATTGTCTGTTGCAGGTTTACGCAAAGTACATTTCTAAACTCTTCTTGCAGATAATGTAGTCAGTCACACATGTGAAGTAGGCTATTTGACACCTTTTACCCCCGATTGTACGTCTGTGTGTTAACACTGTTGTCATTTTATGAATGAAACACGGTGACATCCACCACAGAGTGCAGACTCTGTCTAGCTGCAGCTTGATCAACACCACCTGCGCCACAACTTAGACCACCTCTGTGCGGATCTAAAGTCTAGTCTACTTTTTGTCACCAAATTGGCAAGTGTGCTGGGGGTGTGTAATAGAAAATGCCCTCAGTCCCAAACACGCTAAATTAGGCTTGCCCCAGTACAAAAATTAAGATGCGGCCATTTTTACACCGAGCATATGGCGCCTGTATATTAAAATAGGGCTCTAAATCTGAAACAATTTCTCATGTATCAAAGTTTGTATCTTTCTACCTCAGGTGAACGTTTTGAGTTGACTCATTAACCATAAAGTGTAATGTTATAGTTTTGTTATGTTATATTTGCATTGATTTATGTTGACTTTTAGCACCCTCTAGTGGTAAATATGTATTACGTCTGACTCATTTGAATTGACGTGAGTTTTCAATGACGCTCCTCAAGAGCAACACGTACTCGGTGGAGCGTTGGCCCAGTTAAGGTGGTAAGTGACTATTTGTGTTCAAATTGCATACTTTTCTGTAAGCTATAAAGTGCTAATAAGTCAAGTTGAATGTTTTTGAGAATTCAAAATAATTTTGGTAAAAATGTGTTAAGAATGAGTCATGGAAGATGTTAGCATTCGTTAGCCTCTTACGCTAACGGACTTGAGTTTGCTAACTAAGCTAACTATGTTAGTGTACCTTGGTTGTGTTATCTACTTTAATTCAGAACACATTTTCTAAACAACGTAAAAGTGCACTTATTGGTGTGATAAATGTTATTTCTTTACATTTTGTGATTGGTGTATGTATGCTAATTTAGTTAGAAAACAATGTAAGTCAGACATTTTCAGCGCTGTACTAATGTGCTGTGTTGTATTTTTGTTTGTTTCAGTTTTACATAAAAGAGATAAAAGATACAAGCAACATCTCGTCTGTTGACTCTCTGTTTAGCTGGATAAAACAGTCACACATCGAGTGAGGACAGAACATAAAGGTTTTACCACACCCGTCGCTATGGGTGGTTCATAGGGGGCCGTGCCCACCCGTAAGTATGCTTGTGCAGATCTCCAAAAATGAAAATGTTTTTGAAAATGTAATTTTTGTTTTCATAGTAGCTATATTCATGTTAAGAAATACATTTAATGGGGAGTAGGTGGGGTCCAGAATCTTGGTGGGCAAGCACGGCCCCCTGTGGTCTGCCCATATTGACGAGTGTTTAAATTAATTACTCAATTGACACACCAAAGTGCTTTTCAAGCATGAGCAGAGGTTAAGTGAGAATGTACCTCTTGTCTGAAGGCCTTCCTAAATCCAGTGGCAGACGATGGAGCAAAAGCTCTGCCAGGAACACAGCTCACCACCACAGGCAAGCCTTCAGGACAGGTTCCGTTGGACTCCAAAGATTGATCCCTCCCTAGTTTACAGCTGGACAAATGGGCCTCATTGCCGGTGCAGTTGATGGCAAACTCCCAGTAGGTGGGCTTCCTCCTGCGAGCAAACATTCTGCACAGATCAAAGAATAAGAATCAGTTACAATAACAAACTGCCGAGACACGTTTATGTATGCAAATATACGTACAGTATGTACAGTAGGGAGTAAGAGAGATGACACTGGGTAGCCCAGTAAAACTGTGACACTAAATATTATTTTTCAATTATGATTATGTTATTATTTTGTCTAGTGTGAGCATTTATGTTGTAATGCTACTCTTTGCATTTATGATATTGTCGTCTAAAATTTACAAATATGTGAAAAGGAAAAGTGATTTCTTTTATAATTGTTTTATCTTATTTATAGGGTTTTTTAAATTGGTTTTACTGCCTGCTAATTTTTGTAATACATTGTTTTTACTATGTGTTTTATTTTCACTCACTGTAGCACTTTGAGGTTTTATGTCAAATATAAAGTGCTTTACAAATAACATCTATTATTATTATTATTATTAAAGGAGATTTTCATTGTGATACACACAAAACGGTTACCAGCTCTAAAAACATCACCCCTTTATTAATATTTCATTCGATTTGCTTCTGCACTTATTGTGTTTGTGTGTAAATGTGTACGTGTAAATATCTGTAGGTTATGTGAATATGTATGTTTCTAACAAGTACCGTATGTTTTGAGTTATTTGGTCATGTCTGTTTTTGTTTGTGTGTTTTGTTTACATAGTCATTGGTTTAGCTTGTCTGTCAGATTGTTTGTTTGTTTTTTTGGCTTGGTTTCTGGGGGTTTGTTGGTTATGTTTGTGACGTTTATCTTTTGTGTTATGAAAAAAATTAGAACATTTGTTCAAATAAAAACAATAGATTTGCTTCAGCACTATATATTGTACTCATTTTAAAATCCCTTAAGGCCAAATGGAATTTTTACTCTGTTGTATATTTTTGTAAAGATGACAAACAGTGATAACAAGATGTATAATTAATAAATATGTCAAACCTTGTTATGCTAATGAGGAAGCCCGCTGGTGTGGTCTTTTTAAGGAATCCCATTTTATGCAATTATTTATTAGGCTAATTCAGTACAACAGCATACCCTAAAGGTCTAAGATGTATGTAAAAGAAAAAAAACATGGGGACGGCAACATTTATTTTTTATTCGGGACTGGATAAGAGTCACAATTAATTTTGTTAGCCACAGCCGGGCAATTAGAGGCCAGCTGGAATGCATACTAGAACTGTTTGATAGAACACCAATGGAAGGACAATTCTACCAATACATTTCTTATTTTACTATCATGAAATGAAGATATTGACCTGGATTGGAAATTACCCTGCGCTCTGAGTTTTTACTTCAGTCATGATTATGCAAAACAGTGTGAGAGGGCAGTCCTGTCCCATGAAAATGAACCACTGCTTACCTGTCACCCCCAACCTCTCTACTTCTAGGCCACCGTACAATGACTACAGATGGAGGACTTGCACTACCAATGTATGTTTGTAAATCAGATATAGCCATAACATAACAAATAAAACCATGGCTTAACTGGCTTTCTCGCATACAAATTCATATTGCATCCTTTATTACATTTCTTTCTTATTTAATGATTATTGTCATTTAAACCTAATATCTCTAAAGGAACTCTTGATAAAACCATATTAGAGTCTGCGTAGATGTGTCAGAGCAGAGTCAACTTTAGGATTATTAGAGACAAGCCAGATTGGCCCTTTAACGGCAGACTTAAAAAACACACCACACATTTCATTTCAGGAGTCATAGCGGGAGCAGGATGACACGTAGATGGAAAGTTGAGGAGTCACCATGCTCTGCTGCAGAAAAGGAAAATTCCAGCCTCTGCACACACTCAATTTAGTGTTAAATGCAATGGCACTATTTTATGGTAGGCTATAATTAACCTGTAGCTGTTTGGCTCATGAAAGCAGCATTAATGTGACTTACAACCTGTACATCTCACCCGGGGGGAGTGGGTGGGGGGAAAAAAAACAACATTAAATATGTCAGAGAGGGGAAGCAAAAATAATCGACTGAGATAATGTGGTTGCACAAATGTGCACAAGCTCTTATGAATACAGTTGTGCTTGAAAGTTTAAATACCCTTTGGGGTATGTAAACATAAGAGCACAACTGTAAATGTAAAAAAGCTGAACGTCACTTAATGACACCAAAATGCTATGAATGGTCACCAAAATTCACATGCATATCTCCACTCATGTCAAGTTCAACCTCTGAAAATATCAAAACAATTGCCACAGTATTTTGGATTTTATGGGCATCAAGCTTTTGTCTCACCATAGAGTAAGTTTACAGTGGTTCTCAACCATGGTCCCCGTGTACCCCACTCTGTTTTCCATGTATCCCTCAGCTAACACAGGTGTTTCAAACGATCAGCTAATCAGCAAGCTCTGCATGAAGCCTGATAACAATCTTCAGCTGTGTTGGCTGAGGGAGACATGGAAAACAGGCTAGATAGGGGTACTCAATGACCAACTTTCAAGCACAACTGTAACTGGAGATGTGGCTGTGTTCAGAATTAACCAATATTTTTGTTTTATTGGAGTCAGCACACACCTGACACAATTTAAGATGCCTTGGATTATCCCCAACTGAAGTTTAGATGTGCTAGCAGGATTTTCCTGACATTTTTGTCATTACATCTTTTAAGATCTGCAGAGAGCTTCCACAGCATAAGTGAGATAATATTCAGGAGAATGATAAAGAATTGCAAGGCGTTACATATACCATGGAACACAAAGAAGACAGTCATCAGCTAGTGGAGAAAAAAATGGCACAACAGTATTATTGCCAAGAACTGGACATCCCTCCAAAATTGAGGAAAACATGAGAAGAAAACTGGTCAGGGAGGCCGCTAAGAGGCCGACAGCAAAATTGAAGGAGCTGCAAGCGGCAAGCACTAGCTGATGGAAAATGTGTTGTGATCCGATTCAATCGGATTATCCATCCATCCATCCGAGGCTGGATACAACTTGAACTAGTCACCAACCAATCACAGGACACAAATAGATAAATGACTATTCACACCTACAGAGAATTAAGAGTCTCCAATTAACCTACCATCCATGTTTTCGGAATGTGTGTAGAAACCGGAGTTACCCGGAGAAAACCCACGTAGGCACAAAGAAAACAAAGTCCACAAGGAAAGGCCAGAGCCCAGATTTGAACCCGTGACCTCTGAGCTGTGAGGAGGATGTGCTAACCAGATGTCCACCATGCTACTGAGGCTGAACTTGCATGCCATAATTCCGAAAGGTATGTTTGGCGCAAACACGACTCGTCACCAACATACCTACCGTCAAGGCTAGTGGTGGCAAGCATCATGATTTGGGGCTGTTTTTCTTCAGCTGGAAAGAATTATGAACAGTTCCATGTCAGGAAAAGCCTACTAGTACACCTGAACTTTACGTGCACACGAGCGTGCACACTTGTGCAAGCACAGTATCTTGGGTGTTTATTTGTTTTTCCCTTCTCTAAGTATAAGGTTATAGGTCACAATAATGGTGGATGTGTGGTGGTCATATTCTTACAAAACGACAGTACTGTATACTGTATTTCAAAACCATGAATTCTTATAGAGAAATACTCACTTGTAGACTCTGGCATTGTATTTCTTCTCCCCAGGGAAGCCAAACATGCCACAGATGACTCTGCTGTTAAAGTGGCTCCACTCCGTGTTACAGATCTGCTTCCATTTACCCCCATCCTTGACTTCCACGTAGCCCTCTGTCACAGGGATCCGCTTGCGTAATGATGACAAAATGGCTCGAATGCGCACATCCTCAACTTGAATATCCAGGTTCTGGAAGAGGAAACACACGTGAAAGATGCAATTATAACAAATTAAAAGTATGCTTACTTCCTCAATACACCCAGAGAGTTTGGAGCGGAATATTGATTAACAAATCTGCCTTGCAGTGAGGTTAGGGCCTTCCTGGTGTGTGGATTTGCATTTTCTTAGGGGCAGTTATCATAAGTCAGCTAACACAGGAGGGTTCAAGCGTTTTCCTCTGAGGGCCACATATAGAAAAATTGCAGGATGCCAAAGGAGCAAATTTGTCTGATTGTTTATACCACTGGCGTCAGGCCAAAACCATGTATATCATACCAAAATCATCACTTTTCAAGATGTTTGTTCAACCATTAATTAACTCATTTACTCCCAGCCATTTTCACTGAAGCAACCCCCTTCGCTCCCAGCTGTTTTACTGGATTTTGACAGATTTTGCAAGGCCCACAGTGTTCTATTGCTATAAAAAACATGGAACCTACCAAAAGAAAGATTAGAGTAAAGTTAAGTATATTTCTATCTGTTTCTGTTTTGCAGCAATTAGCATTAGAATATAGCTAAGTTTCATCATTATTCACATGGCCCTGGTTGATCTCTTTACTCTGCTGCCACCTGAAGGCCGTTTATGTAGCCTGATGCATTGATATATTACAGTGTTTTTTTGTTTTTGAAAAATGTATCCGAAACTTCATACTATAAGGCAAATTTTTTAGTATTTTTCAAGATTTTGAGGTGGCCGACACCATGTATCCCAGCATAAAATATCAGACTTTGCACTGAACACTAGCCGAATCCCATCTCTCTACATTCAGAACTAAAACGGGAGCCATCTGTCATAAAATGATAATTTCTGAAGCAGTTACTTGGGAATCATTCACGTGATATTTTCATAGTTTGGACCTTGACACATAGTAGAAAGTGGAGGAAACAATTTTCCCTTGTAAATTGTTGTTCACCACAGTGAAGTCAAATGTTGTTACTTGTTTAATTTGTAAATAGTTAATTAGCATATTTTCATATTTAGAAAAGCTCTACAGTATACAGTATATAAAACATTCATTAGTAGCAGATGCCATTTCTAGTATATTCTGTGAATGGCAGGCCACAAATGGCCCCTGGGCCTTAGTTTGGACACCCCCACTCAAACTCATCAGTGATTCTAATGAGCACAAGCGGAATAGAACGTGCATGGATGAATGGACATCCCGTCTAATATTGCCTTGTGTGTTACATAATAGACAATAAAACACCCCATTTCCTTGCCACCTAGGTAGGCTGTTGATCTACCGGCTCGCTGTGATCAAACATTTTTCAAGTCAAACACCTTTTAACTGTTCTTAAAGTGGCACTGTAACTGGATGCCCTGCAACTGTGTTTGCCTTCAAAAGCTCATAAACTGAAGATTCTCCATGGTAACCGGAATTCAGATAAACAGACCCACCTGTGGATTACTTGTAATTAATGTGACAAAGGTCTTTTCCAAACTATTGAAAAATGACATGCCCTATTTTTAATTAAAGATGTGACTAAAGAGTGGGCTTCTGTCAACACATTCTACCCCCGAACAAAGGGATGAATTTGACTAGCAGAATACAGAACATGACTTACTGAATAGTTATGAGAGGGCTACACTTTATTTTATAGTCCATTTTGCTGTTCTGGACAGACTGCAGGACATGCTTTAAAGGAGGGCAAAACACACTACAGTACATTAAACCATGAAAAAAGCTTTGAACCTTGTTTGCCGTTCTGCTGAATGTAACCATTATCCATCCTTCAATTTTCTATCACAGAGACTACACCATGGATTGGCAGTCAGTCAGTCAGTCATTCAGTCACAGAGCACATAAAGACAGACAACACTTTCCCCTTGCACATTCATCACCGAGTGGCAATTGAAACCTCCCTGCCAACGAAAACGTTAAGCAAGTTAACCATTACATCATCAGTAACAGTGACAATTATATAAAATAAATAGACTTGTCTCTCAAATACATTTTGTTCCTCAATCTAAACCAAGTTAACATGCTAAATAACAATAAAATAGAAGATACTTCTCTACTCACAAAAACATTTGAATAGGTGTTTATTTAAATTTCTGACTAAAAACCCAACTAAAAGCCAAAGCACAAGCATATATAAATTGAGACTATGAGGCGTACTTTTACAAAAATATTGTTGAGTAGCAAATTGTACCACTTTTGTATGGAGGACCAAAACTGCCAAAATTAAAAATAAATAAATGACTAAATAAAGCAATAAATGAATAAATGTTGAAATAAAAACGGATCAAAAAATATTATTCAAAAATGAAATGCATAAAATAAATATAAATGGAAATAACAACAACATATATCCCTAAACAAATAAAAGAACAAATAAAAAAATTAAATTAAAAAACGAGATTACAATTTTTTAAATAAATGTAAAAATAAATGTAGACATAAATATAACAATAAATATATCAATATAATTAAATATTAATCAATAAATAAAAAGCATGTCTTGGGTTGGGCTCTGCTGTTGCAAACGTAGAGTGAGCAGGTTGGCGAGCAAGGAAGTCTCGCCGACTTGAATGGAGAGCTCCAGCAATTGACGACTATCTTGTCCACTGTCACCACAATTTGAGACTTGAGTTGCTTGACAAGATAGTCGTCCATTGCTGGAAGCCGGCGAGACTTCCTTGTTCGCAGAGCCGCTCACTCAACTATTGAAATGCAGTTTGCAATGGCGGAGCCCAACCCAAGACACTCTTAGGACTGCCCCCTCATTTGAATAACATAACATTTCGACCTGACAGCACCTGCAGCATAAAATAAATAAATGTGAGAGCAGGCCGTTTTTATTTATTGATTGATTGTATTTCTATATCTATATTAATTTTTGTATTTATTTGAACTTTTTTTTTTTTTTGTACGTGCGTGAGTATGTGCGTGTGGAGGCGTGTGTGTGCATATGTGCGTGCGTGCTCATTAATTCACCTAAAACCTTAAACATTAAAAATCCCATACCGTTCACCTAAACAGGGGAGACCCGAAGAAAGATCAAAGAAAAGAAAGAAGAGTGAAATCCAACACCGACCAGACATCACCTACTACCCACCGGGTTACCAACCAGAATCTTTCACCAACCCCAGAAACATCTAAATTCTAACAAATTAGGGAGATCTCAAGAGACCAAAGGAAATACTGAGGAAAGGAAGGAAGGATGGATGAAGCAGAGTGAGATCCACAGACATCAGCCTCCACCGATTCAACGACTAAAGAGGGGAGCCGTCGACCAGGCCAGGACAGAGCAAGTACATTATTATATATTTTGAATTCTTGAATGTAGTTTGTTTTATTTCTGTATGTATTTCTTTATTTTGAATTTTGGCAGTTTTGGTCCTCCATACTTTTGGACGTTTTACTGTGGCTTTACAAAAGCATGGCAAATAATGTCAATCCTGATACGTAGCCTACAGACCCTTTACGACCCCTACTATTTGCTTGTATGCGGATTTATCATTTTGCTCTCGCACAGACCTATGCCACATTCTTGAGCTGTGTTAAAAAGTAAGCTTTGGAACATGATGGAAACATATTGGGTGGCTCAACAGATATGCTCATAACTCCTCTCACATACATAATACAGTACATCAAATAATGAAGAAAGTAGCTTCTAAAAATTAGCATTTTCCTCCAAGTCCAACACAATGCCAAAAATGTGGGAACTGCAAATCACCACTCTCTGTCCTCTACTACAATATGTCCTGCCAGAACATAACTGCATGTGTCCAACAAAATCCACAGTGCAAAGAATATAAGGTTGTGCAAAGTAGTATGATTGAGAAGAAGTACTGTATAACAAAGATGGCACGTGACTGAGGTCTTGTGACTGTGTTTACCAAACACACAATACGTGAGTCAACTGACTTTTTGTGAGCCAAATTGAAGCTAAGATTGCAAAGCATAGGCAGCTAAAATGCATCTGGTGAAGGGGACATCAATATCACTGCCAAACCCTCACAGTGGGCCTCATTCAGTAATGACTGTGTAGAAATGTTTGTACACATATTGAGCGTATACACAAAATTATCCTCACATTCATGACACGTGCCTACGGGCCCGTTTTCATCGTACCAATGCGCATATGTTGATGAATTAGAATTCTAAATCAGTGATGGGCAAATTCGGACCTCAAGGGCCAGCGTCCTGCAGGTTTTGGAGGGTTCTCTGCTGCAACACAGCTGATTCCAATCAACAGGATCATTACCAAGCTTATGCAGAGCTTGCTGATGAGCTGATCATATATCAGCTGTGTTGGAGAAGGGAAACATCCAAAACCTGTAGGACACCGGCCCTCGAGGACTGAGTGTGGTCACCCCTGTTCAAAATAATGGTTCATGTCCACTACAAGATTATAGTTAATGAAAACTAATGAAATAAGTAGAACTAAAACAAACAAAAAAATCGTTAACAAAATAAAATAAACCCCAAAACTAACTGAAATTGATATTTTACTACAAGTGAAAATGTCCTTCGTTTTCATCCATCCATCCATTTTCCAAACCGATTATCCTCACATGGGTCGCAGGCATGCTGGAGCCTATCCCAGCTTTCAACGGGCAGTCGGCGGGGGTACACCCTGAACTGGTCGCCAGCCAATTGCAGATTCTTAATTTTTGTCTTTGTCAGTTAATAATATAAATATGCTTTCAGGGTTAATTTGAAATGTATTGTGGTACATTTGTAGCTACAGAAGAAGGTCAGTTTGAGTATTGCAATTTACTTTATTATACAATTAATACTTTTTTGTTTTTATCTCGTAATCAACAAATATGTCATATACTAAAGAAACATTTTCACACAAAAAAACAACTAGTAAAAGCTAACATGCCTGTAAACAATAATTAAAACTAACTCAATTGATGAAACCAAAGTAAAAAATATATATAAAAACTAACAAGAATGAAAAATCTCAGCTAATGCATGAAGTTAAAGCCTGGCGCACATGATGCCGCTGTTCTGCGCATGCTAGGCACTGTTGGCATAACTGCTTAAAGTTTTGCGTTGATCACGTGTTTGGGATCATGTGACCATACACATTGGCGACTTCGAGCTGAAGAGATATTGCTGTTTGTTTTGCTACTCCCCCAAAAAAGAAAACAAATGAGGGATGCTTCTCATGAAATATGGTGTAAGCCCCACATTATCCATCCATCTATTTTCTTAACCGCATATTCCTCACAAGGGTCGCGGGGGTGTTGGAGTTTATTCCAGCTGGCTTTAGGCAGTAAGAGCCCCACATTAAAGCCTGTAGAGCAGATGTGGCAAATCCAGGTCCAGAAAGTAAAAACCTTGCCACAGTTTGGCTTTAGCCCCTGATGCTAGCGAGCTCCCTAGCCGGTAAACGAGCACTGTGGGAGCTAGCTGGGGAGCTAGCTAGCTAGCACCTGGAGCTAAAGCCAAACAGTAGCAGGGCGTGGGAGCTAGCTAGGGAGCTAGCTAGCTAGCATCAGGGGCTAAAGCCAAACTGTGGCAGGGTTTTTACTTTCTGGACATGGATTTCCACCTCTACTCTAGAGCTAATGGCGCCTCGTGTGTGCCGGGCTTTAAAGTGGCGCGAGATGGCCCGGCCCAAAAACTTTCTGAAACGTTGTCCTTTTTTCAAAAGGTTAGGTATCATTGGAAATGTTGCTAAACACAGAAACTGAGAAGAGATAATACATATTTTTAAATTAATTCCAATGTTTAATTAGAGAATGCTGGACACCAAACACACAGAGGGGAAAAAGGCAAGAATGAAAAAATACTGCACAAGTAGTTAAAATAGATAGTACAAGAAAAAATATAGCACAACAAAAACAATTCAACAAAATTCATGAAATTAGCTTTGAAAGCAACAGAAAATTTACTATACGAGTCATGTCTGTTCAAGTTGCAGCACAACCTTTGATCTTTTTGATGGTGATTTGTCAACTGTAAATATTGGGAAATGTTTAGCAAATTTGCAGCCTGCAAGTGATCGAGCCTTTAATTAACCAAAAAATGCAAGCAGTTCAAAGGCTTTTCTGGTTGCACGATTGTTGAGTGACAACGATGGGATCACAGTGTCTGATAACACACATACAGTACATGCACATACAAGCATTTAATCGGTACGAAGGTAAACGTGATGAGTCAGGGTTACTTAGTATATTTATTAGCAAATTCCCAATTTAAGTTATTCTCATCAAATTATAAAAATCCTGCTTTTATAAATGACTTTAGTGTCAATTCTTTGTGCATCTTGGGTGAGAGATGTTTTGTTTGATGTTTTTTCAAAAGCCAATACATCAGTTTGTGATGTGGTCTGAGGAGGCTCTAAATTTGTTAAAGCTATGTTAAAGAACGAACATTTTGCAATTTGTGCGTATACACAAAGCAGTAAAGACAACTTTTCAAATTTGTTTTGAGGTTAGCACCTATTCTTTGGCTGGACAATGTGAACCACCCTCTTTAATTTCTCAAAATTCCTTTCCAGTCTGGAAATCAGACACTTCTCACGTGGTCTCTCACCCTGAAAATGTGAGACATTCAGCTACCCCCCCAAAAAAAGAAAAACAATTGCAAACATGTGTGTCTTGTTTTGTTGCGGCACTCTCGAGGGACAGTCCTTTCCTGCATGAGTCTTGTTTTGGGGGAAAGTAGCACAGATGGAAAAGCCATTTGTGGGATGACATGTAAAAAAGAGATGAATGGCCCTCCATCTTGTGCAATACAATATAGCAGTGCATAAGTATACACCAATACTGTAGATGCTGTGACACTATAGGCCAGCAAACAATCCCTTTTTCATAATGTTCAGGGTCACATGTGATCCCTGCGGTTTGGGTGTAAGGCGGGCTACACCCTTTACAGTCAATCACGAGGGAAAAGAGAAATAACATCTAAACTTCAATACAAATAAGTAAATTCATATATAAATATATATATATATATATATATATATATATATATATATATATATATATATATATATATATATATATATATATATATATATATATTAGGGGTGTCAAAGTTAATTTAGCTCCTTTAACGCCACTAATTTCTTTAATGCGCGATTAATGACCGCCCCTTATTAAATGAAAAATGCACTGAGCTGTCACCAACGTCTTACAAATGCAATTATGCCATCGAGTGGCAGAAAAATGACCTTAACACAGCAAAAACACAGTAGTTTTTACAGCACAGTACAACTTTTTAATTTTAACTAAATTTGATAAATTATTATGAAATGACTGTATCAATGACTAAAAAATGCAGCCATATTTCTTAGTTTAACTTTTCCTTTACTTTTATGTTAATAAGAGTATGAAAACTTGGGAAAAAAATATATTTTATTGTATATATATATATATATATATATATATATATATATATATATATATATATATATATATATATATATATATATATATATATATATATATATATATATATATATATATATTACAATGACCCTAACCCCATATATCACTAATATATGAATATTATATTACCTTAACCCTAAACCCACAGACTTGCACAGGCCCAACTAACAGTAGGTCTGTAAATGGAAAAAATTACGTTACTGAATGCTTTTCTGCTCGTACCACAACACCACAGATTGAACAGCTTGCGGGGGATGAGATATCCACCACACAAATGACTATACTTTTGGCTATGATTGTGAAAATAATTGGTAATGATCAAAAAGTAAGTTACTCAATATATTCTACAGAATGACTATTTATTTGGTAACGTCTCGCTTGCTTCTTTTCAGGCTTAAAAAAAATCCCAACAGCAACACTAGAAAAAAAAACTGGTAAAAAAAAAGAAGCTTTTTCTGTCTACGTAGTTAATGTTGAACCCTGCAAAATAGATTTACAATTAGCAGTGTAGTAATCCAAATGAAACATTTTTCAGCAATGTCCCCTGCTTATACTTTAATTGCTACTACGCTGAAATTAGCTTTTCATTGTAGCTGAGGTCAATAAGAGGTTTCATGTGTCAAAAATTGCTAAATCACAAAGGGATATTCCCAAATTAGACTTCACAGGTGGCAAAATTACAACTACAGGCAACATTTTATTTAGATTGTATTTTTATATTACAGCACACATCATAGTTATTTATTGGTGAACAGAACCCTCTATTTTTATGCTATAAGAAGCTTTAGCTGACGTTTTGGGTCATTACTTTCAGTCACTGCCACATGTGCAGGCTATAATGTTTTCATGCATAACAGCAACACAGCAGCCCCTATGTCTTAACTGTAAAATATTTCCGTTCTCAACATTTTGACCGTGATGCATTTTCAGTACATACCTCTTGTGCAGCAGATGAACATTTGCCAGCAAAAACAACACACGGCTTATGAACATGTGTTTCTAATAGAGGCCTTCAACAGCTCTCAAAAATGGCAGAAATCACCTTACATGCAGAAGAAAAGGCATGCTGCAAATACTCAAACATACTGTAAATGCCTTTCATTTACTTGCATTGTAAATGGGTCCATTTATGTCAGTAATATACATTATAAAAGAATAGGAAGGCGGTTTAAAGAATAGTAAGCTATTTTGAGGAAGAAAAAAATATTTGTAAATCAACACTGTATTTATATGTATTATTTAAGCAGTTCCCAAATGTCCCAGTTTGCAGCGCCATGTTCAAAAAATGCATTCGTTCACAAAGTGGAAACAGATGTTTCCCCAAAGCCTTGTCAAACAGTGAACTAGAACATATTAGATAGAAACAATGCCTGAATGGAAATTGTCTTTGAGTGACATATGAAGCTACAGCAACATTACCTACCATAAAAGAAAATTGCAGTATTGCATATCTGCTTTTGGTAAACAATGTTGTCATTCTCCATGTATGTTGTATGACTTTTTATAATCTCTATATTTTCCCCAATACTACATTTTATAGTGAAGCGTGATGCAAAGTATATTTTTGAATTACTGCTAGTTCTTATTATGCAAAACTATGCAAGGGAGGGTTTAACCATGGAGCAAGAAAGAGCCAGAAGAGCCTACAGCTTGAGATCATCAGGTTTCCATCCAATTGTTTCGAATTTACTGAAAATGCGCAAAACAAACATGTGACTTGTGCCCATTTCCATCTGTTCTTCTTTTGCGAATATTGAGAGGGGACTCCGCCGCTGTAGGTGGCGGTATACACCATAGAGATATGATCCACCAGTAATTTAAAAGAAGAAGAAGAAGAACAGGAAGTGATTCTGCCGTGGGATGACGTCATGTGATGCTTTTGTAATTCTTGATAAACCGTAGCGTTTCTTTGCTGTTTTCCATCTAAAATTGCATTAATATTCGCTTCTTTAATTAATTCCAAAAAGATTTCTGTTTCGTCGTCCCCCCTAACATACCCTTTACTTTATCGTCCACCATTGCTTTGTGGCTACAGACGTACGTGTGACGTAATATTCGGTCAAAACGTGTGACGTGTATCCTGTCTTGTCAGCATTTATTTGTTTCCATAGCCAAAATTCGCATTTTCCTTTTTTCGATACGCTTCAAAATCCACCCCCTCTCCAAGCATAAAAACTTTTTTTGCGATTTTTGGGCCCTTTTTGGAATTTCTAGCGTTTCCATTCAGTTTTATTTTCGCATTTTTTGAAAAAAAAATGGTTGAATGGAAGCCCCACTCTTGTTTTCCTTCCTAGCAAGGCGCAGTCTAAATCCACGCAGGGGCGGGCTAGACTCTGATTTGGTCTTTTCACAGACCTATTGAAACGGGCGCAGCATAGTATTTTAAAAATATATATAATTTTGTGCATTATGGGCTTGAACACAGCTGAATGGATTCCCCACCAATCAAAGTGGCTCTTATTCCCTAAATGAGGCATTTTGGGCGGATAAGCAATGATGTGCAACAATTTCACCTCAATGAAATTCACCAAAAGAGTGTTATATTACCAGCGCCAATAGTTTTGATGTGGTTCAAAGTTTAGTCTATTTTCTACCAGCAAATTGTCAGGTGAACGAGGAGCAAGTCAAAGGAAATGCCCTTGGTATGCCAGAACAGCCAGCATGGCGCACAGAGATGAACCAAATTATCAAGCATGTGCAACAATGCATGCATTACCACAATGTATAGGTTTTTGATCCAATGAGCCAGATGTTTGTTAGGGGTTGTTCTGCTATTCTTGTTATGCATATTACAGTATATGGTGTAGCACCAGAGTGAAACAAACAGCTGGAAACTAAGTACTTGTGTGTTGTGGTCAGATATTTTCACGTTCATTTTCTATACTCCTTGTTCTGTTGAAGGTTGCAGGGGAATGGCGCCTATCCCAGCTAACCAGATAAGAGGTCCTAGGCTAGTCGCCAGTCAGTCACTAACATTTACACTGAGGGGTAACCGAACCTACGTCACCTGCACAGAAATCAGGTAAGTGAACCACTACACTGGATCATATTATTGAAGTGTTGGCCAATAAAGATGATTCTGTTTCTGACCAAATATTTAACCAAAAGAAAAGTTCCAAGGCTAATTTCACAAAATGAATAGTTCAATATCAAACTATAAACTATGATTTATGTCCTTCAACGTGGCCCAGAACGATCAATCAGCTCTACAAAGGGATGTTGTGGCGTTTGCTTGTTTCAGTGTGCGAGAAGAGGCAACAGTTGTGCCAAGACAATGTGCCTCCTTTTAATGTCCTGAGTATCAGAACATTGCTGTTCTGCATGGAGATTGTATGATTGTATTTTCCCTCTTTCCCAAACCTAAGTGGGTGGGTTATGAAGAGGACACGTTGAGATGGTCTCACGACCATCTCAACGTGTCCTCTTCATATGATGGAGCTGCAGTGGATTACAGAAACAATATGTCCCGGAAGTGCATGAAGGCTGGAAAAGTATATTAGACTCCAGTGGAGAAACTGAAGCATATCTTTTGTGATACCAGTCCTGGAACTTTTTTTTGGGGACACGCTTCATAATTCAGCATGGTTTATAAGGTACCCTTCTGCTACTCTGGGCAGCGCAACAATAGCATGGTTAGCACTAGTCTCTTTTACATACTATAGCTCATACCTGTAATTAGTGACGGGAATCAAAAATCGGTTCTTGTTAAGAACCGGTTCGCAGTGTTTCAATTCTTTGGCATCGGTTGCCATTTTTGTTAGCGGTTCCCTAGAATGTGGACCTCATAAGACCTCACTGTTGGGTTTGTAAGGTTATGTTACTTTTAAATATGTATCTTGTTTACAGATACAATTGCCATAAAACAAATGAATGCCAATCTACCTGTTTATTCCCCCTTAAAAAAAAAAAGTATTGAGAGAGAATTGATAAATAATTGAAATGTTAAGCAGAATCGAAAATGGAATCTGAATCGTACAAATCTTATCAATTACCATCCCACCTGTAATGTTAGCTGCTCACTGTAGGAATTATATGTTGCTCTTCAGATATAAAAAAATAAATACAGAGCATGTTATACATCAAAATGCATTATGCCATCACCTTTGACTGGTGATCAGTTCAGGTTGCGTCAGGACTTTTTAAGTTAGCTTGGATAAGCTCCAGCAATGCAGTGACACTGAACAAGATAAGCAGTGGAGAAATATGATTGACATACTACTCTATGCTTGCAAGTATTAGACCAGGCATCTGTTTGCCTGCAAGCAAAAAGCTCAGTATGGCTCAGAGCAAGGTATGAGAGAACAAGAAGATTTTCATGATACTCAGCTCAAAAGCAGAACATAATGGTTTAGGATTGATCCCTGGAAATGGTAGCACACAAAAGACAATATTACGCAATATTGGTGCCCAAAGCGAGGATTTAGCACAAATTCATAATGTGACATACTTCGAAACAGCTCTTTGAAGTGTTTCTTTTGAATGTGAGCAAAGTTTAAGGTATCACATACCAGTTAGGAGCTACATGGCTCAACTCGCTTCAGTTAAAAAAGGGGTAGAGAACCCTGGTCCTCGAGAGCCACTGTCCTACCTAATTTCATGATCGTTATAAGGCTTCTACAGAGCTTGCTAATGAGCTGATCATTTCAGCTGTGTTAGAGGATGAAGACTTCGATGGGCGGGAGTGTGCAGTGCGTCGCAGCTCTCTGAAATGCTTCGAACAACTGAGACGGACACACTACACACTCGCACCCGTCAACGGGAACGCACAACCGAGGGGCACAAAGGCGGAAGCGCAAGTACTGGGACACGGCCCACACGTCGCAAACCTGAACCGGAAACAAAGCTGATGTGAGAAACCCGTAAGTCCCGCCTCCTCCATGGCATACACCCCATTAAAACTGCAACCAGTTGCCGCTTTTTTCAATTCCAAAATATACCGAAACTTAGGTCTGTACATGTTATCTCATTCTGAACTCCCAATGATCATTTAAGTTTTAGACTCCTGATCTCTTACTCTTGACTAGTAAAATTAATACCATTGAAAAACATCCGTATGAAGTTTGTCATTTCTGGAATGAAAACGTTTTTGAAATTATATAATAACCATTTGTCAATCCCCTATTACTGTGTAGTGATGAAGGCTGAAAAGGCAATTTACAACTCAACCTGGATGTAGTTGGAAGTTTACAGGGAGTAATGTGGAATATTTGAATTTACGTCCTTGGAGGGGGGAATGACCTAAGAGAGGAAAATGTGAGTTATATACTAGCCATGAGGTGACTCAGTATCATTTTCTTATGACGTGTGTGTGCATGAGAGGAGTTGGAAGATGAGAAAAGCTGCAGCCAAACAAAATAAAGTCATAATTCAAATGTGATGGCCCTGCTATTCTTCAAACGTTTGCAACAAAACATAAGCTACACTGGATAAGACAAATAGGCCCTTATCGTTGGGATTAGTATTTCTTGCCCATTAAAAACAAAAAGGATTTCAGAAATGATTTTCATAAAGTTATGGGGCCAATGCTAACTCTCACAAATATTCTACAACTAATTACAACTGTTATTGTGTATGATCAACAAAATAAATCAGTCTGTATTATTCTGCAGCTCTTTAAATTTAGAGCTCGCAAACTGGGAAGAATGTGAAGTGTTTGTCAAAAGCATGCACTAACATCGTAAACTGACTTTAGTATGTTGTGGCTGTGCTTTGGTCCTTTATTTTGTCACAGGGTTGGGCGTGACCTGGTGTCTGTCAGTATTTCCTCAGTGACTCGTCACCTTCATTGAGCACTCTACAACTGCTGCGTCCAGCCTTACACTCTATCACTTTGTTTGTGCCACTTGTTGCCTGTTAGGTGATTTTTTTTGTACCTTTGTATATAAAGACTTTTACTTTGACACTTCCGCGTCCTCTCTGCCTCTGTGTCGAAATTCTGCTCCTCACGTCACAGTACGTTCTGGCCTGTCATAGACCCAGCAGACCCGGACACAATCCACAAAGCTGTTCATGCTCAGGGAGCACTGCTCGGCAGACACGAGCAACGAGCACCTCCAAAGGGTGGTTATGTACTCTATTCAGAACCTTCCCACCACCGTCAACTCAATGGCTGCCCAGTTGGCACCCAGCGCTTCCCAGCAGACATCACAACCTGCTCCAGCCCATACCCCCAATCAAGGAGTGAGTGTCTCACCTGCTCCAGCTCAACCTTTTCACTGGGAACCAAACTTTCCGTCACCAGAGGTTGTGTCAGATTCCTGCTGAACTGTTCTTTGGTTTTCGACCTACAACCAAGTGCTTACTTGGACTATCGCGCCAAGTTGGCTTACTTGCTTCACTGAAGTGGCTTACTCGCTTCACTGCAGTGAAGGGATGTAGACCTATTCCTTGTGAGAACCAAAGTCATGCATTATAATTGCTTGCCTCTTTTTCTTCTGAGATGCGTACTCTTTGATCAGACCTTTATTAATCAGTCCTCCGGAAAACAACTAATGTCAATACGATACGTCAGGGCTCTCGTTCAGCTGCAGACAATGCCATCAAGTTCAGGATATTAGTCTCTGAGAGCTAGTGGAATGAGGTCGGACAAAAGACAGCTTTTGTTTGCAGACTGTCCGAGAAGCTTCAAGGTCAGGTGTCTGCTCGGGATGAGCCCAAGTCTCTTGAACAATTAATCACCCTAGTTATTTGGACTGATAATCGCATAAGAGAACTCTGCCAAAGCGCTAGACCTGGCTGTCGTGCCTCCTACCCTCGTGCCAGTACTCCTCAACTGGTTACCCACGACTCGGGTTAAGTGTTTAGTAAGTCTCTGGCAGCTTCTCTTTTCCCCTCACCCTCATTGACATTGTTTCTGACCGGGTTCACATCCAAGGTATGGCAAGCCTTCTGTGAAGCTCTTGGGGAATCATCTAGCCTGCCTTCAGGTTATCATCAACAGACCAATGGATATTCAGAGAAAGCTAATCATTATCTTAAGTCAGCACTTTGGTGTGTCTCGGCACACCATCCAGCCTCTTGAAGCTTAGATCTTCCATGGGTCGTATATTACCACAATTCTCTCACCTCCTCCTCCACTTCTCCATTTATGGTCAGCAATGGGTATCAACCCCTACTATGTCTTTCTAAGGAGCAAAACGTTTTTGGTCCCTTTGTCCATGCTCATCTGCCATTGTCATGCCGTCTGGAGGAGCTGCCCTTTCCCGCACAGCCCAACGTAACGGCCATCTTGCCGATAGGCATCGGATTTAGATGGTTTTGCTGTCTTCATGACCTTCCCCTCTGGAATGATTTCCATAAGCTGGCCAACAGGTTAATTGGCGCATTTGAAATTGATAGGGTCATTAACTCTTCCACCATCTGTCTGAAGCTACCAGTTTCCTTTCAGATCCATCTGAGTTTCCATATCTCTCTCCTGAAGTCCCCATAGCCTCCAATCCGAACCCTTCCTCCACCTGGTCATCCCGCCTACGCTGCCTGGAAGATTTTGGATGGTATGTCGCCATGGTCAGAGTTTTCAATATTTAATTAACTGTGAGAGTTACTTCATCCTTGACCCTTCCCTTTGTGAGATTTTTGCCTGGTAGGCAGGGTTGGAGCCCCTTGAAGCAGGGTTTGGAGGGTTTGGGAGTACTACTGGTATTGTGCTTTGGTCTTCTGTTTTGTTACGGAGCTGGACATAGTCTGGTGTATTTCAGTATTTAAGCTCTGGTTCCTCAGGGACATCTTGCCAAAACATCTAGTATCTTCCCATGCCTCCTTCCCGGGCACTCTACCACTGCCGCATCCAACCCTGTTCTTTGTTGTTACTTGTGTTGGTGCCATTAACCGCCTGTTGGGGGATTTAGGTTTGTACTTAAAGACTTTTACTTTTCCACCGTGCCCTGTCTGTTTCTCGGTCAGAGGTAGTCAGTCAAAACATCAGTAGGCATTCATTATGAAATCTATAGTCTCATAACATACTTTTTAGTTTTTAGACTAAATGAATTTGTCTGCTTGAGCTGCATACAAGTGGGCACTGCCAAGCCCATTTTATAAACTCCGGAATTTAAACATGTTGACAATGTTTAGAAATAGAATGGAATGCATGCTCATGAATGCAGGTCAGACCTCAGAACACTTCCAGTGGCCAATTCAAGTGTAATGTTGTAGCAGTAACACAAATACACATGGATAGAAAGATAAATATTTCAGGGCTCAGTAAACACTGGGAGTCAGTTGTTTACTGTTCAAATACAGTCAGTTGTCTGTTCAAATACAGTCAGTTGTATGCTGTGGGAAATACGTCAAATATACTTCAATGGATACCTTTACAATGCAGCATAATAGCCAATTATAACAAATGTTCAAGATTCAACACCATCTATTCAATTTCAAAAGTAGAAGATGGCAAAGAACTTACACAGAAGAATCTGAACGCATGAGTCAAAGGTCAGCAACACATGCATGCAAGGATTCATGTTTCACCTCTCTTAGCTCATTGTCTGGGTATTTCCTTTCTTTTTGACTGCCTTAATGGGCAGCAAACTGAGGCTAGCACCACTTGGGAAGGCGGTGGCTCCTCAACATGTTCTGGGAGCACACTAATCATCCAATCACACAAAACCTCCAAGTATATGTTATCACTGCCACCATTACACATCAGTCAGTCGGTCACCAGGATAACGCTTCCAGATGATAACGCAATGTGTATGCAATGTGGCATGTGGTCCAGATGTGTTTTATAATGGAAACGCTGAATCAGACTTTCACCACACAGCTCAACTTCAGACATCTAGACCTCTGGGAAACTATTACATCAACTTCTGCACATTTCAGATGCATTTACACCTGCAATTCATTAAAAAAAATATTATAAATCCCACTGCAGCAAACAATGTGTAATAGTCAAAAAAGGAAGAAAATAATAATACCATCAACATGAGAAGCCAAAGATCCGGTCGGTCCTTGTTCAGTTATCCAAGCAAGTGCAGTTTTATCATAACATTGGAATGTGAATTCATGAGGCTTGCACAGTGAACAGAAAGATAACGCTGAGTTTGGCAGTAATAACTTTCATGCTTATTGTCCAGCCCAGAAATCAGCAAGACCTTAAAATGTCCAGCCAGCCAACTTTGACAGTTACAAGTGCCAGCACCTAACAATTACCAGTTAAATAGTACTTTCACTGACACACACTCACTGAATTATGTGGAAATTACTGTTATTAAAGCAGAGAGTCAGGGTGTTCTATTGACCTCAAGTGTGCAGAGTTGTTTAAAGCCAAGAAATGATGACCTGTGCGTGTATTTTACTCTTCCAAATTAGTCCATTCATTTTAAGGGAGTTCTCTTCTGCTCTGTCCCAAGTTTCCTTGTCACATGCCAAACCAATGGAAATATTTACTTAATTCTTATCTCAAGTCACAACTTAACTAATTGGCTATCCAGTCAAGGTCTGAATCTTCTCAACAATTCTAACTGTATTTTTTGTTTCTAACTATTATTTCCACACTGCAGTTCATGACCAAGTGCTGACTCTTATGCTACATTCACACCAAAACCGAAACAACGATCTGGAACGCTTCCTTCGCCAGTGTTTCACCGCATCAAGTTTTTTGGAACGATTTCCGCTCATTTATGCATTCGCACACACCGGAGAGGAGGAGTGTCCCTTGGTGAACAACGACTGCAGAGCACTTAAACGAGTCAACAAAAAGAGAGCACCGCCGACTACTTCTAATTCTTTCCTGGGACTATACACCTGGGGCACTATTTTCTCCAGCAGCGAGAGGATTTTGAGGTACGTGATAGCACTTCCGCTTTTTTTGTGGCAATTGGGAAGACAGCAGTTGCGCTAAATAACTTTGGCATGGATGATAAACACTGCTACCTCGAGAAGTTCAACAGCAAGTAAATACACTTACCAGCACTTGTATGCTACTTCCTTGCTCACCATTTGATCTCGGTTGACTGTGTTGTTGCGCTCAGGGTGACAACAGACAGGACGCTGTGTGTGACGTAGCTAGTACTCGAAGCCGATTGGCTATCGCGAGGCGAAATGCGAAAAAAGTTCAAATTTTTCAACTTTGGCGAACATGTGAGTGTGCGGATTTTCGTCACGAATGTGCTCCAGACGCGTCCTCCGCGCCCCCGCGCGAAGTACATTGACTGCAATGCAAACGCGCTGCCGAAACACCTCCCCCCGGTTTTGGTGTGAATGCAGCATAAGTATTCTTGCTGAGTTTTCAAATTTGAGCTTCGATTTGCGAGCGGTAGTAGCGGGACTTAAAACTATTTGGAGAATTGATATACGTACATATTTTCATCCAAGTATTAAAATTACTTGGATGAAAATCCATTGCAATCAATGAAAATGTAACATTTGGAGTCAATTAAATGAGGCTAGCTAGAAGCGCCTTGTTGCAATGTTTGTAAATGTTGAATACTTTTTTTGTTTCATGCACACCGTATAAACCTCAATTCCAAAGAAGTTGGGGTGTTATGTAAAATGTAAATAAAAACAGAATATAGTAATTTGCAATTTGAAAATAATTTACAACCTTTATTCAATTGAATACACTACAAAGACAAGATATTAAATATTCAAACTGATAAACTTTGTTTTTGTTTGCAACTATTTACTCATTTTGAAGCCTGCAAGACGTTCCAACTAAAGCTGGGACGGAGGCATATTTACCACTGTGTTACATCACCTTTCCTTTTAATAACACTCAATAAGAATTTGGGAATCGAGCATGGTAATTTTGGAAGCTTTGTAGGTGGAATTCTCTACCAGTCTTGCTTGAAGTACAACTTAAGTTGCTCAACAGTCCAGGGTCATATTTTGCGCATCATAATTCACCACACAAATTTTCGATGGGAGACAGGTCAGAACTGCTGGCAGGCCAGTCTATTTCTCACAGTCTTTTACTGTGAAGTCATAATGTTGTAACAGATGCAGCAGACTTGGCATTGTCTTGCTTAAATAAGCATAGTTGGCCAAAACCAGTATGTACCTTTCAGCATTGATGGTGCCTTCACAGATGTGCAAGTTACCCATGCGATGGGCACTAATACACCCCTATACCATCACAGATGCTGGCTTTTGAACTTTACGCTGATAATAATCCAGTTGGTTCTTTCTTTGGCTCAGAGAACATGATATCCATGATTTTCAAAAACAACATGAGAATTGGAATTGCCTGACGACAGAAAAATTTCGACTTTGCATCAGTCGATCTCAGATAAGGTTTAAGCCACAGGTGCATCTATTCAACTGGAAGGTAACGAGCTCAGACTTCCCGGCCAATCTGTGGCAGAGTTTTTTACTTTCTGGACTTAAATTCTCCACCTGTTTTCTGAAGTGTTCTTGAGCCCACGTGGGAATATCATTTACACAGTGATGTCGGTTTTTAATGCAGTGCTGCCTGAGGGTTTGAAGATCAAGACCATTCTGTGTTGGTTTTCAGCCGTGCCACTTATGTGCAGCGATTTCTTCAGATTCTCTGAATCTTTCGATAATATTATAGACCATATGATTGAATCCCTAACCTTCTTTGCAAATATACTTTTAGAAACGTTGTTTTTTCCCCACCTTTTTTTTTTTTGCATTCCTCAACTTTTCCAGTCTTTTGTTTTCTCTGTCCGAGCTTTTTTGGAACGTGTTGCAGGGTCATGTTCAAAATGAGAAAATATTTGCAAACAAACAATAGCATTCATCATTAATTGTCTTGTACTTTGTAGTGTATTCAATTGAATATAGTTTGAAAAGGATTTGCAAATCATTGCATTCTGTTTATACAGACACCCAACATCTTTGGAATTAGGATTTATACATTTCCAAGTTACCATAAAAGGAGGTCTGACTAGTGCAATAACGTTATACTCAACAAAGTGTGATGAAATTATACTCAAGCTGTACCTCCACATGGTTCTGAAAAATGTTGATAAATTTAAATCCAGGGATCCTCTTGTCGCTGCACATCACGCCAACATCTTCACTGTGCTTACAGTCCGAAACACCAATTCCATTGGAAGGACACAGCGCCAAAGTCTTTTCTTTGCCAGTGCAGTGAAGATTGTCAAACCAGATGGGACCTGATGGGGGAAAAAATAATGATTAATCATCAGTGCCACATAGTAGTGGATGGGGGGTAATTTTAGGAAAGAAAAAATCTACTTAAGGTGTTCTGAGAAAATGACAGAAAACTGGCCACAAACCAAATTTTAGATACCAATGAAACTAAAAAGCCAAGAAAGAAAAGCGGCCATCTTATTTTTCTCCTGTTATTTAGTTTGTTGAGATGTATACTTATTTCATGAAGGTATAAAAAACATGCAACGATTGCTTGAGGCAAGAAGTGAATAAGTGCTGTGAATATTTTCCACAGCCTCCAATAACTGCATCATCGAATACCTTCTCCTTTCCCATATTTTGCCGATGGTGACCATGAAACTGCTTCCACGTAGCCCAGCTCCCGGCACACCACCTGTGCAGCGTGGATCGTAAAGTCGTCATCACAGACAGATCCCCATTGGTTGTTGTAGAAAACCTCGACACGACCCTCGTTGTGTTTCCTCTTATCTCCTGCCAGCCTGAGTTGAATTCTGGGAGTGTCGGGCGTTAGCTGGGGAGGAGAGTACTGCTCCTGTTCTGGCTCCAGGTAGCCAAGATGCTCATACTGGGCCACAACCAGCTCCAGCAGCACTAATAGGCTGCAGCAGAACATGCACTGGATGAGCAACATTTTTGGTCAGACCTGAAGAGGAAGAGGAGATCATTCACTTGATAGTTGAAGAGCACAACAGTTACAGATATTCAAAACAAACTTGTGTGCAGGTTGTTGGTAAGCTACTGCTGCCATGATATCATGAAGACCCCAGTAACCTTGAGGATGAGGAAAAGACTCAGGATTTACAGGATTATAAAATTAAAGAACATGAAATGTGTTCATTTGCGTGCCATCAACACTAGCATTTATTTTTAAGATACCGTTTTTAAACCCCGACAGACCCTAGCAAAGGAACATTGCACCCTATAATTTTCATGTACTGTATATAAAAATATATAGTTTGACCGAACTCTGAATCTCTCTTTTACGTTACATTACTACTTTTTGACCACAGTGCAGCTACAGTACAGTCTTTATCCCATATTACTTCCACACATTGCGGTTTCAGACCTGGATGTGAATGTAATTTGTTTGTACTGTGTGTACATGTGGGCAGAAATGAGAAGTAACAGAATGTTATACTACTTTACTATCTATGATAGTAGTCAGTAGTGATGTTTTAAACTGTAATGTAAAACAGAAAGGAACAGCTGTAGCAAGGGAGTCATTCATCCAAGACAGGTTTTGCTAGCATTCAACACAGCAAATTTCAAAGAATAAGGCATGCCTCCCTTGGGGGGCACCAGAGGACCTTGCTAGGATGTGCAGCAGCGTGGAGAAAAAAGAAGAGTGGTGTTGTGCAGTAAAAATGCATTACATCACATGATCTTTCACACCAAAAATGAAGTGTGAGTACCATTATATATATATATACACACACACACAGTATGCACGTATATACAGTATACACATATTTAAATGTTAAAGGTGTGCATCTCTCTACAAAAGACAATTTGATACGGTTTTCAATACGTGGGGTGTGAAATGATTCGAGGACGGTTCAATTTGAAAGTGGAACGATTCAATTCAGTTTAAGTGAGATTACGGTTCAATTCGGTACGGTTTAGTTCGAGAGGGTATTATGTAATGATTTTTTTCCCCTGCCATTTTACATACCTTTCAATTAACTTGTCATGGCAGTGCTGTAAATGGGCCATTTCCTTCTAAGATTATAACCTGGTAAGATATGATATGATAATGTGAATCACTCGATGGGGTTCTCCACAAAAGCAATCTGGGACTGCACCAATGTGATCTGCTTGGGAAAGGTGGGACATTTAGTACAATACAAACAGCCATGTCCATTTCAAAGAAGCACTAGCTTCTGTATAGCGCTAGCTAGTGATAGCACGAGCGAGACAATCAGAAAGTTTTATTAAAATAACCAAAATAAATGTGTTTTTTATTTTGACTGGTTGAAGTGGACATGACAAGAACTGTGCATATGAAATTTAGTGACGATTAGTGGCCGTTTTCAGGCACGAGGTAAAAACACAATGTGAATAGATCACCAAATGATTCCCGAGCGCGGCTCCTGCTGCTGCTCACCGCTCCCTCAGGCTATGGGTCAAATGCGGAGAAATCATTTCGCCCCACTTAGGTGGGTGTGACAATCAAGTGGTAAAATCCATCCATTTTCTTAACCGCTTTTCCTCCCAAGGGTCGCGGGGGGGGGGGGGGGGGGGCGCTGGAGCCTATCCCAGCTGGCTTCGGGCAGAGGCAGGGTACACCCTGAACTGGTTGCCAGCCAATCGCAGGGCACACAAAGACAAACAACCATCCACACTCACAATCACACCTATGGACAACTTGGAGAGTTCAATTAACCTGACATGCATGTCTTTGGAATGTGGGAGGAAACCGGAGCACCCGGAGAAAACCCACGCAAGCACGGGGAGAACATGCAAACTCCACCCAGGAAGGCTGAAGCTCGGACTCGATCTCACGTCTTCTGCACTGGGAGGCGGACATGCTAACTAACCAGCCATCCACCGAGCCGCCGCCAAGTGGTAAAATAAAATACAATAAAAGAAGAAGAGAGTTGCAGCTGTATGTACTCGAATGTGGAGATGGAACGAGAAAGTGAATAAAAAAAGAGAAAAGAAAACTCCAAATTGCAGTGTGACCTCCTGTCTCCTGTACTTCATTTCGTCTACCCCGTTTGGAACCCACCTTTTTGGCGACGTGCAGTCGCCGGGCGCTATCCGCGGAGACGATTCGAACACCGGCCTAAGACCGAGCAGGAACAGATAACAAAATACTGCCGGTATTTGCATTGTGCAAAACAACATCGGTTTGGCTAACAAATTCCAGAAAATGGCATCAGCTAAGAGACATACTTACGAGGCACAATTTAAAATGCAAGCTATCAGTTACGCGGTTGTACATGGGAATAGAGCAGTCGTGGAATTCCACATCAATGAATCCATGGTTCGGAAGGGGAAGAAGCAAGAAAACGAAGTTGGGGCTTGCCATCATTCCGGGAGGATTAACGAAGGAATTCCAACTGGTCATTGAAACTGGGCTTTGAAAGTAAAGTTGCGAGAAGCATGGGAGCGATCAATGAGAGAAGGTGAACACACTCCACCAAAACAAACTGGGAGGCAGCGCCGGCTGTACAATGTACGCCACGGTATGTGAATGGATTGTGGATGTCTGGGTTAAAGTGTCTGATGTTTTTCATTGTTTTGCTTTCTTCTCTGTAAGGTAAGCATTATTAATTTCGGCCAGAATTATCCCATAATATTTGCTGAATATACTCAACTTTATTATGTTGAATGTATTCATCTTTATGTTGAATTTACTAAATGTCACTGCGGTGAATTTACTTGACACTGTTTAATTTAATTTACCTATTTTCATTATGTTGCATTTACAACATTATGTAGAATTTATTTAACACTACAGTGCTCCCTCTCTTTTCACAGGGGTTACGTTCTACGCCAACCATTATAGGTGAATTTCCGCGAAGTAGCATTCCTTAAAAAAGGCATTTATTAAAATGGTCTTGCTCTTTGTATTGATGGCATTCGTTGACGTCACGGGATCGGGATGACGAGATCCTGCGAGTCGGCTCCATATGGTGTGGCAATTTTTCGCCTTACTCAGCCATGTTCCCATTATGTTTACACCAAATGTTATTTTGTTATTGATAAATGTCATCCTTAGCTTCCTCTAACATTACTTTGTAAAGAAAATGTATGCAGAATGTTTAGAGCAACACTCCTTGCAGCAGTACACGTTGAAATGTTTGATTAACTGAATCGATTGAATTATAAACATTTGCTGGCGTAACTGCTTGGACCGGACTTAATGGCAACATATGCTCTGAGGTAGGATGGCTCCCAAAACACGGACATTCTTGCGCCTTTTGCACTTTCGGCTTTTATTGGTTGATATGTGCATTTATTATTTGAGAATTTGAGGTGAAGAATCTCGGGTTATTTTGAAATCAAGTTAGCTAGTTCCCCAACCGCGCTAACTTCACGCACTAACTAGCATGTTACAACAAAAACAACAACATTGTTGACTTATCACTTCTTATTTCCATACACATTGACTACAATTTCAACTTTTGGGCTGCTGGGAAAAGAAAATAGAGACCTTAAATTAAATTAAATTTCTAAATGTAAACTTTTGATCGCTCAGCCACAGCTAGCGGAGCACATATATCACGATTGCATTACTGTAAAATGCATTTTAACCATCTTACAATAACACTTATCTTAATCAAAATGGTCAGAACACAGTTTTGTAAACTTTGTTGTTTGGAAATATTTTTTGATTTATCCTTGGAATTCTCTACAGATATTCCGTGCATGACGTCATGCGAATACCATCTATAGCACTTTTCCAAATTTTAAAGCGTTCTCGAGGATTATTAAGGTTGTCTTCACACTGATTTCACTTTCACCTACTGATGGAGCAGCATCAGGAGCAACTGGGGCTCAGTATCCGGCTCAAGGACATTTCAACAAGGGTCAAACCGACAACCACTGGGTTAGGGGACGACCACACTACCATTGACCCATGCTGCCCTACTACAATCACTATGTTAAATATTTTTAACACAAATTAGTTTTCATGTTAGGCCGCAAACTAATTCCACAAAAGTCAATTCATGTTATATTTTATTTACTTTGACTAACAGGCCAAAACAAAACATATGAGAAATATGCCAAACACTAGCCCCACGTCTTTGAGTGTCCGTCTGTGCGTGCGTGGGTATGTGTACATTAGGGGTGGGAATTTTTGAATGTCTCACGATTCGATTCCGATTTTTGGGTGTGTGATTCGATTCAGAATCGATTTTCGATTAAGAACGTTTTTTGATTCAAAATGATTTGATTGACAATGATTTTTGCTTCAATCTATAGATGTGCAAGGAATTATAATGATCTACTCCAGTCTGACTTGCTAATGCTAATTAGTGCGCTACTCGCTGCACTTTTATCAATCAAAAGAACGGCTCCACACTGCAAAAAAACAACTTTTATTGGAATAACTTGATTGTGACTTTTTCCTTCTACTCTCTAATGTGGCTACAACTTAACAGTGTAGTAGACCGCGTGGAACCACATTGCCCCTAAGTGGCCAAATCGGGTACAACATGAACAGCGCTCCAAATAAAGGCACACACAGAAAAAAGGCAAGACAGTATAAAATAATTTAAATAAATTTATTTGGGGGCATTTAAAATAGATTCTGAATTGTACTAAATGAGAATCGATTTTTTTTTTTTTTGACACACCCCTAGTGTACATGTATGTATGTCTCTCTGTGTCTATGTGTGTCTGTCTGTGTGTCTGCATCTGTCTCTGTCTGGAAAATAGCCATATGTAAGCAAAAAGAAGAAAAACAAGGCTATATTGAATATATTCCCAATACTTGTATTATTATTTAACTGCCATGCAACATGTATCTTTATTACCAAAAGTGAATATTTTCTACATAAATACGTTACATAAGAAATACAACATCAATTTCAAAAAAAATTTGAGTAACCCTACATGTTGAGTGTGAGGGAGTTGTACATCTTGTCCTTTACCAACTATGTTCAATGTGGGAAAGCTAATAATCACTCCGCCATTTAAAATTATTGCCACAACATTTTGTGATCATAATATTAAGGCTGATCTTGAACAGAAAATGAGAAAAAAAAATGTGGGCAAGCTTGCATGGGCCATATCAAATTACACAGAGGGCCAGATCTGGCCTGTGGGCCTTGACTTCATTCCCATGAACTAACATGAAGTAACTGTACTCAAGTGTAGTGTCTGTATATACAGGAAAGTGACTGAATTATTATCTTCATGAGAAATTGCAAAACGACACACAGTCCAAACTCCCACAGAAATTCTTTGCCTTAAAGAGGACAATACATCATCTCAAAGTCAAATACTTACATATCCAAAAGTTCACATTTGGCCAAGAAGAAAAACTGCAATAGAATGGTTATTTAAATGCAACAATATCAATGCCTTATATTTCACATACCATCCAGTTGAGTTAAAACCCTCACCAACAGCATTCTAAAGGAGAATGTGCACATAAATCTTCCAGCAAGGTTTCTACTTCATTGTAACGGGGCAGTGGTTGCACAAGTGGGAAACATTGCAGCTCCATTTAATGAGTTTGAAACATTAAGAGCAAAAACAACAAGTCTCTGTAACTCTGTACAGAGTCCTCTTTAGAAAAATAAAAGAAGGTCACAACAAATTCTTGAAACTCTAATGCTGAAATGATACCAACAGCTGCATCAGGAGATTCATACAGAAACACATGAAAAACTTATTTTATACATCAGGAAGCACTCCTGGTTAGGTCTGCACCCTAAATAGAAACACTGCTTTTCACTTGTATGACACTATTCCCATCTAATTCTAGAAGAGTCGAAAGTCAATGTCAAAAAAATGTCAACTGCTCATTCGCATTACTGTGAATGTTAATACACAGATTGATTTAAAAGTGTCTTATAAGGAGCAAAGTTAACCCATGTTGGTGTGGCAAAAAGTTGACTTATTACTGGTTATAATGATTTTTTTGTTTTTTAATCATCACTAGAGTACGTGAAGATGTCATCTTAATTTCAGAATTCTTGATTGGCATGGTCACCAATACTTCGTTATTGATTCAACGTGTGACTCAATACACCACGAAACACATACAAGATGTATCGCAACGGTTTTTCGGTATGACGACTTAGTTAAGCTCTAACAATTCAGAGATGTGAAGACGCTAAAATCGAAGCCACATTTAGACATTGTTGAATGCAGCATTACTGAGATGTCTACATCAAGACTCAAGTCAACTTACTTTGCTTCAGTCAAAGTTGAGCAGGCTGTGGGAAGAGGGAAGCCCTGTGAGAACAAATCAGTCACAAGCCTCGTCTACTTCCAGAACATTTTCACTCCCTGATGTGAATTGCAGGCTTCGGACCGGACCCGCACGCCCACTGACACCCACCTTTACAATGACATCACTGGAGATGGTCCGAGACGTGGAAACAAGCACGGAGACAAATGATCCAACGAGAGTCCACTCAGTGAACGCAGCAATGCTGCATTCAAATGCCGTCGGGAATCGAAAATTTCCATGTCGCAGTAAACCGGACTGAAATAGTTTACAACAGCTGTACTGCCTGCAGCAAAATATGGTTAATCCAACAGATGGCATCAGTCATACATATGTAAAGGCTCCGTATGACGTCGTTCATTGACGGAAACAAGAAGAAAGTGCAATGCGTCTACACTACTACTCGATACGGTAAACGAACTGGATGAGGTTTGACGAACTACATCACCCTTCATTATGAAGCGTTTGATATAACCAAACTATACTTTGCTGCCACCATGTGTAAGGCTAGGGTATTTAATAGTACTGTAATGGGATGCAAAACCCCACTAAGGCAAAATGTGCCTGGATGTGTAATTTTGCCGTCCGTGAAAGGAAAAACAAATATTGTTTTGAGATAATGAGCCTCACTGTCACAAAAAGTAAATAAAAGCACAAACTTGAAATATTAAAGATAACTTTTATTAATCACACAATAGGGATAATCCATAAACAATACACCCACTCATTATCATTTAAATACACAAATTGTTTACCTCCGGGTGGAAAAACTGGAGTTGCTTGTTTGTATATTCAAGAACAGAACCCTGATTGAAAATGTCATCTTGAATTCTCTGATCTGGCTTTGACGATGGACAAAAACTTCCTTTATTGATTTTCTTCTTGAAGCAATGGCTGTGAAGATATGGTAGAACACGTTTCCACTGATACTAATCACACACATAAAAATAAAAAATAAACCTGTCTGTCACTTGTGTGATGTAGAGCTCACCGTGTAGGTCACATCGACAGGCTGGCTTTCTGGCCTCTGCCACTCACGAGTGGACAAAATTTTGAGGACAACTAACCCAAATGCTATAATCAAGACTCCTAATGAATTTCCCAGCAAGGCCTCAGCGGGAAGTTGAGAATATGGCTGAGACCCATTGGTACTGCCTTTCCTATTAAAGGGGTTGGAAATTAAAATCATTATAACAATCATCTCTAGGTAATCATTAGGGCAACAAAAAGGCAAAAGTACTTACAGGACAAAGAAGAGTTTTTCGTTAATTCCAGAGATACAGGCCGCAATGCCAAGTGTCATTAAACCCCCTCCCATCCAGACATGTTGAGGTTTCAGGAGTGCTCGCAATGAACCGGGGGACCAGGGTAAAAGGAAAACAGACATCCCTGCAGCCCACTGGATTCATTCACATTCACATATAGAGTTAAGAAAGGAACATAATGTCACAGTTCCATAAAGAGCACACATGTTTTGTTCTTTCTCAAGTAGAACAAAAAAAATACATTTGTAGGTAGTCCATTCATTGGGCAACAATGATATTTAGACTTCAGTCATTTTTAACATGAATACGTTCAAAAGAAAAAGTACATGTCATGCTTCTGTACATGAAGTTGTACCTGGGTGGCAAAAAGAACTGCAGTGATGAGTCCAATCCAGCTGTGCAAAGAGTATAAATTGGGGATGTTTGAGGCATTGTGATTGTCAAAAACAGCACAAAGTCCAATAACGGAAAGTATTAGCGCCAGTAGCATCAGCGCAGCATGCAGCAGCTTCCAAGGAAGTTTGTTCTCTCCCCAAGTCAGAGGCACTCGATACAACACAGCTCCTGCAGAGAAGAGCATTTTATGTTGTTGTAAAGAAATCACCATACATGTCCATTGCCTGTCATTATTGCAACCACAGCTTCAAAAGCACATAACTATGATATTATTGAATGAGGGTTGTTCTCAGAAATGATGTCTGCCCCAGGCTATATCAAGCACCACGTTTGACTGTTTCCAATATTGCATATATAATGCAGAGATAAAATAAGCAACCTTACTGTGTGCTGTTGTTTGTGAGTGAATGTATTTTGAGCTATGAATAATAGCCACCGCAACTCCTCCCAGTTTGACACCCCATGTAAAAGGGGCCCTTTATATACCCTTAAAATGTATCACTTTCAAAAACAGTTGTTACAAATTATGGGTACGGGCCGATTACCGGTTTGATGGCTTACGGAGGTTCTAAAAAAATTTAGGTTTTAATAACCGCTAAAACTATCACCCATATTGAGCTTTTCTATCATTGGCTGCTTGCAGAATTGAGTAAACAAACCTCTTTTTTCAAGTTAATGAGAGAGCAGCCACTTTTTTTTTGTTCTCTTAAAGGTAGCAGAGAGTGGAGGGTTGAGCAGTTACACATGGAGTAGGGCAAGAGGGTTATGTGAAAGATGCAAATTACAAGGAAATTACAACACAGCACTGTTGGGTCGAGTTCCACGCTGTCCATAATGTGACGACTTGCCGGCAGAAAAAATGCTGCTATGGTTGTTTCATTAAGAGTCGACGAGATACCTGCGACGATAAATAAAAAACATTTTAGAAACTAAAACCAGAAGTTCAGCTGTTTCACTTAGTACAATAAGGTTTAAAAAACGTTTTTGTTTATTCCGCAACAACTAAGTAGTTTACACATTGAGGGTGGTGTCCAGTTTATTGGAACCGACTGTACATTAAAAGTAGATGGATACATCTTTTTATGCTAGTTATCTAATTTTATAGTGTATCCTTGAGCATGATTTATCCGAATTTGAAAGGTGCGCATATAAGCTGTAGGCATTACATATTTTGTTTCCATCTGTTCACAGGTAATTTTCTCCTCGTAATTGGTCTGGAATGTGCCAGTTTTTTAAACTGAACACCTTTGCATGTAGGTAGTGAAGTTGTGCAAATGTAAAAATAATACATTTTAAAATAATTTGGTACTTGAGTGATCAGTGTTTGGTGTTCATGTAACAACCATTACAACATGTAACAAACGAATACTACTTCAGTTTTGGGGGGAAATGTTTTGTGAAAATTATAGTCAACCAGGGTCATAGAATGGATTGTAGGGGTTTGAATTGCCTAGTACCTGGCGATTCGATTCTTATCACGATTTATAGGTCACAATTCGATTCGATACCGATTAATCCCGATACGAATCTATAAATTGATTATTGCAATTTTTTTTTTTTTACTCAAATTTGGAAAATACTAATCAATAAACTTGTACGCTGTAAGATTTGTATGAAAATTTATTTATTTATGTGAAAATTCAGGCTTATAACTGAGCCACTGCATTTAACAAACAGGTTGCAGTCTGTTTCATGTTTGAACAGCACTGAAGTAAAATATTAAGGCTTAATGGTCTATTAATATAACATTCTTCCATGCTTAATGTGTGAATCCTAACCCTAAGTAAGACGTTTTGTTGAAAATTCCCATAAAAAAATTATGTTTAAAAATCGATTCGGCCGCATATTGAATCGATTCGAGAATTGCGCGCTGTAATATCGCGATATATTGCCGGATAGATTTTTTCTAACACCCATAATGGATTGTGGAAGATTTTGTCTGTCTGTCTGTCTGTCTACCCGTCTATCCCTTTACTGAAAATAATTATGAAGACAACAGTTATGTTTTAGATGACATTTTCCTATGTATGCAAAAAAAAAAGCATATTTCTTTCAGATATTGTTCACAATTTGGGATGCCCGGGGGGTTCAGAGAAGCAGTCACTATCTGGTGCACCCACCATTAGCCTCACGCAGCGCAACATATCTCCTTCACATAGCGACATAGCGTTCGTTATCAGTTGTCACATTCATCCACGGCCATCCTCATGTTGCAGCATGATAATGCTCGGCCCCATGCTGCAAAGATCTGTATACTAGTCCTGTAAGCTGAAAACATCCCAGTTCTTGCATGGCCAGCACACTCACTAGACGTGTCACCCGTTGAGCATGTTTATGATGCTCTGGATAGCCGTGAATGCTTGCCAAATTAAGGATACTGATACATGCATTAATGAGATGTCTCAGCTCTCAGGCAGGATTAAATTATCTGTCCGAGTGAAGATGAGAGTTGAGAAGTAGAAATGAGACACTACTATGCCCTCAGTTTGTAAGCAGAAAAACATCCTCACCATTGCCATAGAGCACCAGCATACCAGTTACCATCAGGACCGGATGCCAGTTGAACTGACGGGAAGTGCCGTCCCAGGCGAAACCGCCACGCCACTGGCTGTTCCACAAACACACACACACCACGCAGGCCAGACCCAAGCCCAAGCACAGAAAGTACCATATGTAGAAGCAGATAATGGACTTCATCCTGGGGACACTCGAACACTGAGACAAAACGGGAATATAATTGTGAAAAATTCACCACAGACACATTGCACAATCTAGTAGATTAGTTGTAGAGATTAACTCTGTGGGTTATGCCTTGGAGTCTAAATACTAAACGTTTGTCCATTTAATTACAAACAGTTAAAAGTTTTTTCAAATGGGATTAAAATGACAGAAACTAATATCCTCAGAGACTCCTTTTATTTAACATTGTAACATTTAACAAATTAGCTCGTCAAATATGAACATCAACAAAAAAATAAAAATGTAAAACTTAGTCAAGATCAACTATGACGTTCCTTCACTTTTGACTATTATTTAACAAATCCGCCATTGCTATTTGATGGACGTTTATTCATGAATGATTCTTACCTTGTCAATAGCAGCTTTGAAACAGTGATCAAACCAACTAGTATGCACAACTTAACAAATGAATCATTTCCTGCACTCATGATCTCTGGTTAACGTTTCACCGTACACCTGCTATATAGTTTGCTCTCACTTCGTGTTTTCCGTGTAGTGTAGTTCCAGTTTCACGCTGGGCTGTACTTAAGTGGTGAAGTGGGAAAAAATCAGATGTAAGTGAAGAGTCTGTGGATAAAGCGCCAACCTGATGCATCTATCCATCCACTACCTAAATAATACGGCACAAAAGGGGCGGGGGTAAACAAACTTGCCAAATATATTCAAATCAATTACACAAATTCCAAAACTATTTAAAATATGTCATATGTCAAGTCAAAATGCAATGTGATGCAAATCAAGCATTTACCTTCATCAGTATCGTAGACCGTGGGTTAGAAATTTGTAAACTAATACTTGTACACAGAAAACATTCGAAGTCGTCCGAAAAATCGCACATAAATTACTAATATCCAAGTATTGTACAAGCAATGCTCATTAAAGAAAATCCTCTTAAACTATAAATCCAAACTTGAAGCTGCCTAGCTTGCCGTGACAAGCGCCTTGACAGCTGTATTTACCACGCAGTAAAACAATTTTGTCACTTCCTCATTGGTCGCGCAAAGACTCTTGGGAATGATTTCCTATCAGTTTGTGTCACCTGATCCGAGAGCGCTACCTGGTGGTTCGTAGATCCTGGAAGAGTTTTAACTGTGGAAAGTCAGGTGACAAACGTTTAAGTCGTTACCGAATTTGAATAACCTTGGTAGGCTACATGCCGACGTCATCCTCTGAAAGGAAATAATTTTCCAGAATGGTCCATTTTTCTCTCAAAAAACTGTCTTTGTGTTTTGTTGTTTTCTTTTCTTTTCTTTTATAACGATAATACAGCTCTGTAATATAAACACGCCCCACCTCCCCCACCCGTGTTTAGGTGAGAGGAATGTCGGTGGCTGGGAGTCAGTGGAGGAACCCGACGCAATTTGTCCATAGCTTATTGTTTCAAAATGGCGATCAATCGGCACCAAAACGTACCGGTATGTGGTTAGGTTAAACGAGAAATATGTTTCGCAAATAAAGTCAGGTAGAGAAATGACATGATAGCAAAATAAAAATAAACAAAAAAATGCAAATAATATCGTTTACTTTTAGGATGTCCTTTTACTTCTCAAATTAGATTTTATCCTTCAGTTTTCTTCCCTCCAATTTAAAGGGGAAGTCAAACCAAAAACATTCTTTACAAAAATATGTCCCATGCACCTTCACAAGTGATTAATATTGCATTTGTGGAATGACTTAAGCCTCAAAATCCATCTTTTTTTTTTTCAGGGAGTGGCCATTTTGACACTTGCTATCAACTGATAATGACATCACAGTTGTTCAGGCCTCAGGTAACAACCAATCATGGCTCGTCATCTGTTTTCTGAAACTGAGCCATGATGACATGTTCGTCCCCACGGACATGTAGTGTGTTAGCTAGGGTACGACAGAATTGGGATGGAAACTGGAAAAAACAACTAGCGGCCGGTTTTGAGCACAGCCCAAACTCCAACAAAACTGGAAGAAGAAAAAAAAAGCATTTATTCGAGCGCACATACTCGCACGCACACCATGCACAATGATCTACGTTTTTGCCTGCGCACCACCAAGACGAAGAACTCCTAAATGTGACAGAGGTGACATTCTATGTCCCTCGAACCAGATTCTGTAGCCAGGGATCGGAAAGCCAAGGTGGCTGTCATCTTGTGTGTGAGTGAACTCCCTTGGCCCCTCTCACAAGTAGAGGACCCATAGGAAGTGGGAGCCATGTTGTCTCTTCTGGCTCCAGAAAGGTGATCAGAATTCAGGTGAGGGAAAACATGTTCAAAATATGTTTTCTTTATGTGGGACTTTGAGATGCGCTTTGTTTGGTCCCTCACCAAGGACCGGTTGGCCCTGTGACCCTACCTGGGGCATAAAGCCCCCAACAACTCTGAGGATCACTGGGAAGCACAAAGGCCTCGACCACAATAAGATGACAGGCAGCTCAAGGAAGAAACATACCCTACCGTCTATGATAATACTGCCACATGTCAGAAAGTAAAGCAGCAGCATGTCAGTTGGAGCCACTGCGTCAACCAAACAATGAGTGAATAACTAACTTTTAACATTTTGGACAAATAAAATAAGATTGAGCTTGGAGGACAGCCAGAGGTCCTCTTCTTAGTTGCGCCATATAAGGAAGGAATGCATAATAAATTCCATCAACCTCATCATGTGATGCAAGAGCAAAACCAGATAAACTAGAAAATATGACGACTATAACTGAAGTTAAGTCTGTCTGTGGTTGTGTGTGCAATCCTTCTGCTATTGGAGTGAGTGATGAGTGAATTGATTTGTGTGTTACAGTGTGATAGGGCCTAATTTGAACAACCTGACGGACAACAAAATTGTTATTTTTTAAATCAGGTTTGGCTTACTTGAAACCTCCGCATAATTCCCACACACATATTTATTTTTTTTGGAACGGAAAGAGCTTCTCCTCCCTCAACACAGGTCAAATAATTAAGCACGTAAACAAATAAAGCTTTCATCAAGGGAAATACCTGAAGACTCGTCGAACCACTAAACAGGGAATGACGCATGAGTAGATTAACAGGACACAACATGCCCTTCCCTGGTTGAGTCACACGTCCAAAGGTGCACTCATATTTAAGCCACAGCCTGTTAATGAATGTTCACAGTATATCAGCATCAGTTTGTAAACTACAGAAGAAAAAACTAAACAAAAAACAGTGGCAGCAAAGCTCAACTATCCACATGACGATATAAGTCAAGTTTGAGTAAACCTCTCTACAAGTAGTCGTGTTGGGTAAGCCTTGAGCAAGTATTTGTAACAAGAAGTAACAAAACGGTGCATAACTTAAATGTATGAAATATATATATTTTTTTTATTGTACAACAGCTCCCAAACAGAAACCAGCAGAGTTACAAATATGGAATACGTACAATCCAATGTTGACAAATATCAATTTCAAAGATATTTTAAAATGACTGCAACACTGATAGTCTAGAGTTTGCACAAACATAATCACTGGCCTAATTAACTTGTAATTTATACAAACCTCACAGATACATGTATATAGCAGCATCACATAACCTGACATTTTAACCTTAAAACTGACAGTCCCTCCCACCCTAAAAAACAAAACAAAAATCTCAAACATGAAGCATTTTAAGCATGTTAAAGGCAATAACACTGTCAGTAATGGGCCTTGATTCAAGTTACATGATACAGCTTCATACTAGCATTCAAAGTGTCCATTGAGAAGCTTCCCTCCTTCATTAGTTTAGTAATATGAATATGTACTTCAAACACAAAATAAGTTAAAATGAGAAACATTTTGGATGCAGTAGCGCGCAACCCAAAAGGCAAGACACATTGTTTGCTAACGGGATTCCATTTAGACCATTTCACACAAAATGATTTCATAAATAGATATATAGGGTGGCTGGAGTAACAGACAGCCATCTCAGTGAAACAGCCATAGTGCAGTTTATTACATTAACTGTCAATCACCAACAGTAACAAAAGCCACCGTTTTACAGGAGACAAATGAGCAGCACATTTTAATGCGCTACATTTTTGCAGGTCAAGCACGAGTTAAGATATAAGCGCTGTAAAACCACAAAAAAATGCAAGTAAGCACGTAAATCATCTTACTCTTTAGCATAAATCATCCTGATCCAGTAAGAACTCAACAAACCAGTGTCCATATGTCCACACTTTTGCTCATCCACCAAAATAAGGAACATGGTCAGTAATGTCACCGACACTACAGAGAACATAACACTTGAACAAAACACTTGTGATAGTTGATTGAAATGCTTTCAAACAGACATTTGAATTCAAGTTGCAGCTGAAATGCTTCCCTCTCTCCCTTAAGCATATTTGTTCTATTACTCAGTGTGATTAAATCACCAACGAAACCTAGAAGTATGCAGATTAACCACAAACTTTCTGCAAATAAGTTAGATTTACTTCTCAAAAACATAATGACCATTTTCCAGTGCTTTCTCCTTGATCATCTCAGCTGTACGTCTTTGATCAAACTTCAGTAAAGCTTTCAGCAGGTCATTTAAGCTTGCGTCTTTGCCCTCTTTCTCAAACCAAATGTTCAGCAATTCGTGAATCCTGTCCTCATATTGAAGTTGGTCTTTGCTTTTGATCACATTGCTGCTCAGGTCAAGTTGACGGAAGAATCTCTTGTAGTAGTCGATATCTACTTCCTCAAAGTATTGGAAGCACTTCCTGAGAGACTCTTCACCTGTAAACAAAGTACAATGGTTCCATTCAGGTATCTTAACTTCACTCCACAAATTGCTTACTTTCTTATTCTGAATACTAACACTTGGCTTTACGTTTGCTGGATTTGCATTAAGTTTGCGAAGAAAGTCCCGAATTTGGAGGGGGAGGGGGGGTTGTAGACACCGTCTTCGCCCTACAACTCCCCTCCAATTTTAATGCACCCCACAACTGGGGATTTGGGGGCGGCTGGGGCTGGGTTGTGGTGGGCCGGTGAGTACACACACACACGCATACAAAATAAAAATAAAAATACAGAGAGAGCAATGATGATGACATGTTGAATCGGTAAAATTACCGAATGAACAATGAGCCTAAGCGCTCTCAAAAAAGAAAAAAAGAAAAAAAAGAAGCACGCACACTACGGTGGCTCAGAGCAAACACATTTCGCAAGCCTACCACCAATTTTTATTTTGCGTGAGCTAACGAGCACCTTGGCGAGCGACGACGACGACGACTACTTGGCAGCCGTGATGCCCAGCGAGCGACACCAAAAGACAGAGTGAGCCGGAATTAGCCAGAGCAGCTAACAAGAGTGGCTAGCGGGAAGAGCTAGTTACAAAAAAATTAAAAATAGCTAGTAAAAGTTTGCGAGAGCAAAGCAGAAAGTGACAAGCAACAGGCCCGCATCACGAGCGTTAGTGACGACCACCTGCAGGCCCCAGCTGTGGAAGGTAAGCTGCGGTCGACCCATTGGGTCTGACACTCGATGCTAGCATCACCCAGGCTACACTACTACATTGGTGAAGTTGTTCTTCGGGCATCTGTAACAGGAAGATGACGGCGAAACGAATTGGTAGGATTTTTAAAAACTTATTGCAATTATACATTTATGAGAAAAGAGCAGTAATGAGAATAAACAGATTAAAGGACTCACAAATTGCTGGGATTATACAGCCATGGTAAAATTAAGAGACCACACTTGTTTCATGTTCATTTTAAATGCCTAGTACAACTAAAAGGTACATTTGTTTGGACTGATATATAAATAACACAAACATTTCATAAGAGTTTAATTTAAGAGCTATTTGAGACATTTTCCAAACGTTTTCTACTTTTCTTGATAACTAATGTCACTTCACAATTTCTTCCACAAACACTCAAATGCTAAGACCGAATGATAGATCGCAATTTGGAAATTTGTTTTGTTTTAAATGGAAAGCATTGAATTTAGATATAAGAAGGATCACTGAATCTGTGCCAAATCGTAGGCACAATATGCAAGGTTAGGCCCGTACAACCAATCAAGTCAACAGCATTCTTAACATTATTCATACTTATAAATAACAGAAATTATTTAAGACTTACCATTTACAGGACTCAGCTCTGGAAAAGGCTCCTCCTCCTGAATAACAACACATAATGCATTGAATTTCCAAATACATCATATATACACATTACATAGCGTCCATTTAAAATATTGAAAGCAATTGTTCGCCAAGCAGGTTGAAAAAGAAAAGTTTGCTGTGGTGATTGAAACGCTCTTGCTTTGTTATTTGGCAGGTGCCAATGACTCATCAGTTTCCCGGCAACACTAATAACTCTTATCAACACAATTGGAGACAAATGTGTAAACAGCAATGAAGGTTAAAAAAACAAAAAATTAAAAAATTGGGGTTGATGAATGGTCATATTTTGGCTGAATGTGGAAGAGGGAAAAATCAGTGTGTGATTATATTCAAGTATTCAATCAATCAATAAGCACGGATGTTCGTCAAATAAAATAATGATTTTAGTTTAAAAAGCTAGTTGAGCTGAATTAAAACCACCTGAAATAATGTACAGTATAATACTTGGTGACACAGATCAAATTGCTATACTATTAAATACTTCATTCAATATGGTTTTCTGCATGAGATAACAGCAACTTTCTGCCAAATAAATTGAAAAAGCTCATTTAACTAAATCATTGAAGGGCTAATGGACAAGAGTTCGCCAATGACAAAACAAGCACTTTGTCATAGTGCAATTCCTGTTGCAAATCACAAAAAATAAAAAAATTGGGGTTGATGAATGGTCATATTTTGGCTGAATGTGGAAGAGGGAAAAATCAGTGTGTGATTATATCAAAAACATTTGAGAGTTTTCAATCTTTTTTTGCCATTCTAGACAACTACATTTCAAAGATTACAATATGTTTTTATTGCAAAAGGAGTATGCACAATTGTACTGTCCCAATGAAATCTGTTTTCATATTTGTTTTGCCACATTGTGTTAATTTCATCAACGAAAACTACAAAAAGAATAATAATTTTGTCAACACACGTTTCACCGGACTAAAACCTTCATTAATAAACTATAGAAACACATAATCATGGCTTTGACTCATATAGAGTTGAGCACTACATGGTATCTGTCCAAGTTTTTGTCGTCTCCTCTGAGGTCTTTTGATTTTTTTTTATCTGTGTGTGTGTAAGTGGTTGACACAAATTGCACTGTAAATATATGTTTTCCCTTTGAACTGAATATTTTGCCAGTGTGTGAAGAATCTTGGCCGTTTATAGACAACATGGTTATTCTTCATCATTACTCAAATACTGAAATAGGTTTTCACATTTTACGGTGTACCCAACCTCTCACCAGGGTCGACAACCCTAATGAGAAGAAGCGGTAGAGAAGATGGATAGGATATACGGTTTCACATTCCACATTACTTCAATGTCAAGCACTTTAAATTGAAGAAAAGTTACCTTTTTAAACTTTAAAAACACAACATTGAAATGAAAGCTTTAAGATTTCATAGAAGCCTGAGCAAAATGTGAAGAACAAGAAGGCATAAAAAGGTGAAAGGCAGAGTGAGACGGCAAGAAGCATAAAGGAAGCAGGCCTGAGTTTGCTGCGCTCACCCTCAAATCGGGTGGACTGGCGACCAGATAGACTCCATGGGCAGAGGGGGCAGAGGGGTCAGGGGGCAGGCTGGTTAGATTTTGTTGGGAGTTACTGGCAGAGCTGTTGCGGCTTTCACACAGCGCTTGACACTCATCCTCAATAGCGGATGAGCTTTGAACTCTCACCCGTGGTTGAGAAAAGATCAGACTGGAGCATCCCGGCCTTTGGGTTTGTTCATTCTTCCCCTCCTGCATGTGCTGCCGTAGATTAAGAAAACATTTAACGTAACTTGTGTAAAATAGTTTTTAAGCATTCCTCCTTACTCAAGTATGTGACGACGTATTAGGGCCACATATAATTATATATTATTAGGGGGGGTGGGGGGTGGGCAATATTAATAGGCAAAAAAACTCTCAAATTTAATTTGCGAGACAAAAAAAACTTGTTAATTTGCGACTTTATAAAGTGGCAGATTTGCGAGAAAACAACTCAAGGACTTACAAGAAATACACATAGCATAGTACTCGGATGTTTGTGCCAATACTTTTCGGTCTGGTTTCCAAATAAGGAGATAGTAGTTGCTTCAGCAGAGAGGAATCATATGATGTTAAACATTCGCTCTGAGGCCAGCGACAAAGAAGCCTCGCTTTGCGAAGGTCCACATCCTGAGGATCAAGCAATTAAGTTAATTTGTTAAAATATATATTTATTTGTACATTTATGTTCACAGAATTATTTACACATTCATACATTTTGTTATTTTTTTGTACAAGTAGCAAAGTTGATGTGTCAAATTTGCTGCTCTCCGTTCACTTACATTTACCTCAAGTATGCTACTATCTGATTGGTTAGTGTTAGTCAGCTGATAGGGGATCAGGAAGTGTTGTCGCTCTAGCTGCTGTGTATGACGAGTTAAGTTTAAATTAAGAATGAAGCCGTCTCCATCATGCCTTTTTATTTTATAAACGGCGTCCCCCCTTAACCACCAATGGGGTGCCACGGACTTCCGGGTTTTACACATCAGCGCCGTTTCCGGGCACTGCTCGGCGCGTTCCAACACTCGCACCCTCACCCCTGCGCCCCCCCAACCGCGTGCTCCCCGCACATCGGCGAGAGGGCGTCTCGGCTATCTGAAATGCTTCGGACACCGAAACAGAGACTATACACTCGCATCCGTCGACGGGAATGCGCAACCGAGGGGCACAAAGGTGAAAGCGTTAGTACTGGGACGCGGCCCACACGTAGCAAACCGGAAACGGAAACAAAGTTGATGGGTGAAAACCCGGAAGTCAGAAGTCCCGTCTCCTCCGTGGCATATAGTCCATAAATCCTCACAGATTATAGCTATGCTACGTGTATTTGTTTTTTTCTCACAACTTTCTAAAGTGGCAAATTTTCGAATTTATAAAGTGGCAAATTTGCGAGTTTTTTTCTCGGAATATTACCACCTCCCACCAACCCAGATTTTTTTTTAATATATATATATATTCGTGGGCCTAATACGCCCTTGTACAATTATTCTTCAAGTAATGTTAACATGAAACTCACCTCAGCTTTCAGCTCAATTCCTAGAGTTTCTAAGGAGAAGATGCAAGCACCAAGATTAATTATCCAAAATCAGAAAAAAATTTGGATAAGAAATGTTCAAGTTTTGTTGGTTATACCTACCCGTTGCCACTTTCGTCTTACACCACCAAATCAGCCCAATCATCAACCCTAAGGCAATGAGCACAACTGGGACAATGAAGGCAGTGTTTGCTGGTTGGAGGGGAGGTCAGAGAACCACATAAGCACCATAGTATATATATGATATCCATTTGAACATATATTAAGATCATCTTAACTCATTTGAACCCAGAAACTTATAAATATTTTTTTTAAATACTTTATACATTTATAAGTTTTTTATGATAAAGCATACATAAGGCTTTGATGCAGCTTCTGACATGAATAGGTCACTTAAAGCAAGGGTAGTCGTTACAAAAAACGGCCAGCAGGTGGCAGCAGCGTATAAGAGATCAGCCAGTGCCATGTTGCAATACGCTCTTTTGCCAGTGTTTTCAACAGGTTTGTGAATAATGTTAAAACTTAGCTATATTCTAATGCTAATTTCTGCAAAACAGAAACAGATCGAAATATACTTTTTTTCCTGATGAAAGAAGAGACTCTAATCTTTCTTTTGGTATGTTTCATGTTTTTATAGAAATAGAACACACCATTTTCTGTGGACCTTGCAAAATCAGTCAAAATCCGGTAAAACAGCCGGGAGCGAAGGGGGTTGCTTCAGTGAAAATAGCTGGGAGTGAATGAGTTAATATGTGTATCATGCTAACAAAATAATGACAAGACTGAAACAGATATGTAGAATCCAAACTATTAGTTTTCACTTTACCTGAGCCTGAATCGGACTGCATTGGGATTTTCTTGCATTCCGTGTTTGAGGTAGCGGTGCAGTTCCGAACAGCCTTTTCATTTTTCTCACACCTAATTTAAAGGCAGGCAAACAACAGTTGAAGCAAATACAAATGACTGATCTGTCATGAATGAAGAAAATGTACACTGTGACCTTGAACACTTTTTGCACATCTCGCACGCTTGTTCAGGTGCACAGAATTGTCCTTCTTTGCACCGACATTCTCTATTTTGTGTGATGTTACAAGGCCGGATAATCTCCTGATCTACAACAAAATGAAAAGGGGAAAAAAAAGGCCTTGGATTATGGAATTTATTCTGACATCTGTTGGAAAATCTTGAATGTTTTGTCCTTCACACCTTTCCCAGTCATTCCTTTCAATAATGCAAGTTCACTAAGATAAAGTACCTGCCCGACACTTGGTGCATGTGAAACAGTGGTTGAAGTGATTGGCATGATCTATGTATGTTTCAGCTGCACATTCCTCACACTGCCCCTTTTGACCCGACGTAGTGCAGGCAGACTTCAAATAGGTACCTGAAACAAGCACAAAGCAGTCAAACATTTAATTGAGCATCAAAGTCAATTTGTCCCTTGACCAATCTTCACCAAGCACCATTTTTGTGCTTATGTGAAGGACTTCTTTTTTGTGTGTGTCACAAATACACAACATTGTCAGTGGGCTAAACACAGTTGATCCTGCATTTGCCTTACCAGCTGGGCATTTTAAGCAGCAGATGTTGCCGTTCCGGTACTCTTCATCTCCGCAGATGGCTTCCCGCCGGGTCCTGATGCTTTGCAAGTCAAGGCCAGTCCGAGGAAATGTGCCAGTGGGTGCAAAATACCAAATCAAAACAATAATGACCTATGGGGGGAAAGAGAGTACCTGGTCAACCAATGAAATCGGTATAGTTACCTCCCTGTAATGTTTAGTATTCATTCAGTGTCTAATATATAAATTAAAATTACAACAGAAAGATGGCTGATAGTATCGACATTTCTGGTATAAAAATGAATCAACGAGCTGTGTCACTCAAAAATACACTTGTGGGTAATTTAGAGTCTGTTTTGTAAGCATTTGACTTCCCCTCAATTTGTTTTTCAAATTGTATCATGACACAAAGTAACCCCACTCAATAATAACATGCCATGATTTGCTCTGTGATTCCCACTGCAAGCTATGTGATATAGCAGCCAGCTTTCAAAATATAAACTTCTAAGAAGGTAAAACATTTATAATTAATATTAGTTCAGCATTGTACTACATTCACAAAACAAAAAAGTAATTCATTATGTTTATAATGACAGAATTTTAGCTGCAGCTGCCATTCCTTAAATTGTCAAATCTTGTCAACTTCCAACACCCCCGAATAAATTAAAATTTGACCAAAAATATCAGCGCTTTCTGACAGTTTCTTTTCATAGTTACAGTACATATGCCTGAGATCAAAATTAGATGTCACTATTAACAATGGGCTCTTTGCACAAATCCACTACTTCCTAAACTCAATACCACTCCTTCAATTCCTCTTTCATAATTGGACAAATTATTTCCAGGTGTGTCTGGCCATTGTCATCGAGGTTACTGAGGTTTGTCCAATCATTAATGACAGGAAATAAAGGAGTGGTACTGAGTTCAGGAAGTAGTGTATTTGTGCAAAAAGCCCATATGATGCAAAAAAAAAAAAAAAATACTGTGTACATTAAAAAATAACCATCCAAGAGCCGCCCACCATATTTTGTAAATGTTAAAAATATATATTTTTATGACTATTATGGGCGCGGCCCAAGGCTTCACTGTAGCAAGCCCAAGGAGGTGCTCTTTGTCCGGCCTGCTTTTACACAGGCTCCCCTTCTAACTCTGGAGCTGTTCCTAGTTACCCCGCCTGCTTTAAGTGGCCTGGAAAAATGCCTTGTGCTCAGCTCAAGGCTTCTGGACCATCACTGCCTCCAGCGGGAGTCTCACAATCGGCCGCTTACCGTGCAGGCTAGCCAGGGTCGGTAGATAATGTGTCGAATATTCCCACAATGTTAAATATTTACTTCACTGTAAAATCAGGCGATGAGCGGAAGAAATGACTGATGACGGATGACAATAAATGTATTAGGCTGAGTTACAGTGACTAATTCAAGCAACAGTTTACAACAGAATCTGTTCAATCCTTGCATTCAGCAATATCTTCTAGATCCTTTTATTGCCTGAGATAACATAACACTAAATATGACTAGTTTGAAGTTTTGCAAGGCCGTAAGTGTGTACCAGTGAGCAAATGACAAATTATTGACAACCCATAAGTCACACCTTCTGAAACAGATCGGTCGCGATGGAAAGACACTTTTATCTAAGTCACAAGTTTAGCCATTTTTATCATTATAATTATATTTAAATATTAAATGCGTGGGTGATTTATACGGATGGTGGAATTCATGTTAGTAACTAGGTCCACTGTGCAGGACAATGACACCAACTCAAAAATTTCTTTGTAATGTTATTTCAGAAAAATTTGTCCATCTGTGGGTACGTTCCAAACAGTATGATTAGCGGTCAGCGTGTAAATTATAATCCTGCGAAATAATCATATGTAGGCCTGTGTTTTTCTGTAACTAGCAGGAGAAAATTGCTTTTTTGTGAATATATAACACTGGTACATGTATTCCATTACTACCCATACCCTATCCATTACTAACTTTTGAAAAACGTTAATTGTCATTAGGGGAAATTAAATGACAAAGCAGCGTGGAATTTCGCAAGTCTTGGCATCCAGGCGTTAACAAACTCACTGGAAACTCCCACAGACAATCTGCAAGTAAACTCTGTGGGGTTGGTTGGGGGGGACCTACCGGTATTCTGTACTCCTTATTCCCAACGCCTCCAGTATCACAACTACAGGTTACGAATAACAAAATTTAAATCCCCGTATTTATCCCCTTCGTTCAAATGAAGAGTACACGGTGACGGTACAATACACTATGCATTTTCGACGCGCGTGGGGAAAGCTCCATAAAACTGTAAAATTGTAAAACTGGCGATGTGCTGCTCCTCAAAAGAAAGTGCTAATGAAACTTACAATCGGGAGTCTGTTCATTCTTCGGTGAATGTAATTATAGTCCAGCAGACGGGGACCAGCCACATACTCTTCCTCGAAAAAGTTTTTGATACTGACAAGGAAATTCGCAGGTGGGACTAAATAACTTCAGTCATGACGTAAGGTCAAAGGGCGGAGCAAAGTAGTGCACTGTCTGTAAGCATGAGGAGCTAGTAATACAAACAAGGGCGGGTCAAGAGTGAACCAATAATTACCAGTAATGTATTGTAACAAAAATCAAATCAAGTACCGCCAATTTTTTGTGGGGATAAACTAAAGCTCGTTTTTATAACAGTTTTTCTCAGGCGCGTCATGGTTCCCCTGCAAAAGCCATGTTCTTTCTTAAAATCTTTAATACATCTCTCGAAAGTAAATATCTCATGTCAGTGAACATGCCAATGCCATGAATGGCAACATTACACTCTGGAGCAGGGATCGCCCACTGCTTGGGTTCTGATAAATGCAAAGGGATTTTTTAGCATGTTTTGTGTGTGCGTGCGTGCGTGTGCATGTGTGTGTGTGTGTGTGTGCGGGGGTGGGGGTGTGGCCAAGAGTGTAGTCGACCCCCACATACAGTTATGCACCTGCAGATTCGCATACTCTCATATTTAAAAATAAATAAATAAATAAAATGGAATAGAATAAATAAAAATAAATATTTATATTATTTATTTTCCCCTCTTTTTCCCTGATTAACCCCCCCGCTTTCGTTTTTCATGTAAAATGTATATTGAATGCTTATCAGCGGGGGGGGTTTATTTGGTGAAGAATTTCTTAGGTTTGTAAAAATAAACAAATAAATAAATAATAACATTCCCCAATGCATTTCAAGAATAAGAATAATTAAAAAAATTTTTTTTGTCATGTACACAAATGTTGACCTCAGAATTTGACCCATCACAGCAAACACATAAAGGGGGCAGTTTGGGTTATCTGTGTGTTGCTTAAGGACAAAAAGGGTTAACATAAACTACAGTTAAACTCTATCGTGGGGGTTGCAATAAATCAAATCCGTGATATAGAATAATACACATATGTTATTATAGCAATTATGGATTTTTTATTTAGGGTTTTTAAGCAAGTTTTTAAAACAGGACAAAAACATTTAAACATGCATAATATATTGAGAGAGCAAGATCAATGAACAACACAAAACTATTTTACGAACAATGAAACAATACGTACTCATGATGACTTACGACGACAATGATGATGCCGTAATACAGTACATTCCCATTGCAATGCTGAAATAAAGATATATTTTTTGCAAAAAAAAAAAAAAAAACGACAAACGTGTCATGTCAATGTTGTCATCGGCTGTCGGTGACAATTAGTCACTTCTTTGATTGGCTGTGAAAATCAACCCCAACATTTTCTTTACAATACGATATTCTGTGACCTCACAAGCCTAAGGTATTCTGATTAGTATTGTGTTCGTGGAATATGAATTAAGCACCAAAATCCACCTGTTTTTCTCCATCTCAAGCTATCAACTGAAAATGACATCACGGTTCCTCAGTGCTCAAGGAACAATTAATCATGGCCCAGGTGCGCCATGATTGGCCCTGAGCAACTGTGATGTTATTTCTAAGCGACAGCAAGTGGATTCTTCGGATTGTCGTTTTTGCCCAGATTATTTATTTTCCTATCCTAGCCTATGCTTTCTTGTCCTGCCAGGGGACATGACGAAAATATTTAAGATTGCAATATAACCCAATATTATTGTGTTATATCGCAATACTATTGCGTTATATTGCAAATCTATTGCATTTTATTGCGATATTTTTGTGTTATAACCCAATAAGTTTTAAAATGTTCTCTTGCGTTATTTTGCAACAAAAGTAATTCTTGCAAAAGCATGCAATGTTATTTTTGGAGGGGAACGAAATACTTCAATTTACGGGTCATGAATTAAGCGTACTGGCAGGAGCATGCATGATGGCTTGGAGAGCTTTTTACAATCTAGAGATGTCCCAGGCAAGGACATACTTCAGTACTTCACATGCAAAGGTATGTACTAAATGTTAACACTTAGTTAACAAAACAAAACTGCTATAAATGAAAGTTTGCACAGCTTTTCGAGTGTAGGGTGACCATATTTTGATTTCAGAAAAAAAGGACACTTGGCCTGATTGGCGTCGGATGGGTCGAACCCACACCATAATCATGTCTGTGATGTAATATAACATATTGTAATGGAGTCATCAAACCTAGATCCAGACTGATACAGACTACGTTTACATACAGGCAATAGATAGTTCCCGTGTGATGTCATGTCATGCGTCCACCATATTGTTTGGCTTTCCTAGCAGTTGGTACGATGTGCTCTTGTAAATGTCAACAAACAACTGTTCCTTTTTATAACCAAAATGGTTGTTTCGTGTTGGGTACATGTAAATTGGGATTCTATTCCGCTCCAAAGATCCGAGTACATGAAGGTGATTTCACTAAATCAGTGATCAGTGAGTGTGGTAAGCCAATGTCAACAGAAAGGATGAACCCACAAAATACTCCAAACGTCTGCTCAGATCACTTCATCGCAAGTTAATTAGTTTTCCTTTTAATGTTTGGTCTTTTACTAAGCATGTTTAGATTGTGCATATTGTCTGTTCCTGTCCAGTCTAGCGCCTGCATGCTAGTAAACAGTACCCCCCACCAATGTTCCCTCTAAGCTGCGCGCGTGCGCAATCGCGCACTGCTCGCACATTCTCAGCGCACAAGAAAATCTATCCAGCGCATAAACAACATCAACATAACGTATTAATTAATATCTAATATTAGACTTAATCTAATCTAATTAATTCGCCCAATAATATTGTTTTTTTGTTTCTCACTCAGTGAGTGACAGGTGTCCAGCCAATGATACGATACGGTTCACTTACGGTACGAAGCCAATCATGGCATTGACGGTGCTTGCGTCTGGGCCCTGCCTATATGCGCCGTGCAGGTTAGCTAGCAGGTTAATAGATGCTAATACAAACCCCGCATCATGGCGAAACGAACAGGCAGCGACACATCCACTCACCAAGGCACAGTAAAAAAGAAATGCAGTTCTTTTAAGATGGAATGGTTGTCGGAGTATGTGCAAATTGAAGAAAAAGCGATGAAATTGGGTGAGATTTTTTCTTTTTCAAGTGAGAAAGGTCTACTCTGCAAAACATGCAGCGATGCCAAAGTAGCAAGTGAGTTTTCAGAGGGAAAAATGTGGATTGAATGGAAGCTGGACTATCTCAAGCGTCACGTTCAGTATAAAAGTCATTTAAAAGCTGTCGAAACTGTATGAAGACTCAAGATGGGACAGGGGATTGGTACATCTTTTTTTTAAGTGGACCAAATTACTTATTTAAAAATAAAGCGTGCATATCTGATGTTGCTCACAGTAGTCCTCAGTTTGCTCAGGGAGCTTGTGTGTATGCCCAGATACATGAAAAATTAGAGGGAACAATGCCCCCCACCCCGCGTTACAATAAATGGCTTCACACAACCACTTAGCACGAGTGAAAAAAGGGCATTTCTGTTATCATACATATCGTCTGTAAAATAGCGCACACACATGCAAAAACATGCCAGGGTATTTTAATGAGCACAACTGTAGTTTCCTTAAGTGCATATAAGCTAAGTTAGCTAGGACGTACCTTTGCCATGGTTGTGCTTTGCACTTCGCGCCCCCATCCCACAACATAGCTGGTTGATTGCCTCCATTGATTTATATGCCTTTAGTTGACACGGTGGTATACGTTCACGATACAGGGGTCACGATACAATAAGTATCGCGGTACATATGTATCCCAATATATAATCTTCAAGGCGATACATATCCCAATATTTTACATTAACGTTTACAAAACGTCCTTCTTTCACCTCCGCAATATTGCCAAACTTCGACTATCTCTCTCCCGTTCTGCTGCTGGGAGACTTGTCCATGCCTTTGTCTCCTCCAGGTTGGACTACTGTAATGCGCATCGGGATCCCTGGCAAAAGCCTACAAAGGCTTCAATATGTACAAAACAGCGTTGTCCAGATCCTGATGAGAGTGCAAAAATATGAGCACATCACCCCCATCCTACGCACTTTGCACTGGCTTCCCATACATTTCCGCATCGAATACAAAATTCTCCTTCACACCCATCACTGTCTGCACGGTGTAGCCCCCACCTACCACACAGAACTCCTCAAACCGCACACATCAGACCAAACCCAGTCAGGCCAACTGCACCGTCTGCGCCCGCCCGGGACTCAGCTCAAGACCATGAAACTAGAAGTCTTCGAGGGTAAAGATACAGAAGAAGAACAAGACTCTGATGAGGAATTGGCCGCAAAAGTAATACGGATGGAAGATACTTTTGAAAGTATGCAGGTCGAAGGATTAAAAAGGCCTCAGAAGTGAAATGAGTCCTCTGCTGAGGAAATAACCTTTGAAGCCCTTGCCGGAAGAACTGTATGTTTGGAAGTCCCTTCTGTGAACAGATGAGTCCAAAATGGAACTGTTTGGTCACAACTAAAAGAGTCATGTTTGGTGAAAAGTCAACACTGCATACCAGCAAAAGAACCTTTTCCCTACAGTGACGCAGGGTGGTGAGAATGTTAAGTTCTGGGCTGGCTTTTCATCCTCAGGACCTGGACAACTCAGAGGAGTATTGTAAAATCCTGGATCATAACCTGAAGCCGTTCTTTGTGAAGTTACAGCCTAGTAGACGATGGATCATGCAACATGACAATAATCCAAAGCATTCCAGCAATGCAACCAAGGAATGTCTGAAGAACAACAAGATTCATGTTCTGGATGTGCCCAGTCAAAATCCTGATTAAATTCTTTCAGGGCAGGGCACACTCTGGACGGGTTGCTAGACTCACCAGCCAATCGCAGATTACTGAGGAAATTTGAACAAATCAAGTGTTGCTGGATTTTATTTGTTGAAAGGCAGGTAACCAGTTCAAGATATACTCTGCCTCTTTCCCAGTGTCAGCCGGGTTAGGTTCCACTCACCCACAACACTACTGAGGATAAGCATGGCAGAACATGGGTGGAGCGACACAATTGACATAGTTATGCGTGTATGGTTCATTTGATAGACGTTTGATTACATTCCTAAATAGTGTTACTTCCACCTTATTATTTTTCCCTGTTAACACCGGGCAATTAGGTCATAAAAATAAGCTAAATATATCTTTACATCATCACTTAAATATGACAATGTTTTCTAGAATCTTTTATTATATCCCCTGACATTCTCTATATGCGGTGATTTTCAAGTCAAAACACTCCATCTTGGCTTTAACCAATTATGGAGCCAATAACGTTAGCTAGCAATTATTTCATTCATTTAAAATATTCTATATTTTGTACTGGGCCAGTATTGCTCTTCTTGTGGAAGTTCTGAATTGCTGTCGGTAGCATACTGTCAAATAGACACCCTACTGTCTTTTTGCAATGCCAATCTTCATAAACTGCATGTCAGTTTTTGGTAAACGTCATTCTCATGTGCCAGTTAACATTATCGAAGGAGCGGTTGTCTGCAGCTCGCAGATATGCGACCAAAAAGGAAAGGGCGGGACAAAAGAACAACTTTTGCACGCTATGGACTAATGTTGTGGACAGTGACTGTTGATTAATGTTCACAGCTTGCTCTGAATGAACTTATTACAGAATTTTATGGTGCGTTGAGTGAACGGCATACGCATGAGTAGAAATGTATGGAAAACTACCAAGGTGGAGTTTGCTAACTGAAGGTTTTTAGAAGTTTGGCACCTTGAGACAAAATACAGGTTCACGTAGATACCAGAAGACCATGCAGTATATGCCCTGCAGTTAATTAAACTCTTAATCCACATTGCACCACAATATTTATCTTTTTCCTCTTTATCACAGTCTGCATATTTTTTCTGCACCATTAATCGTACATGCAACTGGAACAGGTGGTTTTCAATGATAAGGCGATAAGGCAAGAGACACAGCTGAAAGTGTTATGACCCATTTCCCTTTCAGATGGATTTCACTACATTGTGCTTATCTGTTGCACCAAGGTCAGCTTCAGTAATCATCTCAAAATCATCTTCATGTTTTTCTTCTGTTACACAGACTTCAGCGTGCACAAGTTGACTGGGGGGTGTTGCACAAAGGGGAACATACCAGGAAAAGGGGAACAAATCAAGAAAAGTAATGATTAAGAAGGAGAAAGTGAAATAAGGACTACTAAATACTCCTACAAATGTGGGCCTTTGATTGCAAACAAGAGTTGTTAGTACGCACAAAAAAGTTTTGTTTTTTTCTAACAAATGTGTGTACAAATAAGTAGACCCCAAGAAAAAGACTGACAACTTGTTAATTCCCGGCCTAGCAGACATACTGCTGTCCATGGAGATCATAGAAAATACTAGATGTAGTCGTTTTTGTTGTGGGTTGCATTTATTTTTCGCATTAGTCAATTTGATTAAACTAAGCATTTTGTAATCTATGTCTTCTACTTGTAATATCAACCTTACTTTCATCTTGTGAATTAAGCGCATATTCTACAGAAAACATCCATCCATCCATCCATCCATCCATCCATCCATTTTCTTAACCGCTTGTCCTCACAAAGGTCACTGGGGGGTGCTGGAGCCTATCCCAGCTGGCTTCGGGCAGTAGGCTGGTTACACCCTGAACTGGTTGCCAGCCAATCGCAGGGCACACAGAGACGAACAACCATCCATACTCACAATCACACCTATGGACAATTTGGAGTGTACAATTAACCTGCTACGCATGTCTTTGGAATGTGGGAGGAAACAGGAGCACCCGGAGAAAACCCACACAAGCACGGGGAGAACATGCAAACTCCACCCAGGAAGGCCGAAGCCCGGACTCGTTCTCACGTACTCTGCACTGGGAGGCGGACATGCTAACCAGTCAGCCACCGTGCCGCCCACTTTTAGTCATTTATTTACTTTTAATTTTGGCAGTTTTGGTGCTCCACAGATGAGTGCATATAATAGAGAGAGAACACAGATATTTTCAGATCATATTAACTTGTAGACTCATTAAGCGATCTTCTCTGTTTGACAGTGACAGTATTTGTTTCAAGCTGGCTGTACATACAAACTCCACCCAGGAAGGCCGAAGCCTGGACTTGATCTCACGTCCTTTGCACTGGGAGGCGGACGTGCTAACCAGTCAGCCACCGTTGCGCCCTTCTACAGAAAACATTTTGTAAAAATTTTGGAAATTGTTCTTATGTTCATTGAGACATTGAATAAAATAAAATAAAAATTTGAAGGGTGTGTACTCATTTAATATGCTGAGCACTGTAACTGGACTCAGGAGGGAGGGGAGAGGGAGAGGGAGAGGGAGAGGGAGAGGGAGAGGGCGAGGGCGAGGGATAGGGAGAGGGAGAGGGAGAGAGAGAGAGAGAGAGAGAGAGAGAGAGATAGAGAGAGAGAGAGAGAGAGAGAGAGAGAGAGAGAGAGAGAGAGAGAGAGAGAGAGAGAGAGACTACATTACTTGTACTTACACTCAAAGTCAGTGCGGGCTAGCTAAAGATAGCAACATGAGGCTAACAAACAGTAGGGGCGGATTTAAGATATTTGAGGCCCCAGGCAAATGTAGGCATGGGGCCCTTTAGAGTGAGAAGATTTTTTATTATTATTATTATTATTATATACCTCCAGAATGATTTAATGCTTAAAGTGAAAGAGTATTCCTTAGTTGGAACACACCCCACTTTTCTACTCGTGACTGCTACCTCTGGCCTAAATCGCAACTGCAACCTCTGTGTCAAGTTTATGGATGGTGCGTGACTGCGTGTGCGAGTATGTGCGCGTGAATACATTTTTTCTCTTTCTTTTTTCTTTTCCCAAGTTTTCTTGGAGTCTGAGCTTGAGTTTGGGCTGTGCTCGAAGCCAGCCTCTACTGTGTACCGAGGACGTCACCCTCCAACCCCCCCCCAGAAACTGTGGCATGTTTGCCCCAAACACGCCACAGTAAAGGGAAGATTTAAACTGATAGGTGCAGTCACAGTAAAAAAGTAAGGGCTCTTTACATTAGTGGATTATGCATGAAGCAGAAAATTCTTTAAAACCCTTTCATGCGCAAATTATGATAATATACTTCAGGATTTTGTTCTCAACTGTTTTTATTACTCTTTAAGCATGAAAAAAAGAATCACCTTCATTTTTTTTTTTTTATAAACATACATTTTTCAACGAGCTGGTGACATGTCCACTAGAGTGGACAAGAGTGGAGCAACTTATGAAATATGTTTGTAAGAAAAGGATAAATAACAAAAATAATGTAAACACTGTAGAAAATGTCTGTTTGATTTTTAACATTGTGTTCACAGATTTTTAAAGTAGCACTAAGGAACTTTTCAACCTTAATAAAATACTTTCACAACTCTTCTGATGAAACATGGACTTAAAACTAGTTGAATGGTACCTTTGTCATGGCCTGAGGGGGTCTGTATCATTTTTACTGGCACAAAAACAACTTTGAGGAGGATGGTAGGAACACTGCCACACAAAAAACTACAAATGTACTGACTGCTTTATGGCATACGTCACTTCCCCCTTTACCCATTCGTTACAAAGTCGGAAGTAAATTTGATTGGCGTGAGCTCAAAAACGATGCAATGCGCTTATCCTCATGGGAAATGCAGTCTTCCTTCAGGCATAACATTATCACTTTTGTCCATATGGTGCCGCAAATAATCAACATAAACTGAAAGTTCTTTAGTGTTGCTTTAACATATTTTAAAACTCTTACATGTACTGCAAAAACATTTACCCAGAGATTTATTTTTACAGATACAGATAGTAATTTTCTTTGTTCTGGCAATCATTCATCATCACTGCCGCTGTCATCATCAGTCAGATGGTAAATGGTCGACTACCCTGTAGGTTTTGCTAGCAGGTTCTGCACCTGACCACTACAAAACACAATGACCAGTATCTTTACTCTCACATGAGGACTAAAATTGATAAAATATTGCTATAATAAAATTAAATGATGATTTAAAGCAAAAACAAAACAAAACTATATTGCAACAAAGTTACAGCAACACTAAGTTGTTGTCACAATACAGCTAATGACGTCCAAAGTCCAATTTAGTGGATCAATCGCCATTTCCTCAAATTACAAAATCAATACTTGGGATAGTTTAACAATTATATTACTTCTTAGTTGTTGCTTGATGCCCCAATATAAAAAAAAATTTAACTTGCAAGGGCCTCCTGGAATAGACACTTAGGCTACGTTCACACTGCAGGGCGTGATGCCAGATTCAGACTTTTTGTTAAATCCGATCTTTTTATGTACCGTTCACATTACAAAAACAAATGCAACATCTAATGTGAACGCACTGCGCCCGTGATGCGACTCGCATGCGCAAAGAGCATACGTTGAATGACGTACACCCAAAACAACGTCACGTTGTAGTGTTCATGGAAGTAACCCGACTCGTAACAGTTTTTCTCCAGCCTAGTCACTGAGGCAAGCGACTTTTATCAGTGTCATATGCAAATTTAGCTGTGCCGACGCACACTACAGATTGGTGGACTGGTGTTAAGAGTTCGATTCATACGTCTTGTCTGCATACATTATGCAAATTCAGCTGTGCGAACGCCCGCGCATGTCGCCAGAATAGCGAGGTTGGAAGAGGTAATAGAAATATTTGGGGAAAATGAGAGGACACTCGACCTCCTCATTTCATTGAGAAGTCTACCGAAGATGACGTTGCGTCATCGTCGTTTGTGATGAACCGTCTGCAGACTGCAGGGCTGAATTTTATGCTATATGTTTCAAGTGTGATTAAATTAAAGACATATAAAATGTAACACTATTACTCAAAACAGCTTTGTATATATTCACAGACGTGTCAGTAGTCTCCCTTCCAAGCACTCTCTCTGCCCGCGCAGAGCGCATATCAGGCTTTTGATGACGTATGAATCGGATTCACAGTGCAGACGCATTGCATACATATATCCACATACGAAAGAGGCCCAGGTCGGGCGCGAAAAAAATCGCATGAAAAAATCAGATACTTGTGAAAAAAAATCAGAATTGAGGTGCAGTGTGAACGCAGCCTTATTCCTTCCTTGCACGTCACATCTGAACTTCTGGCCGCTAGCTTGTTGTCGGTCATTTTTTATTTTTGCACTTATAAAAGTTGACTACTGGATGGCACTGGATGTCAAGACTAAACTAGTGTCCACTGGAGTGACTAATGGCCAACTGTGGCAAAAATATTCATTTATATAGGAGAAAACAACGTTTTAATAGCTGTCCACTGTAGTAACCACTATCCGTGAAACGGTTAAAGCCACAGTGTGTAATCTTTAGCACCATACAGTGGTGAACTAACAATTCATTCAATTAAAAAAAAACACTATTGATTTAAATAATGTGCCAAAAAATATGTTCTAACATATCAACGTACATTTAAAACAAATATATAATCATAGGTTTAGTAATCACTAATTATATTACATGGCTCTAGTCATGTTTCGCCGCCATCTTCCTGCTACGGATGCCGAAAGGACAACTTTGTGAACGTAGTTAGCCCTGGTGGTGCTTGCATCTAGTGTCAGACTCAATGGGTCTGCCACTTACGTTCCACAGCTGGGGCCGGCAGGTGGTCGTCCCTGAGTTCCGTGATTCGAGCTCCCGTCGCTTGTCACCTTCTGCTTTGATCTTGCAAGTTTTTACTAGCTTTTATTTATTACTAGCGTCTCCTGTTAGCTGCCCTTGTTAGCTGCTCCAGCTAAATTCGGCTCACTCGGTCATCTCGCTGGGCTTCACAATGGCTGCCAAGTTGCTGTTTCTCGCCGAGATGCGCGTTCGCTCACGCAAAATTAGAATTGGCTTGCGGAGTATGGTCTCTCTGAGCCACCGTAGTGTGCGTGCTTCTACATGCATATCGCTTCGGCTGCATTCTATGCCATAGTAACATCTCGTGGTCACTTATTCCACACCGTACCTTTAACATGAACATTTTAAATTCCTCAATGTAAGTTAAAACAAGTAAGTAAAAAAAAATAAAAAATCAAGTGATCACTTTCAACTGTGCATTTATTTCCAAAAGGCTGCATATACATTTGCAAATTCTACTGTACAGAAAACATCCAAAATGTCCATAATTATAGATCCAATATACCACGACGCTGCCCGGGCATTACCAAACCTTAGCTGTTCAGCACTAGAAAAGCTCTGTAGCCTATTCAATATTATAATTTAAATATGTTTTAACTAAGACCTTTAAATGTTTATCAGTGTGATTATTTTTCTCATCCCTATCTGTTATTTACAACATTCACAATTTACAGTATTTAAACAAGGCACGAGAATAGTGATATGAAGCCAAAGGCCCATGCGTGCAGCTAAAGAAAAGCATGAGACGGACCAACTTAGGTGAAAGGAAATCATTTACACAACTTCAAACTTTAGCTCTTGAAACAGTTTAGTGCTAGACCAAAGCATTATACATAGTGAGAACAAATGTTTATATTTGTATGTCTGACGTCACATTTCATAAACCTGCTGACATATCTGAAACACATTGAAAATGAAAGTGAATGCTAAATAACACAGGCAGGATGCTCTCAGTGCAACATAAGCCATCAAAAAGCAATTCGTTTGGGCAGTTTTAGTTGCGGCAAATATAATAGATAATCTGTCACAGTTAAAGAGACTAATCAAAGAAATCACATCATTTACCTGTCCGGATAAAGTTATTAAAGTAGTTTATTTTGGCTGCAAATGAAATATGGAGGCAAATGAAAATCTTGTACATCATAAAGTTGTTCACATCATTCACACACAAGGCAAGTTATTCGAAGTCATCCCATGATGAACCAGTGACATACTTAAAAAAAAAAAGCCAACAGAATATCAATGTTGAAATCACATCTATGAACAGAACAAACTGAACGAGTGTGTTACATGTTGGTCATTTTCTTGCTAATGTTTGCAAATATTTGATATATCTGATTTATATATTTAAAAATCCAACTCAAGTATGTTACAACACACCACATAATTGTTATAGCACCGGAATATTTTGTTCTACTTCACTTCTTCAAGAGAGAGAGCGAGAGGGAGAGCGAGGGAGTTAGAGAGAGAGAGAGAGGGGGAGAGAAAGAGGGAGAGGTAGCGTGAGCGAGAGAGTGAGCGAGAGAAAGAGATAGAGGGAAAGAGAGCGAGAGGGAGGGGGAGAGAGAGAGAGAAAGCGAGAGAGAGAGAGAGGGGCGAGGGGGAGATAGAAGGAGGTGGGTAGCGTGAGCGAGAGAGTGAGCAAGAGAAAGAGATAGAGAGATAGAGAGAGAGGGAGAGCGAGGAAGTTAGGGAGAGGGGGGTTAGGGTGAGAGGGAGGGAGGGTGAGGGAAAGAGAGAGAGAAGGGTGAGAGTGAGCAACAGAGAAAGGGAGAGCCAGAGAGAGGGAGAGGGTGAGAATAAGAGAGGGAAAGGGAGGGAGTGGGAGGGTGAAAGTGAGCAAGAGAGAGAGAGAGAGAGAGAGAGAGAGAGAGAGAGAGAGAGAGAGAGAGAGAGAGAGAGAGAGAGAGAGAGAGAGAGAGAGAGAAAAGCCTGCCTCAACATTTCAAATAAATTGATTCAACTTCATTGTGCCTGAATGTTTATGGTTAACATACTTTTACAATTTCCATTTGGTCCCACACTAGTGGCTGCCTTTTTCGAAATCATCTCCACTGGCTAATACCCAAAGAGAGCTTTGTTGAACAAATCATTGGGCATACATCTGAAATGCCACTAAGTTCTGAAGCGCATAATAATAATAAATGACAAAGTGAGGCGCTTTGACACCGATTAACACAAACTGCAATTACTGATTGCCTGAATAACACAGGTGACACAGCATGCAGCTTCTTCACGCACCTCCATTCATCATCGAGTATGCCTGCACGAGGTCACAACACACTGATTGTTAATGTCCTGACATTGAGTACATGTTGTTGGTCTGAAGGGAATTTACATTCACTCCTTGCATGTGTTCATATTCAGTAAGGCAGCAATTTAGAAATATTCCAATGATTTTACGTCCAGTTTTGGAAACATCCTGCTTATACCCCAGTCAAATGTTGAGTCATTGAATGTCATTTGGTGCGTGTGGAGTCAACATGACAGTTCTTAATGGTGTCGCTGGTTGATAGGCCACAGTCACGCACCCCCGACAGCTCTCGGAAATTAACTCCTCTTTTTGTCGGTGGAAAACAATTATCAGCTGTAAAAATGTGGGATGAAATCACTCTACCACTGGAAAGTGACCATGTCAGGTAGTCACACTCAGATGATATATTTTAGGCCTATAATATAATGTTATCAAGTGACATATATGTTCAAAGTCTGAAACTAGATTTTCAGAACAGTTTTGAGAGATGAATGTGGTCCAATACTTTGAATTTTCACAAATACAACATTTATGCAATTCTGCCAAAAGACTCTCCTTTGCTCTCATGCCAATTAAGAAACGTCGAGATATACAATATCTTCTTCATCCACCAAGCCACTAGGCGTAAATACAAACAAATAAAACTCAATTGCAAACAAAAGAATAATGTGAAGAAGCTGATTAGCGGTCTGTCACTGGACAGGCTAATAATAAAAAGTACTGTAGTGGTAGAATCCATCCAACCAATCGCTTCCTGTTCTGACACATCTTCATGTCACCATCAGCTTGCATCCTACCAACATAGTTTATCATCTGTACGTCTGCTTGATGTTCTTCCCGCATGATGTGGAAATGTGCACGTTCATCTTTGACTGCATGCCTGTATTTGATTCAAGTCAGTCTCCTGCTCATCCCGATCCTTGGGGGAACCTTTGGGGTGGATCTTGCCAATTTCTTCAAGGGCACTGGCAAGAGCGTCCAGGTCAGCCGTGTCCTGGTGGCGAGCCTCCCACAGGCACAAGATGATGGCCGAGGGACTCTGCTGCTTTGCAAAATAACCAAGGTTTCTGTTGAGGTGCAAAAAAAAGAAGAATTAATGAATAGTAAAGAATAATGAACATTGGGGAGTAGGAAAACTAATTACTACCCTTCCATATTGACAAACATTTTGGACGATCTACCGGTAATTGTTACATACACTGGAATTCAAAATGAATGCAGTTTGTCTCCCGTGTTCTGCCATTCGTTCTCAGTTGGGCCAAATCATGGATTTACAATATTATTAACAACTAGACTAAAGTGCAATTTTTGGAGAAATTGCGTGGGAATGCTGAAAGCTGAATGCTAAGATTTGAATGCATGTGAAATGCTTATGAAGTAAATTGAGTGATAAATTATAAAATGATGACCTCCTGGCTGCTATGGATGTTACGAAACATCACGATACGATAATTATCACAATATTATGGGGAGGTTGGCGATACAAAAAATAGGTCACAATATTGTAAAAAAAAAAAGACCTCATACTAAAAACACACACACAATATTGTGCTTTCGTACATTACAGCAATGAAAAATATTATAAAAATATAGTATATATAAAAATATATAAATACAATATAAGTATATTGAGGCACGTAGTTGCTAAAGCAAGCACACATTGAGTTTCTACACATATTGACTCTGTTCACAAGCGTATTACGCTCACTTCATCGGACCATTAGCGTGGATTTTAAACATAGAAGGGCCAAAACATGCCATGTGAAAATTGAACTGCACAAAAAAAACTAGCCACCAGAGGGTGCTAGAACTGAAGAAATGGAAATCAACCCAACTTTTTTGACAGCTGCTTTTAATATCGTGACATGACGACGACGATATGTTGTGGGAGTTTTAATATCGCGATATCACGATATTGCCAATATCGTTACATCCCTACTGGTTACTGGACAATGTACTTTACCAACTGTGGAAAGTGATACTTTGAAAAAGTTCCCATTGAAAATGAATCGGGAAAAGTTTATATTTATCGTTAAATTACGCAAAGACTGCAAGTAATGTGGAATCAGACGATAAATACCTCGGGAGGCGTGAATTTTTGAAGCATTCGAACATTGTAAATCGGAAGTATTATGTGAGAGTAGTTACACGGCAAAAAAGGGTGGAGAATAAAAATCACAATAACATATTGCTTGCATAATGCTTCAGCATTCCCACAATAAACAGTACCTTGATCCTCTTTACAAACACATCCCAAAATGTGACAGCGCTAACTATTCCATTCATTATATTATAATTATTATTCATGTTAATATTAGTGTGATGGAGGCTAACAGGAACGTGACTGTAATGGCTTCCTGACATGTTTGTACACTTGTCCACACTCCGCAGTAAGTTGGCAGCACGTGCAGTCACCCTCCCTCTGCTCTCGCCACTGGCTGGCAAGCAACACAATCCTACTATCTACACTTGTGCTCAGAATAATAGCAGTGTTAAAAACAGTAGGTCATGCTCAGAAATCCTTATAATGGTTGTTATATAGACACTCCATGCATGCAAATACATTGTGAACATGGCACATTCTACTCCAAATCAGAGCATGCAAGAACACGAAAATGAATTCTGTCACATAGTTCATCATTCAATTCATAAACATCAGAACTTGATTGACTCAAACAAGCAAAACAGATGTCAAGCTCACGGGATTCACAAGGAAAGCAAATTACAATATTCAAATGTACGTGTCTTCATGTGCAGTAGTCAAAATGGATTTGTGTGCATGGAAAAAAGGGTGTAAGAATATTCAGCACATTTTAAAACTAAATCGAACAAATCAAAACTTTGCGACGATTCACAATAGAGTCCAAGTGTTCCGCCTGGGGAAGATGACCCTCCATTGTCAGCTTTCTGCTTGGTAGTACTTTGACACTTAACATGTTCTTGAACCTTTGCAAACCAAATTCATGCTTAGTTTATTCTGACTTGACTGTTGCCACCACCACCCTGGAAGGAGTTTTGTTTCTTCACATTACTCATGTGTTTAAAAACTTCTGTTATTTTGCTTTGTGAACTGATTCTGCCGCTTTTTTTCTTCTTCTCAGTCCTAAGCGCAACAGCTGCACTTCTGTAGCTGCTGTATAGTGAGTATGTAGATGACGTGCTTATCTGCTCTACCTGTGATAGATGATCACTAAATGGTGTTGGATGCAAAACTACATTTTGCTTGTTTTTATTTGTTATAGAGAAAGCATGGTTTAATCTACTGTTGTGTATACAGTGGTACCTCGGAGTTTGAACATAATTCGTTTCTGCAAAGTGTTCAATGTCCGAATTGTTCAACCTTGGAAAAAAATTTCCCCATAGGAAATAATGTAAATGCAATTAATCCGTTCCCAAGCTCCAAAAACAGAAAATTCCTATTTTAATTTCCATATTTACAGTACAGTACAGTATTTAAACAATAACAAAATACCTTACCTTTTTTTGTTGTGGTGTGATGGCATCAGTATACTATATAAATACTATGTTAATTTAGTTCAGTGCTGAGTTTGTGTATTTTACAATGGGCATATGTTAGACTACTAAGCGGTCCTTGCGTGCGTTGTTTAACGTCAGGCACGTTGTTGAACAGCTAAGGGGGGTCCTCGTGCCAGTATTTACAGAAGTAGTCACGGTAGTTACAACAGCGCGACAATCTTCTTCCTAATTTCACTGTGGTTCGTAGCACTGTACGTTTTTCTGTGCTGCCACTGGCACTGTTGTCTTTCTTTGAGCCCATGGCAAAGAAAATTGTTGTGGAAAAATCAAAATGCACTCACAAATGTATGGAGCACCTCCGGTAGTATTCACGCTCTGACTAGAAATGAGCAACGCATCGTCTCAACTACCGCAACGTGAGCATTCGGCTTTGCTCGGCTACCCGTTGTCAAGGTACGTTAGGCTTAGCTTGCTTTGCTTGGGTGCTCGAACTCCGAAAATGAGTTCAAACTCCGAGGCATTTTTTACTCAGATTTTTTGGTTGAAGTCCGATTTGTACGAGTTCCGAGACGTTCAAACTCCGAGGTTCCACTGTATCATGTTTGGTAACTTCCATCTTGATCTTTTATGTTACATCTTTTTAACAGCTAGCTGAGATGATCATGATTTAATTCATTTTCATAAATTTAGTGCACTTGCAACTTGACAGAATGTTAAAATTTCCACAACTAGTATCTCTCGAATCTGTGACGCTGACCCTCCTGTCGGCAAAGCAGTCCTGAAAAATGACAACATTCAAACATAATTTGCAACTGAATTTCTATTGGACCTAGACACTCATTTTAAAATGACAAAAATGTCACCAAAGCTTGACTATTGAAATAATGATATCTTGTCTCAATGTCCTTACTAATTGACTTACTAAGTGTGAAATCTGGGCCTGTTCAAATAACACTGATATACTCACAGGAAGCCATGACTTATTTGTGTTTAAGGAATCACAACAGGGGCTTTATTGCACCTTCTGCTACCTAATGGAAGAATATTATTCTGGATGCTATCACTAAACGTCGCTAACATGAATATGGTATATTTGTAGATATTAAATAATTTTGGGAACATATAAATTAAATTGGCTAATTTCTTGTGTCAGCACTGATGACCTCTTATGGCATGGCACTCCTAGCTGGGAATCACTTTCCTGTTTGTTCAATATTGCAACATAAAAGAGCAAGCTATTTTCAACACTTTATATTGGTCAATGATTTGTAAAACACCTACACATGTGGACCGGCCACTTTATATATTTATTTATATTTGGCGTTTCAAGCGATTACAATTTTTACTCATAAATAATCGTATGACTTCAATAGTTAACTCACGATTAATCACAAATTTGATATCTGTTCTAAATGTACAATATATATTTTTTCATACTCTTGTTACCATAAAAGTGGAAGAAAATGTTAAACTAATAGAAATATGGAGGCATCTTTTAGTATTGATACCGCAATTTCTAAGTAATTCATAAAATTGAGTTAAAAATGAGATCAGTGTATTTTACTTTTCATATTAAGAGATATCTAATCTTTAACATGACGTAACTTGTGAAATTCTGTAAATTTTTTTAAATTGTAAAAGACAACTTGTCCCCACTCTTCACAAATATATGCTTTATTATCACATTTATTACAGCTAAATTTGGCGCGCACATGTCTACTGCGTTGCGACTGGAATTCCCTTAAAGGAACTTTATATTAACTCAAAATTAACACACTAATCTTGACAGATGAACAACATTCTTCCTCTCTCAATCAGTGCATGCTAGTCCAATGGCGGATACTACAAGAATATTATAGAATATTAATACCACTTAATTTACTAGTACCACTATCCCTATTTAATTGTACTTTATTGACCACTGCTGCTGTCTTTTTCTTGGTCAATCCACTCTCGTCAGATGGCCACCTGCTGCTGAATACTGATTCTGTTCAAGATTCAATGATTTCTGATTCAGTGTTTTTCTTTGCAAAAATGGTTAAATGTGCTGCTTGTGTGTCTTTACTGTATAAGAACGATATTCCAAACCCATTTCCATATGAAAAGTGCCTTGGAGCTTTACGATGCTGAGACGAGGACAAGGTGGGTTCCCAAACCATAAATTTCAGGGCACCTTGTTCAGCTTGACACTGAATAGCTTTTATGACTGTGGCTGTATTAGTGTCATTGGCATGCGGCAAATGAAATTTGGGGGTGACGAGACTCAGTGATGGCCACGTGTGATGAATGAGAAGCCCTCTGAGCTCTCAAATCCACCAAAGGTGAAATGTAGAGCCAACCTGTGAGGACCTCTGAACATTTTGGCTCTTTGATTTCCAAAAGAAAACCAAACATTTGTAATTGATTGTCAGGTGATAGCACTGGGTGGACATAACTTCATTTCAAAGGTAAATAAAGTTGATGTGTCTATTCTGCACCTGGCCATTGACCAGTCCAGGGTGCAACCCGTCAGCTGTTGAGGACAAGCAGTACTTTATCATTTTTCTGTCAGTGCTTCTGCAGAACCACTTATCAGATGCAGATTGTGTGATTTTTACGACCATGGAGTACATGTTTCAGATGATTTCGCCAGCAGCCTCATCTTTTTTTCTTTTTCATCTATGTACGTCTTCATCCTGCAGTTTTCTCCCCCTCTTATGATATTGTTCATCAGCACAAAACTGCTAATATATATATTTTTCCACGTGCAAATAATCTATGGGACTCTCCCAGAATATAAATATAGAGGTGGACATTTGCATAATGGGTGCTCTACACGTTTAAATGATGCAGGTGGCATAATTACAGTGGGATCTAATTTCCAAAAGGATTAAACATGTTGATCATTATATGCAAATCAACCTTTTAGCATTGATAAATCCAGCTCTAAACAGCATGTATGAGAACATATAAAGTTTTACTTAAAGAAGTTAGACCTCAATGGGCCTTCAGATTTAAAAAAATAAATACTAAATCGATAAAATTTAATTAGTGGTTTAATATAATAAACAACAACAGAACAAACTTATTTAAAATATGCATGTCCCACAACACCTTAAATATCTATTAAAAAAAAACTACACTTGAACCCTTCATGAGAATTAAAAAAAAACATAAACAAGAATATGATGTCTTAACAGGAGGAGAAAAGCTGTATTGCTTAGATTTCGGAGTGGTCGTCCAACTGAAGGAGCTTGTTGCCATGCCAATGAATGTATCATGAAAATATAGTCCAGTAGGGGTCAGTGTTTCACTGCAGCTCATTAACTTTTTGCCTTATGTCTCATCAGGTGCGATCCAAAGCCGCCACCCAGTGTGGAGAGGAAATCGTATCTAGATAATTTGGAACCCCAAAGGACTCCAAGATAGTGGCCCTTAATGAACCCCGAGCAGGAGATTAGAGCCACCACAATCTCACAGAAAACATTGAGGAGCTAAGTGACCTTAACAAAAGGGTCTCTCCCCATTTGTCACGCACACCCAAACGCACAACCATATCGGTGCATTCTGTAGTTTTGAATTACACTTACTTGACATTTCATCAGGCACATACCAGTCATACTAAATGTTGAGGTCGTCATTAACATGATGCTTGATATTTTAATTGGACTTTACAGTGATGTACAACTGCACTTAAATCATTAACTACATTTCAGTCAAAAGTGGATTTTATTATGTTTTTGATACAGAGTTCATCTTGCCTCTTAATAGATGATACCCAGCCGGTGTCCTGTGCGAGTCATCTGATCACTTGGTGTGAGACAAAAAATCCATCCATTCATCCATTTTCTATACTGCTTTGTCCTCTTTAGGGTTGCACATGTGCAGGAGCCGATCGACTTTTCAGTGATAGGCTACCCTGGAGTGGTCACGGGCCAATCGCACAATCAATATTGCAATATATTGCATCCTTATCTTTTACTGTACAGTATCAATGCAACAGCGTGAAATAAATACTGTCACTGTCAAACAGAGAAGATCGCTTAATGAGTCTACAAGTTAAAGTGATCTGAAAATATCTGTGTTCTCTCTATATTATATGCACTCAACTGTGGAGGACCAAAACTGCCAAAATTAAAAGTAAATAAATGACTAAAAGTGGGCGGCACGGTGGCTGACTGGTTAGCACGTCCGCCTCCCAGTGCAGAGTACGTGAGAACGAGTCCGGGCTTCGGCCTTCCTGGGTGGAGTTTGCATGTTCTCCCCGTGCTTGTGTGGGTTTTCTCCGGGTGCTCCGGTTTCCTCCCACATTCCAAAGACATGCGTAGCAGGTTAATTGTACACTCCAAATTGTCAATATGTCAATAAATAAATATATATATATATATATATATATATATATATATATATATATATATATATATATATATATATATATATATATATATATATATAAAAAAATTATATAGATATATATATATATAAATATATATATATAAGACATATAAGACTTTGAGATATTCTCATCAGTGAACAAAAGTTTTAAATTTGACCGAATCTCAGGCAGAGTGTGCATAGAATGCAAGAGAGGCAGGTGGCTCACCGATCTAAGTGGAGTTTGTGGGCTAAGAGTTGCCAGTCCTTGCCCTTGGCGTTGGCAGTGTCAAAGGTGGCGCAAATCCTCTGGTGGATGGATAAGGGGATTTTGAAAGCCTTGGGCCCCGTCTGAGAGGTGATGGTGCAGTCTGTCTGCATGAAAATTGGAACCAATTCCTTTTCAGTCTAGGGAAAAAAGTCGAGGCAAACATTTTTTAATCTGTTAGTAAACCAGATATGTGGGATATATTTTTTTTAAAGTCACAACATTACAACAACATATGCGATGTATCAAATGCTTTGTACACATGAAAGACATAATATAAACATGATTTCCCATTTCTTTGTATTTTCTCTTATTCAGAAGACAACATTGTAAAAATCATCCTTTTGGTCATATAGTTGCACTCCTGGTCTGGAATCATGGGACTTATATCTCCTCGCAAGTCACAGTAAACATGCAGAACAATTCATGTCACAGTAAACATGCAGAACAATTCATGTAGTATGACTGTAGCATACCCACGTATGCAAACATTCCATTTTTCCTGTTTCAACCGACCAAAACCACCTGCATTTTTCTAAATATAAGTAGGAATACTTGTAATTGGTACACTGTATAACAATTCAACAAAAAATATTTACCCTCTACAAATAAATTATATTTGTTCAAAACTATATACTATCAAATTGGATGGCAGAAGGTACAAAATTAACCTGTGTCTATCCATTTTAAGTGACATTTTTGTTTGGTGATGCTTGGTGAAGGGGAAGTCAGGTGAGGTTTTTCTTTACAATAATGTATTCTATGCGCCCCAACTTGTCTATACACGTCATTCTGATTGATTAATATAGCATTTGTGGTGGAATATGAATAAAGCATCAAACTCTTGCTGTGAACGTAAAATGACATCACAATTGCTCAAATAACAACCAATCACGGTGCACCTGTTTTCTGAGTTTGGTGGGTCGTAACGAGTTACAATTACTCCGTTACATTTACTTGAGTAACGTTTTGAATTTTTTTTACTTCTAAGAGTAGTTTTACCACACAATACTTTTTACTTTTACTTGAGTAGATGTGTAAAGAAGTAACACTACTCTTACTCCGCTATATTGGGTTACACTAGAGTCGTTACCCGCCGCTCCATTCATATATTAGATTTACCGTATTTTCACGTAAGCTCTCCGCTTGACTGATCGTGTGGGAGCATTTCCGCGGACACTAGTGATGCGACGTTCACGAACGAATCGAGTCTTTTGAACGGCTCTTCAATGTGACGATGGGAACAGAGTCTTTATAGAGAACCCTTCAACCCCACCCCCTCCCCCGCATGCCACGTTCGCTTTTCGAGGGAGCGTCATCTTCGCATATTGATGTCAATCAAACAATTTACTTGTAAGTGGGTCGTTAAGCTCTGAAACAAGCAAAAAGAAAAAGAAAAAAAAGAGGACACTGCTCATTGCGCATGCCTGCTTTGGCACCATAGCAGAAGTTACAGCACAACAAGCTCAAAAAGTTTTTTTATTTGTTTATTTTATGGTTTGAAGATGCCACCATTTGCACATAATTTTATGTTTTTGTCTATCTGATGACATTGTTTAAAAAAAAAAGACTTCATGTTCAAGCAGTTACTCAGTACTTAGTATTATTTTCAGCAAATACTTTTTTACTTGTACTTGAGTGATTTTTTGATGACTACTTTTTACTTTTACTTCAGTAATATTATTTTGAAGTAGCGATACCCTTACTTGAGTACAATTTTTAGCTACTCTACCCACCTTTGGTCACGAGCCATTCGCAAGCTGAGCTGTGAATGGTCGTTACATAATGCTGCATTCGAGGATGGCCGGAAGTCGGACTTCTCCGAGTTCAAACCAGGAAGTGTGTATGGGAACGCCCCCTTGAACTCAGAAATTCCACTTGCAAAGTCGGGAAAAAAAGTACCCTGACTTCACTGACTGACTTCAATGTGATGTCATTCTACAATGGCGACCATCATGGAAACACATACCGTGAATGGTCAAACATAATTTACTCGAGTATAAAACTAGATAGCTTTCTTCATTTATAAATATTTGATATAACTTCAGGTAACACAACGTACGTGACAGTATGCCGCTATTTCCCTGCATGAATTTATACGGTGAACTACTGAACTATATGGAATTCTTATAAAATAAATGAAGCAAAATTGTGAGAAGGCAAGTTTGCTGGAGGTGAAAATGTGTTTTGAGGACCAAAACAAAATGCAATTTATTACTATCCGCCAATTGGTTGTTTACTTTCGCCTCGAATGCTTTCAAGTGGAACTAGAAAAAAACAAATAAATCCGACTTCCGACCTTCTTTGGATGCAGCATAAGCCCTGAGCAACTGTGATGTAATTTTTAGTTGACAGCCAGTGGCAAAATGGCCGCCCCTGAAATGGATAAAAAAATGTCATATTGCAAAAACGCAATATTTTTCACAATTTAGTTACATTCATTGGTTACAATAGTTTTTAGACTAGTGGGGCTGCACTGAACATATTATTGTACAGAATTTTTTTGACTAGACTTCCACTTTATTTTATTTTATTATTTATTCAAATTATTTTCTAATATATCAATAGCATACGTATAAATATATCTATAAAAATATATTTTCCCCATTAGATAAATTTTTTGTCTTCGTTATTTCATTGATGCACAAACATATACATATCATCAAGATAAAAAAATTAATATTTTTTGAAGCAGTGTGATGATGTTAAGGTTAACTCTTTGACCGCCATAAACGTTATATAACGTTTAGTAAAAACATACGGAGGGGCGCCGAGGACGTTAAAAGACGTTCACTATGTTTTTTTTGGGAAACGGGTGGAGGAAAGCCTTGGGCAGCTGTGCTGAAAGTATCAAGCAGATCTAGTTAGTATAATGACTCGTTTTCGCCCCTAGATGGCAGCGATGACTCTCTTTGGACAAGATTGGGTGGGCCGCCCACCGTGGGTGTCAGTAGAAGACGTGAGGCGGAGCTAGAGTGTTGAGGGGACAATGGCTGATGATGCAACAATGGCTGATGAAGCAACAATGGCGACCGGTTGCAAGCAGCTCACGCTTGAGCATTTTTTTCAAAGACGGAAAGCATCGATCAATACTAAAAAGCGCATTGATGTCGACGATGATGATGACTCCGAGCTTGACGCCAAAGTTGGAAGCCTTGACGCGACCGTTATGATCACGTAGTAAGCCTCACCGGCTAGCGCTGCTAACGCCGGAAAACGCGCAGCACAACCGACCGGGTACTTCTGCACAAGCGGACATTCGATCGGGCGATGGATGCATATTCATCGGAGGAGCGGGTACAGTCTGATCACGGAGAAGACACTGGTTCTGGACTACGATGCCACCATGAATGGAGTGGATAAGATGGATCAGAACATCTCTTACCACCCGGTATAGCAACTGAAGGACATGAGGAAGCCAGACGTAACACCACCGTAACGTAACCGTAGCATGATCCTGATAGTAAACTTGATAGCAACACACACTGCAGTATATACTTGCTATTCCCCGGAAAAAACGGCCGGCAAGAAAGTGTAGCTTCTGCACGCGAAGAGGCAATCGCAGTGAAACTAATCTGTTGTGCAAATCCTGTTGCGTCTCCTTGCACGCAGGGGAGTGTTACACAAAAAGAAAAACTGTCGTTGAAACATTCACATAATTGTAAATAGTACCACAGTTGCACACATTTGTAAATAGTTTGCCAAATTGTTGTCAAATTGTTACACTGTTGAATGTAAATAAACGTATTTTGCTATCAAAAAACACTTTTATACGTTTTATAGAAGTAAAGCACTATTTAGGTGTTTGTGGCATCATTCATGGACAAAAAGAAGTGTAAAATTCACTAGAGTGCATGAAATATCGTTTCACTAAAAGCTTGATTTCTCCGTATTTTGGTCCAAAACAAGCGCATTTGGATGAAACTAACCATTTTCTATTGTTGATTACTAAAGAACGGAATAAGGTTTTCTGATGAAAGATGAAAGTTCAATCTTTCATTTGGTAGTATGTGTGTTTCCATAGTCCAAACAGAAAATTTTCTGTGGACCTTGAAAGATCAGTCAAAATGCTTAAATCGGCTGGCACTCACAGCATCCCTTTTCTGAAAACGTCTGGCAGTCAAAGAGTTAAGAATGGGCATTGTGGCTTGTCTTTTTTTTGTGTGTGACATAGCTAATATAATTAACATATACCGGTAACTAAGCTAAGCGGCTCCACCACTATTGTGGGTGGAAAAAATACAGTGTTTTGTTTGTCACATGTGACAAAGAACACAACAACTCAGAGAGTTTAGTCGTGTTGAAGGCCTTGGGGCAAGATAAGCATGAAAGTGATTGAGTGTGAAAAAGCACTTGTGAGCAGACGAGTATCACTCTCTCCTCAGCCTAAACATCCTCTTGACAAGGTGCTCTTGAGTAAGGATTTCAAACTCCTAGCTGCTCCAGTGGAGCTGCTCAGCCGCTGACAGAAGACGGTTGTTACTCTGAGAAGCTCCCACCAGGTGTTTGTGCATGTGAATGTGAAAGCAGTTATTTTCTGGACACAGTGTCTCTCTGAATAAAGATTACCGTAGTAGGTGCTTGAAAATGGCTAGACTGTTGTTATGTATATACTATACAATTTTGGGGGGGAATATAGTGGTGTCCTCACTCTATTAATACATATTGCATGCTCAGGAGAGCTAGTCCTGCTGACGGTGGACACACTGCAGGAAGGTTAGACAAAGGTTGAGCAAGAAAGTACACTGTCCGTCTCTCGCCCGCACGCAGCCCAAGTGGCTCACCTTGCCAACAGCTGTGTAAACCTGCAGAATCTGTTCATGGCCTTTGACCTGCCGTACGCTGATTTTGCAGGAGAGCTGGGTGGTGGCCTGGTTGTATCTCTCCAGAGAGAAGGCACAGTGCAGAGGCTGCTGATTGCTGCACCACACTTGGGGGAAGGTGAATTCCTGCCAGCAACATATACAGTACAGTACAGTATATAACAGCGGTATGCCAAAAACATGACTCAGCTATCAACGTCAACAGTTGCCACTCTTATACATGCACGTGCAGAAATGTGAGATGTAAAAAAAAAAACACACACCAAAAAACAAACAAAGCTTGCTGTAAGGGCTGTGCAATTACTCATAATTCAATTACAATTTCAATTATTACACTCCACAATTACAAAATCAGCATAATCATAAAAAAAGATTATTAACCAGTTACAATTTTCGAGTTGTTTAAATTTATACATTAAATAAACAATAAAATGTTTTCATCCAAAAGGAACTTACATAATTATAGTGTTTCAAATAATTTTAATTGTCTTAATATGTTTTTACATGTTCTTGTTTTGTACCAAAAAATAAATGATCATCCTAATTGTGATTTAAATTATTACCAAAATAATCGTGATTAATATTTAATATTTTAAATATGTATATTAATTAAATAATTAAATATATTTAAATATTCTCATATTTAATTAATATTTTCTTTGTAATCGAGCAGCCTTAGTTGCGGTTGCAACATGTTTTGTCATTAAATCAGTTAATTAAAATTGAAGCCTTTATTTTAATTAGAAATGCACAGCTTATCTGGCACACAATTCTAAGGTTTGGGGTTCAAAACTCAGTTTCAAGTTCCCCATGTCCCATTGAAGACTTGAAATTGTCTTATGAAGTGTAAGGGCCCTATTTTTGTAAACAGGCGCTCGTGTGCTCAACGTACAAACGGAACATTAGCATCCAACTTTGTTTAGTGTACAGTCCACCGTAAACATAAAATTTTCGCAACTGCTTATAGCGTCCCGTGTGTTGAATTTGACCTGGGAGTCGATGAGGTTCACGGCTCCCATGTGTCGAGCCCAAGAATGGTGGTGCAAGTGGTGTAGGGTAATTTTAGAAGACTTGACCAAGGCAGACAGATTTGCAATTTTGTGTGGTGGCTGTCATAGTGTTTCATAAATATGTGTTTCATAAATATGACAATATCATGGGATAATCCCTCTGAATCATTAAAGAACGTAACTCATGGAACCAATTATTATCATTATCATCTAGAAAATATTTCAATGACACCCTCCTGACCACCAGTGTTGGGAATAACGGCATTTAGTATAGTTTAGTATATCGTATCGTATCGTATCGTATCGTATCGTATCGTATCGTATCGTATCGCATCGTATCGTAAACTAACGGCGTTAGGTAAGTCAGTTTTTTTTTTCATGAACGGACTAATTTAACTAATTATTCTCCCCATATTTGAAATTAATTTATTAGTTTTACGGCTCAAAGTAAGCTACAGATGTTGTGCAGTCGTGTTGCTCTTTTGCGGAAATCTTGCTCTGAAATGTCAGTTGCGCGCAATTAGAGGCAATGTTGTTGTCGGACCTTGTCACAATAAAAGTGTCTTGACAGCGGAAATGTATAGTGACTTTTATTTTAGAGGTGCCGCAGGAAGCATGTCATGACGTGACGGATGTGTCTCGCTTCTTGCAGCTTGGAGTGATTGTAATCAGGTACAAAGGGCGGCATAGCTCAGTGGTAGAGTGGTCCTCTCCAAACTGGGAGGTTGTGCGTTCGATCCTCAGTCCTTGTGACCATGTTGAAGTGTCCTTGAACAAGACAGTAAACCTGAATTTGCTCTCAGTGGAGCTGGCTGGGAGAACCCTGCATGACAGTAGCCAACCACTGGTGTATGAGTGTGAATGTAAGACTTTGTAAAAGGTTGTAATTCCGCAGTAATGTACTGTAATATCACAGTAATTGCTTTGCCGCAGCAGCTGTGAAGTTACAGTTGTGCTTTTACAATAATGCATTGTAATATCACAGATGTGAAATTACAGCAAATTGCTGTGAGTACATTTCACAGTACTTTATTGCTGTAATCCTTAATGTGAAAGTCATACAAAACCTATCCAATTATTTGTTGTGGAATCGTATGTAGCATGCACCAATCTCATATCTCGATCTCAGCGAGTCAATTCCTGCTCCCACAAAGTGAAGCATTTGTGTGCTCTTTCACCGCCCACATTTTACGCTGCTAGTTGGCTGTGTTCCATCCCACAATGGCGTACATGCAGGCGTATATGCCCAATTCTACCTGTGCAAATTCCAGGAAAATACCAAAAGAAAGAAAACTCCACCCATGTCCACAGTTAGACATTACAATAGTATGTAGTAGAGTTTCAGACATCATGTGACCATTCCTGAATACAAAGCACAACAAACAAACAAAAGTATTTACCTCAAAATCTGTGTGGTGGGAGGCTACCTTCATGCAGGTTAACATCTGCTGATTCAACCACTGTGTGCCAAGTGCCAAGTGCCCAATCGTATCCTTTGCCATCATTTTAATAATAAATAACTACTGTATACAATCAAGCTACACTTACACGACAAACTGAATCAGTAATTGACTTACCTGATATGAAGTGGTTGGTACACAGGTGATAACCACCACTATGAGAAGCATCCCAATTCTCTGTCTTGTTCTTGACACTGTTCATGGTTGCTAATGCTAACGGCTACGCCTTAGTTCCTCTTTTGGTAACCTGTAGAATGCTCACCTTTCTTGTTTTGCCTCTTCATGTTGTGACACCCTGGTGCACAACAGCGGTCTATGATTTAAAAAATGTGACATTTGCGTTTACTCACAGTAGCTGGCGTTTTTTCTATCAGAGCAAAATGGCGGTGTTTTTAACGTCTGGAGCTCTATGGTCAAACTGTAATAGTGAAAGTGAGTGTGAATGTTTGTTCGTCTACATGTGGCCTGCAATTTTATTGGCTGGCAGTAGTGTTAATTTTATCAGCCATTTTAAAATTTAGTCTCAGGTTTCAATCACGCTTGTTAGTTTTTATCAATAGTTAGTCAACCTCATCCCGTTTTTATTTAGTCCACTTTTAGTCAAATATAAATCTAGTATTTTAGTCTTTATTTTAGTCCAAGAATTTTATTCTTCTAGTTTTAGTCAACAAAAACTGTCAACGTTTTAGTCTAGTTTTAGTTTTTTGTTTAGTTTTCGTTGACGAAATTAACACCAGCTGGCAGTCGGTCCAGAGTGTACTGTGTCCCTCATCAATTGAGGACAAGTGGTATAAAAATGGATGGATGAAGGATGATGCTAAAGAGAAAAGGATTTGCAATTTGTGACTGTTTTACTATTTACATATGTGTGTACAGTATAGCTATAAGGGTCCGTTTTTAATGACAGTTGAAAGATTGATTTCAGCTACATTTAATTTCTGGAGAACCAGCACATCTCTTCAAATGTCTTTGACCTCTTCTGGATTCTATCGCTGGCAAATCTGCATATTATTATGTGAGCTGTCAGTTGTTCTCAAAGGAGACAGTATTTAAAGTGTTGACCTGCGTTTCTGATGAAGACCTGACCCTTATGATTTTGATCTTGACTGCACGGCACAGCACAAAGCAGCAGATAATATTCAAGGAGAGGTAGGGGGAGGTGTGGAGTACAGCCGAAAAGCTTGGATGCTCTTCAGCACTAAAAGCTGACTTGACGTATGCCACAATGCTCGGCTATTATTCTACACCTGCTCCACCAAAGCGAGGCGTGCCTGCTTTCCGGAGGCTCTCATAAATAAGGCTGTTGAGGAGGCGGATGACTTTGAAAGCACAGAGCTTTCGTCCTGCATTCACTGGATTTTTTGAGTCAGGATACAGCTCAGCAGTGCTGCAAATTTCTTCCACAGGTTAAAAAAAAAGTAATAAATAAAACAGTGGTGGGTGACTGCAGCAATCTGTCCTACTTATTAGATGCCGCATGTTTCTGATGCTGAAAAAGGAAAGGTGGGTAAAAGCAAGAGTCATATTGGAGCTGGAGTTTTCAGCGATTCAGTTGTTAAAAAGTGATAATCACAGCCAGTCCAAAACCACATACAGTTTATGGAAGGAAATACTGATTTCTCCCAATTTATGCTTGTTCGTGTGCAGTATGCACCAGCATTGTCATTGCAGCAAGCAACGTCCTGAATGCCTCAGCCTTGAACAATCATCAACATCTAAACATCACTTACAATTTTGCATTCAAAAGTGTTTTAAAGCCTATCAAACTATACAGCTCTGCTCAATTCATTTGCTCCCAAAAACGTATAAAAACCCTTTTAAATATTGCTATGGTCTCAAAAACGTATTTATACGTTTTTATGCTAGAGCATACAGTAGACTTTGATGCAGCCTCTGACCTGAAGAGGTCGCTTAAAGCAATAGTAGTTATTACTAAAAACGGCCAGCAGTGGCAAAAGAGTATAAGAGATCAGCCAAGACCATGTTGCAACAAGCTCTTTTCACCAGTGTTTTCAACAGGTTTGTGAATAATGTAAAAACGTAGCTATATTCTAATGCAAATTTCTGCAAAACAGAAACCGGTACAAATATACATTTTTTTCCTAATGAAAGAAGAGACTCTAATCTTTCCATGTTTTTATAGCAATATAACACAACATTCTGTGGGCCTTGCAAAATCAGTCAAAATCCAGTAAAACAGCCAGGAACGAAGGGGCTTGCTTCAGTGAAAATGGCCGGGAGTGAATAAGTTAATGTGTCCATTGTGGCAACAACTAATCTTGTCAGCTATTATTTTCCACAACTGTATTTTTATTTGGACAGCAAAAAAATACAGCTATCAATGCAAATTCAATGAACTTAAATTCAAAAAGTGGGTGCCTTGCACAAGAGCATCTCAACTGTAGTAGGACACAGGAAGTAGTATCCCACTGCCATCTTGCAGAGACACCACTCTATGCTTCAAAATATCGTTTGATGTTTAAACAGCTTGTTATTGCTGTCAGATTTAGTTTTCTTTCATTCTATCCATTGTTTTCTTTTGATATCATTGACTGTGATTACACTCAGGGTAAGACAGCAGGAACTAGCATCTGCTGAATAAATTGCTGACAAAACGAGTCTGAGTGACTATGCAAATAAAGAACAGCTGGAAATGTTATTCTTGGTCAGAGGTGAGGTGTATCTTCGGTGTATTATGACCATTTATCACATTTTTAATGATACATTTTGTGAAGTCAAACTAGCAAATTGATATTGCTGCCACAAGACTAGACAATGCATATAGTGTGAACACAAACTGCTTTACAATTGTATTAGACCAACAACCAATGTAAGATCTATGCCACAACATTGGTAAGAACATTTTAAATGTTTGTCATTGAATATAACATTTTCTAATTTACTGTTTTGCAAAAACAAGACAAAAAACAACAACAGAACAGTTGCATATAATCATTGTTTCTAATATAATAATAATAATAGTAATAAATATTATTATTATTTTTGTGTTTTTATGACAGGTGGTCAAAATGAATTTGTTGAGCACCAAATATACCCATAGACTAAAAAAGCAGCAAAAGACTATACTAGAATAGAAACACAGTAGGAATATGTTTGCAGTCTGAGGGACTACATCAGTACTTAAGTTGTCATTTTGTCAATTTATTCTAAATGTTACATTAATGAATAAATAAATTATGTGACGTGTTAAAAAAAAAAGGTTTTGCACTATTGAGGAATGAACCTGAATGGAGTACCTTAGGCACAGCATCATAATTACCATGCGGTCCAATCCAGAATAGCAATGAATTCAATTCCATTTCCTGTAATTCAAAGTCAAATTCATCCACGAATTGAATTGAATTCTGAAAATCAGAATTTTGCCCAGCCATGATAATTACTATACAGTACTGTATACCAGTGATTCCCATCCGCTGTGCCGTGAGCGCTTATGAGATATGCCGCAAGAAACGATCCAATCACCAATCATTGCACCCTGAGCCCTATGCTTACATCATGCTGGCTTTTTGATGACTCCGCGGGCTAAAAATGAAGCCGGCAGGTTTTAATATATAGCATTATCTATTCGAGTGCCCTGCCCGCAGAAAATAGCGGCCACTGCAATAGAAATGTTTAAACCTCTATTTATTATTATTATTATTATTTGGTTTTAAACCACACCTAGTATGCAGCGAGACTTTTGTCCTGCCTCAGTACATATGGATGTTATTCTGTTTCAATGCTACTTTTGCTTTGTTTTTGTTTGGTGATGTACCATGGCATTTTTTCTCGTTTAAAGTATATGCCTTTGCTCCATGAAGGTTGGGAAACAAAGCAGTATACTTGTCAGTTACACTGATCATTACCTGACAGGTGGTAAAGGGTTTGATGCTCCACAAGAACTGGGGGACATCCTGGATAGACACCTGTAGGCTGAAGGTGTTTGCTTGAAAAGGCAACATCTTTGGCTCCTCGAGGAGCTGACCCCCTCTGCTCTTCTCTGCTGCAACCACTCCCTAGATGGCAAAGGGAGGGGGAGGGAGAGGAAAAGAAAGGTAAAGAATAATTTACATTTTGCATACCTGTACGTACAAACACCTGTTGCTAACCCTTTATTGATTTATTTGAACAAGGAACGATTGACAGGTCTCCACACAAGTCCTCTATTAGTGTCACAGTTACAAGTATCAACACAGCAGAAAGAAGTTGCATTTGATGGAGTAGAAACGTGTGTCAATGGCAAACATGTCTCCCAAATTGAATTTCTGATGACAGATGACTTGTGTTGTCGCTTGCAAGTGATTATTTATCATCACTGTTGAGTGTCCCAGTGGGATGGTTTCATGTCTTGCCTGTCTCATCGAGCATCTTAGGTCACTCTGATTGAGAGGCGACACATGAACACAGAGGGATATCTATGAGAGTGTACTTATTTGTTGTGAAGAATGTGCTTGAGGCAAATTGCATATTGCCATTTCACTGGGCAACTTTTGACAAGCCTTGTTTGAAAACACAGAAGTAACAGTAAGCGACCTGGAACATAGGGTGTCTCATCTGCCTGGACTATCTGGACTCGTTTTCTGTTTTTCCCTGTAAAGCATGCACTAACCTTTGGTATGTCATGACTTACTTGAACAAATCTGAAACGGTCAAAATACCACAATTGACATTTAGGCAAATGTTTTGTGCACTTGCCGTAAAAATGGGCACGTCTTTATTTTTGTGCTGGTGCATGCCTAGTTCAGTGTGTTTGGGAATTTGACATTTTCTTTTACGTGCCCCTGGCGCACCTGACAATTTGGTGGCTGAAATTAGACTAAACTTCAGACCAGGGGACACCAGGTCTAAGTTGTGGTGTTACACGATTTTGGTGAATCTGTTCAGGGCACAGGCAGACAGATTATGAGCCACACAGTCATCAGTGATGATAGTAATCCACACATCCATTTTCTGCATATTTTCATTGTATTTTTATCTGAATATCTTAATTATACTGCCCTCCTTGGCTGCGGCACAGAAAGTCAGCTTTTGCTTCCGTCATGTCAAAGATCGTGTACTTCTCGTTCACCAAATTCAAAGGGAATGAAAGACGACGCTTCCATAAAGCTAGTCGGCTGTGTTCACTCCCACAACAGGGCAAACTATCCATTTGTATTTGCAAACGTTTGTGAAAATCATCACCCTCTTAAAATAACTGCATAAGTAATTTTTTGGGGCAAAAAAATAATTTTTTTTGCCTAAATCATCTCCTCATGATGCAAAAGGTTCATTTTAATTTGGTGTGTTTCCTGAAAAATCTGAAAAAAATGACTTAGGCAATTATTTTAATAAGAAGGTATTGAAATAGCAAAAGAAAGGAATGGCCTCCCGTTAGCATAGCTAGTTAGTTAGTTTGCTTTGCACTAAACTTGGGTTGGGCACGAAAATACAATGCTTAGAGTCAACTGTCCCTAAACTGCTGTTTGGAATTTTCCTTGATCCCTTTTAACTAATTTGCTCCCAAAACGTATAAATGCATTCTATTTAAATATTACCATACTCCTAAGACATATTTATGTATTTATTTTATTTTATGCAAGCGCATACAGAAGGGTTTGATGCAGCCTCTGAATGGAAGAGAACTCTTGAAGCATTGGTAGTTATTACAAAAACGGCTAGCAGGTGGCAGCAGAGTATAAGAGATCAACCAGGGCCATGTTGCAAAAAAGCTCCTTTCCCCAGCGTTTTCAACAGGTTTGTGTATAATGTCAAAACTTAGCTATATTCTAATGCTAATTGCTACAAAACTGTACTTTTGTACTGAAAGAAGAGACTCAAATCTTTCTTTTGGTCGGTTACATGTTTTTATAGCAATAGAACATAATATTCTGTAGGCCTTGCAAAATCAGTCAAAATCCAGTAAAACAGGAGCGAAGGGGGTTGCATCAGTGTAAATCGCGGGGAGTTAATGAGTTAAGCAAGGATTTAATTTGCCTTACACACAAATGTACATACTGTAAATTAGACAGACTGGGAACAGGTGCTATTAATTGATCTATTGTTTGCTCTGTAGAATTATTTGAGCAAAAGACAGATAATGATTTTGTGATTATTGATGCCATTTTTGATGGCATAATTTTCAATTCAGCAGTCCTGTCAATAGAAGCAGAAAAGAAAAATACTCCAGAATGTCATAGTTTCCTAATGAAGATTCATAAAGCAGTAATGAGTCTGGCCCATCCACAGACTGGTTATTTAATGGAATAAAAAGCGGGTCTAGTACATTTTTGTCACTGAACCCTAAATTAATTACTTAAAAAAAAGACCTGATCTGCTATTTCATATATCACATAAACAAATGTGCAACTTTATGAAATAAAAAAATAAATAAAAAAAATCCCCAAATCAAAACAGGTGTACCGCAAGTATTATTGAGCAGTTTCTTAAACAAAATAAATTAAAATGAAATAAACTGTATAGAACAATGCTATTGCCGACAGAATATAGCATACTGTAAATAAATTACATAAGAATCTACATTCCAGCCACCAAATCTTAACGTGTCAAAAATATTGAAGAAGAAGATTGAGAATTCAACACAACAGAACCATGCTATCTATTCATATTTGAACAGTAAGGTTGGCAAACAGCCTGCAGTGTGGTAAAAAAAAAGATTCTAACACAATCTGAATGGTGTAGCCTTGAAAATCAAGTTAAGGTTGAATAGCACATTTGTGTTTCTTCAAGAGAATGTAGTGCAGTCGAAAAAGAAAATTACTCGCTATGCAAAGCATCTGCTTTTATTTGTCATGGCTTAAGAAAAAAAATCCTCTCATAGGTGTTTGTATTGAACCAGGCTTCGTGCAGAACCGGAAAGCAATGTGTGATTACTAAAGCTTGGGAAACACAAGAGAAACATGGTGCTAGGCACTCACGAACCCAAGGGATGCACACACACACATACGTCTGGCATCTGCTTGGAAGGCATCAACCAAATTCAGAAATCCAGCTGCTATTGATGGCTCTGACATGACAGAATGGTGGTCGCAGAGAAGAATGAGTCTCAGGGCTGAGCTCTCCTGTTTAGTCAAATCTCTCAAGGGATCTTGAGGAACCTGATTTCCCAGATGTTCACTTAGGGGATCTCAATGCTTAAAACGTGTCTAATCTGGGTTGCCGAAAGATAAATCAAGTCAAACATGATGAGAAAACAAGGATCGATTAACATTTGACAGGGACTGATTATGGTAACAAGAGCTTTGTCTCAGCGTTAAATCTGTTTAGCTGTGACACAATCAGTGGAACAATCAAAAAATGTTCCACTGATACATTTCAACTCACCAGGAAGTCTAACAAATAGTTACTGAAGTTTAAATACTGTCCAAGTTCGGCATGCCATCCACATAACAGCAAAACAATCCCTGGTTGACAGAAGAACAGATGGCATAGCCATAGACAGTTTTTGTTAGGGGTGTCTCTCTCTCTCTCTCTCTCTCTCTCTATATATATATATATATATTATATATTATTATATTATATTATAAAAAAGTATGTTCTAATGACAGACGTTTGAATTTTTTTAATATGTGGAAGGGTGCACCAGCAAATTCAGTCGCTCAATTGCCACTATATAAATATAAGTGAATGTTAAGCTCTATTCAATAAAACATAGCATGTAGCAGTCATTATCGCTACATCATTTTATTTTGGGAAATTCCAAAGAAGACATTTCATTGAATTTTCTTTCTTTCTTTTTTGGGGCAAATAACCTGCCATGCTTAGGGATGTCATTGTTGTGATTTCTCATAGTAAAAAGTGGCTGCTTGTAAACAGCGGCAGCCAAAGAGATGGATCTGAATGTCATCTTTCCCAAACAGTTTCTACCTGCTTTTTGTTTGATGGTTTTACACAATCAAATCTTTTGGTTCCCCACCTGAAAGGCGTGTGGCGTATCATCCACACAGTACACCCGCAGGCTGTAGCTCATGGAAGTGGCCTCCATGTTCCCAAACACAGCCAGCTTCAGCCTCTTGATGGCAGCCTGTGTCAGGGGCTCGCCCACCAGGGCGTATGAACCTGGCTGGTTGAGCAGCAGGTGGCAACTTGTGGAGTCCATTAGGCAGTAACAAGAAGTGGACTCATCCTCCACCAACATCACCTCCTACAACGCCAAAAGAGAACATTGCACAGTTTTCACCTCTTATGAAGATGTCTGAATGTCCCCAGTGACAGTAACCTACATTTAATATATATATATATATATATATATATATATATATATATATATATTCTCTAATACTTAGGGCTGGGTTTAATAAATCGAATAATCAATATCAAATCGATTTTCCTTTTTGAGCCTGATATTGATTCATAAAAACATGAATCGATTATTTAATATCTCTTCACCCCATAAATTCATAAGAAAATTGAATTTTAAAGGCCACGTTTTTGTTGTTGTATCTTACAGTTTTTTTTATTTACTGTTCACATGCATTTAAAAGTATTTTCTTACGTTAATAAAATACCTGACTTATTGCACTTTAAGCAATTCAGAATCTTTGTCATTTATATTCACAATTATTGAATTAGAATTATGAAAATATTTTCCTCTCATCCTTAACTTAAGTGACGTTACTTCCATTAATAAACAAAATCACTTAACCAGTTACTGCCTCTGCAAAATTTTAATTAGGAAATTAATGTTTGCCGAGTTTTTATCATGTTCTTGCTATTTAAGAAGAATTGATGTTCCAGAATTAATCAATATGAGATTTAATTGAAGTAAATCAAATAGAAAAAAAATCAAAATCGAATCAAACTGACCTCTTGTGAATCAAAATCAAATCGATTGAGGACATTAGAATTGATACCCAGCCCTAATAATCCTGAAATACTTTTATATATATGAAATACATATGCATATTAGACAATACAAGACATTATTTTACATTTCAGTTTGTTCTTTTAAATCAGGGGTGCAAACGTATTTTACTTGCAGGTCACATTGTTGTTACCGTGTCTCTCATAGGGCCATTATGACTGTGAAAGATATACATGTTTAGCATATTATTACATTTAAAAGAACTAATTAATGTACAGACAGTATAATTTAGAAATTAGAAGTCTAGTGTAATAGTTTATATATATCTTAAGTATTGCTCAAGTTACTATAAAAATGGTGTTGGTAAAAGGAAAATCCTTGCAATATCTTAAATGTATTATTCACGACATCATTTGAAATCTGCTATACATTTTAGCAAGAATCATTGAAATTTATGAGCAGGATTTGCTTCAGAGGGCTACAAAATTATGTGGTGGGCCAGATGTGGCCCCCGGGCCTTGAATTTGACACATGATCTAAACTAAACCGCCATTATAAAAAACCTTTTAAGAAGTGTCTCTTTCCAGCAGGTTTATTGGTCACTTATGTTGTATATATAATATTTTTGCACTCCTAAATTGTACTGTGAATTTTGGGGATTTTCATTCAAAAAGGTTAAATCAAATACTTTTATCACTAAGAATGCAAATTGCTATTTATCAGTACAATATTATATATATATATATATATATATATATATATATATATATATATATATATATATATATATATATATATATATATATCAGTATAATATCCCACACTTAAAAGTAGCAGGGAAAATATTTTGGTTAATTTCCAATAAGTAGCAGACGATTTTGAATTTTTGCTCCAGAGCTGGAGCTTACGCTTGAGGTCCAATGGAAAATAAATGAACAAAAAGGTGCCAATGTTTCTGCCAAATCTAATGACATATAAATAATGAGTTCAATTGCTGTAAAATAGACGCATTACATAAAGAAAACATCAACAAAACTTACAATATGAAGAAATAAGAGCATTTTTTATATTCCACAGCACGGAGACTTGCTTTTATAAAACTCATGTAAGACACTTACATTCCTGTTTTGTTCAATTCAAAAGTAACACATACAACATCAAATATTCATGTCAAGAGCTACACTGATTAAATGAATGCATTATGGATTGAACTATTTTTCACCACTATAGGAAAAGATAACACAGGTTTAAATCATAAAGAAAAAAAATCTACACAGTTGGTGAACAATCCCTGTGGGACACAAAACAAAACCCATTCCTTACTATAGTAAAGATGTTACATGATGTTAGAGGTTCATAGCACAACATAAAATAGTCACTATGAGCAACATAATGTTTTATTTATGAGACAATGGCATTCTAAGCACTTCATTATTTCCAACTGGAGAGAAGAAATTGTTTATACCAAGCTTTCCCCTGCATTACCGTTCCAACATTACAATACACCCAACATTTGTTTTCATGCGTGGGAAGAAGCAAGCAAGTATCAAAATACTGTAAGGTGTCACCGGGTACCAAATATCCAGAATCAAACTGGATTTGAAATGATAATGGTGGTTATTCACTCTGTAATGACAAGGAAATCACAGCAAAACAAATTATTGTTTGAACAAAACATCAAGCTCAAAATAATTTATTTCTTCCTTGAGGAGCAATTTTGCTAATGAGTGACTTAATTTGAGGAGCAATTTTTAGCAGGTTAATCCCAGGGTCCTGAAGCAAGGGTTTTATTCAACAATAAAAACATGATAATATAATGGGGAGGTGGAATGTAGGGCTGCAGATGTCAAATATTTCAGCATTTAAGTATCCTACTGAAAATTCTACAGAATAATTGTGTATTTCGGTAAACTATATTTTTACCTTTCACTTTACAATGAACAACATATTGTTTTCCATTTTTATACAATCAAATCTTCTATTTCTTAAATTAACATTGTGCATAGCATCAAACTGTCTAGAAACATTTCCATTGGTGCTATTGCAAATAAATATAAATGTAAACTTAAACTTAGTATTTCTTGTATCAGAAACAAGGCATCAAATACAAATTTTGTGCAACTTCACTTGAGTAGCTAGCATTTTATTATGCAACATAATAATACAGTAGGTTTATGGTTGTGCATTGCATGAGCGTAGACCAGCTAACTATAAATAAGACAAATATTCTTTATGCTAGAAAAGGTTTTGGAAGTGCTCAAACTAAAATGAGGACACCTTGAGAGAAAATAGTTGAAATAGTAAATAAATACTGTATATTAAATGTTGGTTCAAGGGCATGATTCAAGTTGGAGTGTACAAACCCAATTCCCAAAAAGTTGGGACACTATACAAATTGTGAATAAAAACGGAATGCAATTAAGTGGAAGTGCCAAATTTTAACATTTTGTTCAGAATAGAACATAGATGACAGGTCAAAAGTTTAAACTGAGAAAATGTAGAATTTTAAGGGAAAAATATGTTGATTGTAAATTTTATGGCATGTGTATGATTTCCTTGCATTAGTTAGGTTGAGAGCTGAAACACCCACTAGTTAACTAGTGAAAGACAAAACACTACATGTTGAACTAGTGACACACAAATGTTTTACTAGTTAACTAGTGATGCCCCAAATATCCACTAGTTACACTAGTGAGACATTTTGACTGAACTAGTTCAACTAGTGAGGTCCAAAATGTTCACTAGTAGAGCTAGTGGATGCCAACATGCTCACTAGCCAACTAGTTACACCCCAAAAAAATTGATGAGGTGGGGCAGACGTGCATCCAGGATTCCTATTGGCTGTGCAGTTAAAATACACCAATCAAGATTCAGATTTTGTCATTATCCCACACCTTTTAATTGCATGTTTTACACTAGTTTACAAGTTGTCCTGAGTAATTGGAGCTCGTTAACAAGTGGATGCCTATTACGGTTACATGTTAACTAGTAAATGTAGAAACCCAGACTACACAACTACTTGCATCTATTTGGACCTTTCAAGCTAACTAGTGAGGCTCAAAATGTTCATTAGTTAACTAGTAAATGCAGAGCTATCCACTAGTTACACAAGTTGGGCTCATTATGATGGCACTTGTTAACTAGTGAAACACATGTTTTCTTACAAGTAAACTATCTGGGTACAGAGTGAGTAACTAGTAAACTAGTGACACAGATTTTCTTATCACTAGTTTACTAGTAGAAGGTATTTTGTCTCACGTTTCTGCCTGAAGACTGAACTTGTACAGACTTTGACTGTGCAAGTTTCACACAATTGCTCAATAGGTTGCATGTGCACACAACTAGTTAACCAGTGAAAATAATTACATTTCACTAGTTGACATGTTTGCCAGTTACAACACTTTGGAAGTTTACTAGTTGTGTGCACATCTCAACTAGTAAGCATTTTTGTTAAACTAGTATGATGTAAATGACACCTATTATACTAGAAACATCATCTAGTGCAACAAAATGTTAGATATTTGTTATACTAGTGTGCACAGTTGCTTACCAGTGCTACATAAGGGTCCATTAGTTAAAAGACACGCCCAACATGTAGGAAAAATGTCAAACGTGTTCTGTCAAATCTACAAATTCATTTCTTGGTCTGACTTGTGAAAGAAAATGCCTTCCACTAGTTAAATAAACATCAGTGTCACCAGTTAACTAGTGACTTAGTCTGGATGTAACTAGCTTGCAAGAGAGAAACCAAGTGATTCACTTGTTAACAAGTGTGGTCAAAATGAGCCCAACTAGTGCCACAAGTGGGTATATTTGTATTTACTAGTTCACTAGATCACATTTTGTACCTCACTAGTCAGCTAGTAAGGTAGGGAAGATCCCAACTAGTGTAATTAGTGGACATTTTATGCCTTCCTAGTTAACTAATAATCAATTTTAAACCTTACAAGTGAACCACTACCGTAAAGAAAAAACGCAATTGGTGATACCAGTGGACATTCGGCCCTTACACGTCAAAATGCAACAGTAAACCATAGATGTCTCTACGACTCAAACGCCAACACGTTCACTATTGGACGAAATGCAAATGAAGCAGGCGGGAAAGAGACCTTTGATTGGTCGATATTCAAATTAGATGTCTTGAAGCTTTAACCCTTAAGTGCCTGGACCGCAATAACTCAAAAGAAAATAAACTGTATTTACAAAAAACAAAAAAAAAACAACAGCACATGCTTAATTCATCTCGCCCCCACCAGTAAACTCAATGAGCATTGTGACTGTTTTCAGTTTGTTTGTTTTAGTTTTAAATAACTGGATAAGTATTTTTGCACTGTATAGATACAGTGCAATATACAGGCATAGTGACCAGTGGGCTAAAAAATGGACAATATAGTGGTGTCAGAAGAGGCATTTTTGGGCTTACTTGTTAACATGTACGCTCAATGTAAACTTACTTGTTAACATGTAGTTAAGCTCAATGTAAGCTTACTTGTTAACATGCACACTCAATGTAAGCTTACTTGTTAACATGTAGTTAAGCTCAATGTAAGCTTACTTGTTAACATGTACACTCAATGTAAGCTCACTTGTTAACATGTACACTCAATGTAAACTTACTTGTTAACATGTAGTTAAGCTCAATGTAATCTTACTCGTTAACATGTACACTCAATGTAAGCTTACTCGTTAACATGTACACTCAATGTAAACTCACTTGTTAACATGTAAGCTCAATGTAAGCTTACTTGTTAACATGCAAGCTCAATGTAAGCTTACTTGTTAACATGTAGTTAAGCTCAATGTAAGCTTACTGGTTAACATGTAAGCTCAATGTAAGCTTACTTGTTAACATGTACGCTTAATGTAAGCTTACTTGTTAATATATAAGCTCAATGTAAGCTTACTTGTTAACATGTACGCTTAATGTAAGCTTACTTGTTAACATGTAAGCTCAATGTAAGCTTACTTGTTAACATGTAAGCTCAATGTAAGCTTACTTGTTAACATGTTAAGCTCAATGTAAGCTTACTTGTTAACATGCAAGCTCAATGTAAGCTTACTTGTTAACATGTAGTTAAGCTCAATGTAAGCTTACTTGTTAACATGTACACTCAGTGTAAGCTTACTTGTTAACTTGTAAGCTCAATTTAAGCTTACTTGTTAACATGCATGCTCAATGTAAGCTTATTTGTTAACATGCATGCTCAATGTAAGCTTATTTGTTAACATGTATGCTCAATGTAAGTGTACTTATTAACTTGTAAGGTCAATGCTTGATATCCTTGATATCCTTGATATATACAAAGTGCTTGCTGGCAAGCACTTTGAACATTTACTCGTCCACATGTGTTCTTACGCCTACATTACCCAGGAAGCACCAGACAAGATCTGCGTGACTTCAAACAGCCAATCAGCCAATCATGATACATTTCCTCCCACCAGCAGTTTGAACGGATTTACCAACAAATGACAAATCCTCAAGAAGGGAGAATTTATTTCAGAACGGTTGCACTGGATTCCTTTTTATTTACTATAGCATATAAAGTGGAAAGTGACTGCTCTGTATTGATTTTGAATAGATACAAGGGGCAGTAAACGACTGCGGAAGCTCAAATTCAGGCTTTACAGGGTTACATTTTTCCTGGGTTGAGCTCTGATCAGAGAGCCAATAGGAGTTACCCACTTATGGCATTGTTCGGCCTCCTGATTAGCATTTAGCGTAACTAGTGCCACTAGTGAGCAATTTGGTTTTGTTCTACTAGTGAACATTTGGGCATCATATCTAACTAGCTAATTCAAAAGACCGTAAAACTATTTGGCTAGTGAGCATGTTGGCATCCACTAGTTCTACTAGTGAACGTTTTTGGACCTCACTAGTTGAACTAGTTCAGTCAAAATCTCTGACTAGTGTAACTAGTGGACATTTTGGACATCACTAGCTAACTAGTAAAACATTTGAGTGTCACTAGTTCAACATGTAGACTTTAAGAGGCTTTCGCTAGTTAACATGTCCGTGTTTTGTCATTCACTAGTAGGTATTTCAGCTCTCACTAGTTAGATAGTGCAGGAAATCAGAGGTAACTAGTTAACATGTTAGAATAATTCACGGTCAACTAGTAAACATGTTAGAGCTTTTGTGCCTTACCAGTTAACTAGTAAGACTTTGAACATTACTTGTTTGGTCCAGTGGGCAACTAGTGCATAAAAAAGCTGACTAGCTGTGAGTTTGGCTCTACATGCATGCTTGTATGTGTCACTAGTTAGACTTATGTCAGCGCTAGTTGGATAAAAGTGGCACAAGTTGCAGAAAATGAGTGTTTTTGTACAAGTAGTACAATATCAGCCTCTCTCTCAAAGCGCAGAACTAGTATGGCTGAATGACCTAGCTAACTAGTTATGAAGAAGACTGCGCTAGTTGAGAAACACTACTGTCTGATATCAAGGATATGGAATAAATGCCCAAAGGGCTTGCCATAGGCTTACGCCTGAATTGTGTACTCTCTCCAATCAGTTATGAAGCAATGCGCCCCACCTCCCGAGACCCGCATGGAAGGAGCAGTTAAGTTGGTAGGAGCGGAAATATTCAGAAAAATCATGACATATTACAGGCATAGCGAGTTATCGTTCAGTGATTTCCATGACATTTTGACAGGCTCGCCCAGTCACAGTTTTAGGTTTTAATGTGTTTGTTTGAGATACAAAATACAAATTTGAATTAGCAAACTGTGTTGCAAAATGGCTTATTTGGAGCCAAGAAACATAATGTGCATATCTACCCTCCTCATCCTAAAAAATCTGACCATCATCAAATGTTTTATAAGACCCAGTGTGGACCTATAGAATCCTGTGATTATATAACTTAATAGGTGCAGTGAGAACAAATAATGTGCTCTAGACTGATGCCTGAGGAGCAATATTTTCTCCACTCGTTAAAATGATAAGAAGCACTGAGCCTGCCATCCACACTCTTACTAGCAGCTATTATGCAAGACAAGAAACCTCTAGCGTTCTCTTGGTGGTGGTTACTGACCTGAGCTCCAAAGTCCTGCTTTTTATGATGTACTATTTTATCATGTGCTTGATATCATTAAGTTACCCTATAGACACAACTACAAAACAGAGAGTTGTATTATTATTATTTTTATTGTAACACATAAAACTGTACCTAACAAATGGCATATGTCTGTAAAGTGCATTTGGTCACTAAGCTTATAACTGAACATAAAAACTTCTTCCGGCAGGAAGCAACACAAAAAGTAACAAAGTACTGTAAGAAGTTGAAGGAAAGTACTTGATTTTTCGATGGATGGATGGATGGATGGATGATAGATAGATAGATAGATAGATAGATAGATAGATAGATAGATAGATAGATAGATAGCTAGATAGATAGATAGATAGATAGATAGATAGATCTTGAGGGAATCCCATTCTAAAGTACTATTAACTTTGAGAATAATCAAAATTATTCTGATCAATATTACATTTTGAACAATGTATATACCTACTTAATGTCTATAAATAATTTTGATTTATTTATTTAAATCAAAATCTGAAGAAAAAAAATGCTCTACTGGTATTTTAAAATACATAAATCTTAATATACAGGTGCAGCTCAATGAGAAAAATCCATTACAGGAGCTCAAGAAAAACTGAAACTTAAATAATATAAAGAATCACTACATAGTGTAAAATATTTCATGTTTATTTATTTATTTATTGATTGATTTTTTTGAATATTGATGGCCATAGCTTACAGCTAACAAAACCCCCAAATTCACAATTTCAAGAGATTTGAATATCACACAATTATTTTAAATATAGAAATTAAGTAAAAATTCACCTTCTGAAAGGTCTTTTCCATGTGTTTAATGACTCTATTGAATATATTAGTTTCAGTATTTTTAATGAACTAAAACATATTTGCCACAAGAGTAATTTATTGATATAAAGTTTGTCTTTTCTCTCTCTCTCTCTCTCTTTCTCTCTCTCTGAACAATCCAATACATATTGTGCATTAAAATCAATATTATAATATAAATACAATTTTAAACTGAATTTAGTTCTATTTAGCAGCTGTATTTTCATTTATTTTTTTGCCATTTTGTAAAAGGACAATGAATACTTCAGTGTGGACACGTTGGTGCCTGACCATAATAGTGATTGTATGATTTGTGATTATATAAAACAAATCATAAATGATTCTGGTACAATCAGAATAATGTCACCACTTAGTTCACCCATATCATGTAAAGTGGGGATTCCTCCTGTGCATAGAGTTATGTTAATGCAGTTTAAACATGGCTTTCCATTTCCCTCATAAATACATCTTAACACACCGCCGTATGAATTTCATGATAATGCAATGAGAGCTGAGAGGTCCTCTGTGGGTGCTGTGTATTTTAACAAGACATGCGAAAATGGATGGATGGATGGACTTTAATGGTGTAAAAAACCCTTTCTTTTTTTGCTCTCTTTGGAAACCACTAGAGTAGGGCCCCGCTATTTTCAAGGGTTAGGGACCGGGCCGGATGAGAATAATGAAAATTCGTGTGTTATTGATGCCCAATATAAATACATTGGAAAGAAATACCACCAATAAGTATTTTCCATGAAAAAGGAGGTTTGCCCCACCTTCAAAAGAAAAACAATTTCAAAACATATTTAAAAAAATACTTAAAATGTTTGCAGATGCAGAGATCCATCATAATCTCTGTGTCCCCCCAATCATTATCAGAATTAATGTAATCTTATAATTATTCATATTCTTTGTAGTCAATTTCTTAGATTAACTTCTGAGAAACTATTTTCCAAGTCACACAACCTGGTTGCTTATGAAAGGTAAGCCTGACTAAACATGAGCCTGAATGAAATATACAAACATGCTAGACAGCATACTGTATATCAGTATACAGTTGCATTTTTATAATAATAATAATAATAATATAATAATAATACTGACACTTAAATTATTGCTAAGGCCTTCGCATCTAGACTAGAAACAGTAATCTCGACAATCATTCATAGCGACCAAACAGGCTTTATTAAAGGTTGTCATTCTACTAACAATATTAAGAGACTCTTTAACCTTATTAGCATGTCACAGCGACATGATAAAAAGGCAGTTATTATATCATTGGATGCAGAAAAAGCTTAAAAGTTAACTGGTCCTTCCTCTTTGCTATTTTAAATAAATGTGGCTTTGGGAAGTCATTTATTCACTGGGTGTCAGTATTATATGATTCTCCTAAAGCTACAGTTACTACTAATGGGATTTTATCTCAGAGTTTTACTCTACAGAGGCACAAGACAGGGATAGGGATGCCCATTATCCCCTTTATTATTTGCAATATTTATTGAGCTGCTTGCATTAGCTATACGCCGGGATAGAAGGATCCAAGGAATTCACTCCGGGGTAACAGAACATAAAATTAATCTACATGCCGTTGATATTTTACTTTATTTCTCGTTAGGGGAAGTATCTAACTTAATAACTAAACTCTCACATTTATCAGATTATTCTATTAACTGGACAAAATCAACACTACTACCTATTACATAAAATTCATGGAACCCTTTAAGCCAGGACCCACACTACTCTTTTTCTATAGGTAATTTAAAATATTTAGAGCGCTGGAATAATCTTCCTATTTCTCTAATAGGACGAATAGCCACCATTAAAATTAAAGTTTTACCCAAAATAAATATTTTTTCTCTCTCAATGATTCCATTCAAACCTACGTCTAACTGGTTCCAGTTGCTGGACTCGGCCGTTACAAAATTCTACTGGAATAAAATAAAAAGAAGCAAAGATTAGTCTATCTACTTTTCAGAAAAGCTAATCCAAAGGAGGTCTAGAGGCACCAAATTGTATACACTACTATATAGCTAACCAGCTACAATATAACAATATATCATTCTATGGGCACAACCCAACAGAGATACCAACTGTTGGCTGGAACTAGAACAGAAGGATTGTAATAACCTCAGACTTTTAGATTTACTCTTTATTACAACATTGACTAAGCGACACAATGGTTTTAAAAACCCAATGATTTCCGCCACCCTGACCGCCTGGATGAAGGCACTAGAAATGACAAAAGCCCAATTGGAGCCTTGCGGGCTTTCTCCCATATGGCATAACCCCGACTTTCAACTTAACAATCAATCGTTTTATTTAAGTGTGTGGGAGCAGAAAGGAATTACACATCTCCACCATCTTTTCTCAGATAATACGTTTATATCATATGCAAACTTGCTTCAAAAATACTAAATTTTTTACATTACCTGCAAGTTAAAAATATGGTAAAGAAACAAATTCCAACACTCCAGGGTATGCTTCAACCGCCTGTTTTAGCTAAGGATATTACAAAGCATTCTCCGACAACAACAAAAAAACTCTCAAAAATATATGTTACTTTCATACACAGATAAAATGTATTTACCTATCTAGAAATGGGAGACAGACTTGTCTATAGCTCCGGAATCAGACTTTTGGATTAAAGTTTATGATAACGTATAAAAAATGACAAAACACACAAACTTATCTAATATAAAATTATTCATAGAACACATATTACTCAATTCATGATGAAGAAAATGGGACTTTCAGACTCCGACATTTGTCTCCAGTGTTTAAAAAACACAGCCGACACTTATTTTCATGCTTTATGGTTATGCACTCCGGTTATGTATTTCTGGACTAAAGTCTTAGACAAACGTTCTGCTTTCTTGGACTGTAGGATACCTTTATCTCCAAGCTTGTGTTTGCTCGGTGACCTAACAACAACTGACCACGTAAACAATTTCAATCTACACTCGTAGACCTTGCTATCGCCTAAAAAACAATTCTTGGTAACTGGAAAAATAAACAAACTGAATATCGACCAATGTTCTAACCTCATAAATCACATTTTAATGGAAAAAAGCTCTGCTTCGAATAAAAAACAAATATAAAAATGTATACAAACATGGTCTACGCACATAGAATCCTTTAATTTAAATCTGGTAACTTGATTCTGTCTGTTAGCGAGAGCCACCACACCGATATATTTTATATTGCTGCTTCTGTATTTGGCATTTTGTAACTAATGGTTGTGTTTTTATAGTCAGGAACCCAGTTGCTGCCAGCAGTATCGAGTTGACCACATCAAATGACACCTTACAGTCACCAATTCCTCCAAGATTCACTTCCAATGGGCACTGTCTGGGGGTTTGATGGCCGGGGGGGCGGCGAGGGCTGGGCTGTGGTGGGTGTTGGGTGGGGGTGGGGGGAGCGGGGGCTGTGGGTCGGTGGGGTGCCTGTTCGGCCTTCCGTGCCCCGTTCTGCTGCATTGGGCTGGGGGGCGCACCGGGCTAATGGGCTAATTGCTCTCCAGCCGGTGGCCCCCGCGGGGCCCAGGGGTTGTGCCCTGGCGCTGCCGAGGCCTGGGGGGCCGTGGGGGGTTGTGCTTGCCCTGTCCTGGCCGGGGTCGTCGGCTCCCCTTTTTGGTGGAGGTTTTTCATGCATGCCAGATCCACCACACCAGCATCTACCGAAATGCAAACACAATCTGCTTCTTCCTCTGGTCGCTGAATCGGTGGAGGCTGATGTCTGTAGATTTCACTCTGCTTCATCTATCCTTCCTTTCTTTCTTTAGTCTTTCCTTTGGTCTCTTGAGGTCTCCCTAATTTGTTGGAATTTATATGCTTCTGGGGTTGGTGAAAGATTCTGGTTTGTAACCCTGTGTGTAGTAGGTGGTGTCTGGTCGGTGCTTGATTTCACTTTGTTTCATCTTTCTTTTCTTTGATCACTCCTCGGGTCTCCTGACAACTTCACGACTATCTGGATTCTAGAGTATTCGGTTTAGGTGAAGGGTATGGGGTTTTTAATAGGTTTCAGGTGAATTAATGAGCACAAACTCACATGCACGCACATATGCACACACGCACATACTCACGCACATGAAAAAGAGAGAGAGAGAGAGAGAGAGAGAGAGAGAGAGAGAGAGAGAGAGAGAGAGAGAGCAATGATGATGTCATGTTGAATAGGTAAGAAGAATTAACAATACTGAGCTCTTTCTTTCAAAAAGAAAAGTATACAGTTGTGTTTTTTGTATGTATTGACTTCGTATCACAGTGCAATATAGTTTATTTATAACTCCTTCCACCTGCACCTAAATCATCTGCAGGCACAAATCCACAATTTGACAAAAAGTCTATCATCCAGTGGACTACCGGTACAAAGTAACACATATCCGAGTGCATCTGAAAGTTGTAGCCATTGTTCAAACTTTGTTCACCCTTCTTGGCACACAATATTTTTCAATTCTTACCTGTTAATAGAATCAATATAGAATTTAAATCCAGACTTGCCAAGCACAAACAAGCAGGGCTCTAAATTAACAGGGTTAAAATTCATTTCGATTGGGTGGTCATAAATATTTACTAGCTAATTTGTCTGGTAATGTGAGAACGAGGCATAGACCTTTTTCACAAAATCCGGAAGTTAAGTGATCAATGTCGCATCAATTTCCGGTGTCATTCACAGCGACTGCAACAATGCCGCAGGCGAAAAATAAAAGCCACTGAATGGTACTGGGATGCTCTTCCTGCGTTTTAATTTTATTAAAGCAGTCTTGCCTTTCATTTAAATCGTTTCCCTGCGACATGGAACTAAAACAGAAGTGGATTCGTGCAATTCGGCGAGATTAAAAAACACATTTTATTATCAGGAATGAGAAGCAAGCAAGTCCACAGTTTCACCTCCGAGGATTTCGTGTTGGGGCTAAAGTGTCAGATGCCCAAAACCCGAGGCTGTTCCAAGCCTTTTCCCTTGGATAAACTTTATGCTGCCTCCTACGAGGGAATCTGTGTTTTTGATCGATGCTGCTGCGAGCAAACGAGCCCTCACCGGAAAGTTGGTCAGTACACACTGCAAAAATCAGCTATCTAACCTAGACTCAAACTCTTATATCAAGCCCTAAAGTCTTATTGATCTTGTTTTGAGAATTATTTACTATGCAAGAGCAGAATTTCTAAGATTATCAATCTTGTTTTAAGATTATTTGTCTATTATTTCTTACTTAGTTTGTAAATCCTAAAATTAGTTAATGTTATTGCATAATAAGCTAAAATGCTTTAAGAGTCTCTGTTCACTGCAAAAATCAGCTATCTAACATAGACTTAAACGCTTATATCAAGCCATAAAGTCTTATTGATCTTGTTTTGAGGATTATATACTTTGCAAGAGCAGAATTTCTAAGATTATTAATCTTGTTTTAAGATTGTCTTTTAGTTCTTACTTAGTTTGTAGATCATAAAATTGGCTAACTTTTTATGCACAATAAGCTAAAATGCTGTAAGACTCTGACAAGTTATTTTTTACTTAAAATAAGATTGTCAGATAATATCATACTGCTTATTTTAATAAACTTATTACTTAAGTATCTTATTTGATCAAGCTGTCCTTGAGTGTTAACAGTCAGTTTTAAGTGCTGTGAGGCTTAAGACAAACATTTTCCACATTTTAAGATGACTAACCAACACCAAAGGCCCTGAACTGGGGTTTCATAAATTGCATTTTCTTATTTTAAGATTTTGCAGAATCTAGTACCAAGATAAAAGGAAAATACAAGTGTGAAAACAATCAAACAAAAGTGCAATATAGAAGGGCTGCTTAATTATGGAGAAAATATTAATCACTATTATTTTGGTAATAATTGAAAACACGATCGGGAAGATCATTTATTTTTGGTAGAAAACAAGAACATGTTTAAATGTAAAAAATATTCAGACTAATAATTTTTTTTGAAACACTATAATTATGCAAGTTCCTTTTGGGTGAAACAAAATTGAATAGTTATTTTAAAATTTAAAAAAGGTGCAAATGTATAAATTTAAACAACTCAAACTACTCAAAAGTAGTATTAATCTTTTTTATTTTTTTTTACAATTATGCTGATTTTGTAATTGTGGTGTGTAATAATTGATATTGTAATTGAATTTCGATTAATTGCACAGCCCTACAATATAGCACTTTATTGTAAACAATTTTTCTTGTAAAATTCAGTTTGTGGTTTTGTCATATTTACTAAGCTAATTTTTCCTCTTGCCAGTAAACATAGTACCAGCTCAGTGGTCTTGTGGTAGAGCGTCTACCCTCAGACTTGGAGGTTGCAAGTTCAATCCCTGGCTGGGTCATACCAAATGCAGTTCAAAATGTTGCCAGTTATCTCCTTGCTTGACACTCAATTTAAGGTACAAATAAAGATGGACACTTGATGCCCTGCTTCAGTAGTGTTTTAAGCTTCTTAAAGGGACTACACTATGGTATTTTAAGCCCTTCCACTGTTAACTATAGGCATATAATGATGAGTTATTTCAGTGGCTATTTTTCTTGCTCGGAAGTCAAACGCTCGGCTTAGTAAAACCCTGCCCTTCCCCCTGTGGCTGCCATGCCCCCCTCATGACGTCGTCCGAGCCGGCTGCTTCGCACAACGGCCACGAAACATACAGATAGGCTTTAAGACGATTTTTTAAATGGACTCCACAGGCTGCTAGATCTCTGCGTTTTGGTCATGCAAGTCATAAATTCTTGAATAAACATTTGAAACAAAACGGGTCCTTGCCGCAAGAAATCGTGGAAGACCCACGCCCTATTGCTTATGGGGCGAGCACACTATCCACTACATCGTACATTCATTTTAATTCATCAGCGCAAATGGCTTGTAGTTTACACCAGTGTCAGCCAATGGATTTTAAGACAGCCAATTGTCATTTCATTGCACTTTGGCAATGCCAATGTAAAGAATAATTGATTGCTGGACATAATGTTTATTGATAAAGGCTACTTTTGTCATTATCCCATGGAGGGAGGTCTCAGAGAAAGTGGGCGTGCGTTTAGCCCGCAGAGGCGGTGCGGGGGTGGGGCCGCACGCAATGACGTCAAACCGTGCCAATAGTTCGTTTTCTCAGGTTGGGAGGGGCTGGTGCTTGGAGAGCAGAATAACCTAGAATTTCTCATACAGGGGCAAATGGAGGAAAACACAATTTTGGTCATGTTTTTGGTGAGGAATTAGCATTTAAACATGGCTAAAAGCTCAAAAAAGCTGATTTTTCATGTTGCAGTCCCTTTAAAAATTTGAAAGAAAAAAAAGATTTAATTTACTTGAAATAAGGCCATTTAACCTTTAAACAATAAGTGTTTATGGTTTATTTTAAGATTTAATTTCCTTGATTTGTTGCTTAGAATAAGTGTTTAAAGCTTATTTTAAGATTAATATTGATCAACATGTTTTTCTTATTTCAAGAATTCTAAGTTAGTAAATTGATTTTACTGCACTGGCAGATAAATCTGCAGTATGCATACTGGGATTATGACACACGTACAAAAACACAAACACACATCACACACATTTAAAGCAGGCGTGTCAAACTCATATTAGCTCAGGGGCCACATGGAGGAAAATATATTACCAAGTGGGCCGGACTGTATAATCATGATTTATAACGTAAAAACAATTGGCGTCAGTTAAGATTTTCGCTATTTGCAAGCCAGCCCTAAATAGCGGGGAATGAGTTCCGGATGTGTTATATCTACCTGTTTTGCATATACGACTCATATATTGTTCCCAGAATGCATTGTGTGGCGCAGTTAATGAAATTATAGGACCTTAGTTATATCTACCTGTTTTGCATATACGACTCATATATTGTTCCCAGAATGCATTGTGTGGCGCAGTTAATGAAATTATAGGACCTTAGTTATATCTATCTGTTTTGCATATACGACTCATATATTGTTCCCAGAATGCATTGTTTGGCGCAGTTGATGAAATTATAGGACCTTAATCAATGTCATATGTGTTTGTGTTACCAGGAGCTGAATGTGTCGTATTCAGCACGTTTGTTTGATTCATGTTGGTTAATGTTTTTATTTTTTCATTAAGGTCAATTCCATGTATAAATTGCATTGCTAATCTGAGGATTACTTGTGAAATTACAAATTTATATGTAATGATTTTGACCGTCTGATTAATTGGTCCAACATTACTCTTTTTTTCAACTTTACAAGATCATCTCATAGGCCAGATTAAACCCCTTTGCGGGCCTGATCCAGCCGCGGGCCGTACGTTTGACACCACTAGTTTAAAGGTATTTCACCACACAGTTGCATTAATTATTTGTTTGCATATTATTTCATTTGTGAATGTGGGTAGCTAAAGTAAAAATAACTTCAAGAAGAAATAAGATGGCTAATTGATATCATTGTATGCAGTCACTGCTGCTCACTGTATCTATCTAGCTACTGTATGTCAAATTGGCTGCTGTGAAAAGGGTCAGCAAAATATTAAGGCTATGTGGCCAAAGACTTATACACGATAGTGTGATGCATGAAAGCGATACAGCAGTTCTTAAACTTTCCATACAGCCTCCATTTCTGTGTTCAGAAAATAATATTTGCAGCAAGAACAGACAATGGAGAGAGCAACCTTCCTCTAGATAACAAGCTCTTTTAAGTGCTGACAACCACCACAACAGCCAGAGGCAAACCTGTGGTATTCATTATTTTGACCCGTGTGTGGCTTGCTAAAACTTGTTGTCCTATTTACATTTACATTACAGTCTGACTGCATTTTTCTCCTCATTATTTTCACTCTATTCCATAGTTGTCATCATCTTGATGGTTACAGCTATAAAACAAAATAATTTAAAGTGACAAAGAGATTTTGCCTGTATTGGCTTTGTGGCTTTGGAATTAAATGCAACAAGACTTTTAACTAAGAATAATATAAAATACAGCTTCGCTGGAGAGGGCAACCCATTCTTATATCATAGAGATAAAACACCTACAGATATGCAATACAAACCGAAAGCAAACAAACTTATTTTGGAAAACATTAGATGCTGAGATGCTGAGAAGAAAAGTAAAATATCATCCGAGTTGCACAGACTGCTTGTGCCTGTGTTGATATATTGCAGGAAAACATACAATTGCTGGCAGCGCCTAAACAACCCCATGCTTTTCCACCTGATTTCCTAACGTCTAAATTCATTGTGCAGAATCTTTCCTGATCCACAAATCAATATTTTTCTTGTCTAACAGCCCCTTATGCCCTCTATTGTAATTCCCTTACCATTCTCCATGAATGACTGACAGCAGCAGTGTCTCCTTCCTGTCTATTACTGACTATAATTGCTTTTTTATTTTACCCCTGCTACAACATTACCTTTATGTGGCCTGATGTCACCCTGCGGACAGAGGCAACATAAGGCAGGATCAATCCGCTCTCACACAAAGCTTGGTTGTCTATATAGCTTGCACATAATTAACGAGTCACACAGCATACAGCTCATATAGATTCCAAAAGCTGTTGGAGCCTTGCTAGTTGATTGCGGGAGAGAGGTGAGTTACACCATAGACTGGTCACTATACAATCACGGGGCACATAGAGACAAATGACGATTCACGCTCACATCCGCACCTGTGGACAATTCATAGTTTCCTAACAACGTATGTTTTGGAATTTCGCCGGAAACTGCAAAAGCATGGGAAGGTTAATACAGGTTATCAGAATGCTACTCTGGAAGTTGATTGTTTACAACTTTAGACATTCCACTGTTCATACGTGACTGGCTCTGGCAAAAGTGTCCTCATGTGCCAAAAAATCCAAATTGAGATATTGATATATTCAAATTATGCACTTAATTCCCTTTAAAATTATATTTAATACATGCACGTACCTCAAAAATTTACAGCAATTTTAATGTTGGAAGGTTTAAATCACTAGTTTTGAGAAAAGGGGGTTTAAAGTTTTGGGACTTGCATCTTTCAAATGTCCATAGCAATCAGTAAGTACCTAAGGTAAAATATATGAACCTGAAATTTTCATGAGTTGTTCAAATATCAGTGGAAAGTCAATTCCAATTGCAGCTAAGGCCATTGTCCGAGATTTGAACCCTTTAAAAGTTTTGGAAGTTTGAACTCTCAACAGATGTAATTAGCCTCACCTTTGAAGATCACATTCAGCTTGCAATTTATCTTCTGAGGCATCAGCCAAAGTTTAGTTATTTTATTGTTGCTCCTTGTGTCCTTCCTTGTTTAAATTAGGTCATAATAACACAGTGGGAAATTTGAATGCATAATTTTGTGTGAAATTAAAGATTATTTGCAATTTGGTGTGGCCTGTGACAAGTTTATTGATAACATCATGGATGTTATGTCTCAAATCAAATGCTTTTGGTTACATAAAGGAAATGTTATGATGGTTCAACACAGTTTAGTTCCCCTCCACCCCACCACCCCACACTCAACGTAATACATAAGGAACACAACAATACAAGTCACGCCTTACACTCCGTGGATTTGGGGGCGGGGTGACTCGCCATCGCAGGGACCATCGCGATGATTTTTCATATTTAAGTTTCATATTTCACATTTTATTTTAATTTCATCCCACTTATAGACCATAAAGTGAAAATTTGTGGTGATGTTTGCGACTCAGGTTGGCGGTTCATTTTTGACGTATGACAAGTGGCGTGTCATCTTTCATAGACGCCGTCTCGTGGAATTGACATAGAGAAGTGATCAAATCATTACATTACTGTATTTACACATTTTGCTGTCAGTCATGTCAGTGACAGCTGAGGAGATTGAGTGACAGCACCTGTCAATGCCTGACTCCGCCTTTCTTGCACCTAGTTAGTGGACATGCCTTAGTCATTTGAATTGAAAGTAGAAATCGATTCATTCAGAAAGAGATCCCAAAATTGAAAATTATCTCTGGATTACAAAGCACGGTAACCGGACCGCCAACACGCTTCTACGACAAGGTATGATTGTGTGTTATGACGTGCCCGTCATTAATTCATGCATTCATTATGGTGGACTTCAATTTTTTTTGTCCATGCAGTCATTATCAGAACCGCTTATCCTCACAACATTTATATAAACCATTTGTGAATGCCATTTAAGGCGAGAAAAAACAGGTTGCTTTTAATAAACAGGTGCAAGACTCGGCTTCTATTACATTTTTTACTTTGTGCTGCTGGGAAATTAAACTAGAGACCTCAAGGAAGCTATTTGTGGAGAAATCTCAAAATCGACATTTTCGTGCAAACTGTACGTTTTCGTGTGTAGCTCGAGAAACATCCTTCCGACATGCGGATTATTTTGCCGGAGCGGGTCACATATAGACTGGTTTGTAGAGCAAGTGCGAGTCAGAGTTAAGTTCTGTACATTTTTATTGCTTATGGACAGACAGGTGGAAGGGTGGACAGACAGACCGACAGCCTTTATTAACGCTGTGGGGGGATTTGTAGTTGTGAAGGATTCCAAAATTGTGTGGCGTGAAGATCAATATTTTCACCCCCGCTGGTCAATACCTCTGCTATTGTACTTCCATTACTTTAGGGATGTTGCCTCTGACTGCTCATTTAAAGAAATCTATGCCTCAAAGAACTGCTGGCTTCTCAGATCTGACCTGAGCTGCAGGTGATAAAAAAAATATGTGGGCTTTGTACGATGAGCAACATCTTTGGCACAATTTTAAAATATACTGCTTGAGACGAGATTGCGTGGGTCTTGGCTGTATACTTAAAAAAAAAACTTTTAAAATATGCCTACAGCTGTTGGAGTTATTTACCATAGTTACATGGCCCGCAAAAACAGATGGACTTCATTGTCTGAAATAAACCCAAACAGATATCATTATGGTTGAGAGGTGTGAAAACATCAACAGCTGGTGCTTAATTTGTTTTTATTTCTTTTCAGGAGAATTTCCTTGGTTCTCGGCAAAGTGATGTGTCTATGCAGGGACAAGGACGTGTAGTTGTAATAATACTGAAACTCATGCGTCAGCTAACCTTATCTGCATGCAAAGTGGATGGAAAACAAAGGAGGTAGACAATAAAGGGATTCTGGAAACAAAAAAATATCGACAGACTGCCCATTGGAATGTTTTGAATTTATTTAGGTATTAAAATCTATTAATTCTGACAGGCTTTGTATACTTCCATTTTAGCTTCCATTTACTTACATTTTAGCAATCCCGCAATAGCGCAGATTTTTTCCTTTTAGTGTTAATACATTACTCAATTTTTTTCATACTGCTTTTATATTGCTTATTTTTGTGATATCCACGGCTCTTGCTCTCTGTCAATATACAGTATTATATCACTTGTGTCAGGCCAAAACCTTGTACCTCCAAAATCGTCACTTTTCAGGAGACGCCCAAAAAGGTTTTTCAACCATTAACATTGCAATCATCAGAGAGAAAGCCATTTTTAACACTTTAGATTGATCAATATTTTTGTAAAAATTACACCCGCATATGTGGATTGACCAATAGCACAGATTTTTGAAAAAAATATGATTACATTTGTCAAATTGTGACTTACAAAGTTTCGGCCCGACATCAGCAATATGTGTTTAAATGTGATTGTATTGTTTTAAAAGTGTATTTAAGCACAATAACAAATGTAAGTGCAGGAAACGTAATAAAAAGAGGGTGTACTGTATTTAAAAAGGGTATTTCTATAGTGCAGATTTCACTTATTGTGGGGTACAGTGGAACCATTGTGGAAGAAAAACAATTGAAATAGAACAAAATCTAAATTGTACTTTATTTTATTTAACAGGTGTGTGCCTGCAGTACTTACCTCCCATTTACTGTCCTGGGCTCTCCTTTTGAGCTGGATGTTCCAGTTCTCAGAGTCCACCTCGGCACAGTGAGCCATGGTCATGGCCACTGGGCAGGATAGGTCCAGACCCGGAGGACCATACATCACTTCAGGGCTCAGGAGGATTTCACAGCCTTCCAGTGTATTGGCACTAAACACAGTATGACAACGTAGATCAGTGTGTGTGGTACGGTACAAAACAAAAACAAAACATTATCCCACAAGGCAAAGCGCTCACTGACAGCATCCACGACTCTGCTATCCATCCACTGGGGCTAACATGCTACTGCACATCTCTGTGGCAGGAGGTAAGACTCATTGCAGGGGGGTGTATGTTTACCTATGCATTGTGCCAGAATACTGCTGGTGTGTCAAAACGCTGTTCTGCGCCGACAGACTTTATTAGCATTAAGTGCCGACCCTTCTTGCTTCTGGTTGTGGTTTACATCCTCCTCACTGCCAATAGCAGCAGTCAAAGCAAGGCACTCTTGAACTCTGCTAGGCCATCAGTGAGCAACAGACAGCACACCCAGGTGTTTTTCTCATTACAGCTGATGACTTCAACCACACAGATATTTCCAAAACTACACCAAGATGTGGATTTTTCAAAAACAGGAGGAATCCTTTGAGATCTGCTATACATGAACTGCCAAAGGCACAGGATTTCATTTTTCTGTTAATCATATAAATCTGGCAGTAATTGGTGTGGCCAATGAAATTAAACTCAACTGTCCACAATCTCTGGTTGTTCAAAGTCAACTCAACTTTATTCATTTAACATTTGAGAAGGCAATTACTTTTTTACATAGACCAGATCGTTTTGCAGTTTATTCCCCTTAAGTTTTCATCAAGAACAAACATTTTATAGTCGAGGCTTTGTTTGTTTTGTCTGAAAATACGTATGAAATTTGATGTTTGTTCCATGTGTGTTTCATTTTTATAATTGTGTTTTCAATTTTTCTCTTCAGTGTTCTGTACATGCTTGGTAGTGTTCAACCAAAAGCTTAGTTGTGTTTTTTTCAATGAATGGCATGCTTGTTAAGAGATTTGATGGCAGAGAGAGGGATACCAGGGTTGAGCAATTTGTGTGTGATGTTTGGAGTTTTGTGTGTGCACTGTGCAGTTTTTGAAAAAACAAAACAAAAACAAAAACATACAGGTTTGAAAAACGTCGGGGGAAAAAACCTAATGTTATTAGTGGTCATGCCCCACAGGTAGGATGTGAATTGAAGAGAAAGAGAGATTCTGGAAGGATCTCGACAAAGTGGTTCAGAGCATCCCAGACAGCGAGAGAGGAGTGACTGGTGCAGATTGGATATGTTGGTAAAGGAAAACAATGGTGATACAGCACTTATGGATATGTGTGGTAACCAGAACAGGAACTAAGAGGGACAAGGCAGTCATTTACTTTGCAAAAAGGAAAGAGATGGCTGTAGTGAACACTTTCTTCCAAAAGAGTGAGGAACATAAGCTGACCTACAAAAGCTAAGGTATTGGAGAAGAACACAGCTAGACTACTGGCGCATCTTGTGCAGACTATGTGGCCTAAAGGAGAAGGCAGAGGGGTCACCGACATAGTGCCAGCGGGGCTGTTATAAAAAAAAATAGCTCAAAAGTGATGGACCATTGAGATTTTCTGGGATTGCTATATAAATAATCATTTAAAAATGTAAACACTGCCAGAGATTTATGAAAATAATGTTGTTATGATATCTTTCTGTTTCCTAATTATTCAGAGAAATCATTAACATGACCAGTGTCTTCACATAAATCAATATAATTAATTATTAACAATACCACATACTAATACTATTGAGGGGATTTTAGAAAATGTGTTATTTTAGTGTGTATATCAAATCAATAGCCCTTGCCACTAACCAGTCCCCAAGAAGTTTCGAAAAGGTTGGTGATCTCTGGTTTAGCCAGACAACATAAGATGGTGATTTGTAAGATGACGAACAGCACATAACACAGCCGATTCACAACAGAGGCTGGAGCCTCAACCTCTTTATAACCTAGAGCCTATTAACTTGTGCGTCCTGTTGTTGACTTGGCTGTGTCTGACCACTCTTGTGCATTTTGTAACATCACCTGTTTGAACCCTCAGGAGGCCCCAGTGGCACTAACCAGTCCCCAAGAAGTTTCGAAAAGGTTGGTGATCCCTGGTTTAGCCAGACAACATAAGACGGTGATTTGTAAGATGACGAACAGCACATAACACAGCCGACTCACAACAGAGGCTGCAGCCTCAACCTCTTTATAACCTCGAGCCTGTTATTGACTTGGCTGTGTCTGACCACTCTTGTGCATTTTGTAACATCACCTGTTTGAACCCTTAGGAGGCCCCAGTGGGAACTGTAAAGAAATGCAACCTGACTTCTGAGGTGGCTGCAAATTTTATCAGGATTTTACAGCACAGCCCTGCTGATTTTATTTAACCTGCATCCTATTATTTTATTGTTGATCGTCTTAACATCGAAATAAAGTCAACACTGCACACAGTGGCTCCAGTTTTAACTTAAACAATAAAAATAAGACTTACACTAGAGTGGAGAAACGACTAAATACATTTTTTTTTTTAATAAATTGTATGACTTCACAGAGGATATGGTAAAAAAAAAGAAATCCAAGTTGACAGTTCATCATGAGATATTTTGTGAAAAAAATCTAAATCTACAATAAGGTAAGAATAGGAAAGAATTAACCTTTTTTTTTTTTTTTATTCATCACAGACAATAAATAACAATCCCCAATTGCTTTTTTTTTCACCATCAACCATTTACCCGACACCAATTAAAAAACAAACAAACTCTGCTATAAAGATGACTTGACAATTCAAATCAACTCACAGTCCTTGTATTACCGGATCTCTTTTATACAGTAGATCAACAGATTTTATTCAACCGACACCGCAACCTTTGTTACTGTTTTTAACTGCTTGAGATCCTACATCACAGGTCAAAGTTTCTTTGTAGCTATGGATATTTGGATGTTTCTCCAGAACACATGAAATTGAGTGTGAGGAGCCCCAAGGGTAAATTTTATATGCAATTCCCCCTTGAGGACATCATCAGAGAACATTGCATCAGCTTCCACAGTTATGTGGATGACACACAATTTTACATGAAGTCATGGATGGCAGGGATTTTTCAAAATAGAGGTTAGTGTTAGTGATTGGTTCTGAAGGCATGAGGGGAAAACTTTTACCAAAATTCCAAGAGGAAAAAATACAATTACAAATCGTCAATGTGTAAAAAAAGAAAGAAAAAAAAAGCTATCCGAGTGTTATTATTGACTCTGATCTGAATTTTTTATCCAAAATAGGTTACCGTCTTAAGAATAAAGACAAAGGCTGTGTCCGATTGTGCACCCTACTCCCTATATAGTGCCCTTCATTTTGTAGTGGTGTCCGAATGTCCAGGGAGCGAAGAAGTAGTGAACATTAATGTTCACTCAACCGGGTTGATATAGACTACAATGCATTGCAAGTATGAAAAAAACATGCCGCGGGCGACAGCACAAGCACGGGAATCAAAGCGATGCATTTAATAGCCTATATGCTAGGGAAATAATTAATTTGTTTTAGTTGAAAATATGTACAACAAAGGAAATAAAGTACATTTTCATTCACAATACATAGTCGGAGATTTATGCGCCGGTGCATCAGCTACGGTGGTCACGTGATATGCGACGAAGAGAAAGTAGTGAGCTGGCTGTCCGAATCGCCAAACAGAATGAGGGCATTACATATTAAGCCACTATATAGTGCGTGGCAAGTTAGTGAATGAGGGCTTAGGGGATAAGGGTGGACATTCGGACACAGCCAGAATCTGCTTGTTTCTCTTTCAAGCTAACACTGAGGTGCTGGTGCATGCTTTAATTTCTTGTTGATTAGATTATTTAAAAAAAAAGAGTATCTCAAACTTATAATTACTCCAGAACTTAGCAGCTTGTGTGTTGACAAAGACCAGATGGCGGGAGCAGAGCGCATTACACCAGTTTTAAGATCACTTCATTTGCTCCTTGTGTGTTTCAGGATCAATTTTAAGTTATTTTACAAGTTTTTAAATGTCTTAACAGACTTGGGCAATCATAGCTATCTGGGCCGGTTGTTAAATTTGCGGTTATTTTAACCAATGTTTAACCCCTAACCGCCGGTTAACTTCTTAACCCGCCATAGACTAACTGAACGTTAAATATGCGTTGTTCAAAATATGGTTAGTCACGCTGTTAATTAACGGCACAGTCAAAGTAAACCGTGCCGTTTTCGTCACTGGTTAGCACCGATATAACCCACATTTCCTCTTTTTGTTTACCTCCGGGTCGACGAACGAAATGGATACTAACCAAATGACCCCCGGTACGCGCCGAAAAAAAAGAAGCAGGAAATGTTCTGCTGATGAAGAAAATGTTATTCAATAAATGGTTGAAGCAATTTGTGAAATTAATTATTTTTATTGTGTTTTTTTATTCATTATAATTAATTTTTTTCCACTGTGTGTATTTTCAGTGAATATTTTGTGCAATGTTTTTGTATTTTTGGCCAATATTTTTGTAGCATATAGTATTGCATGTTTTTGTTTCTCATATTTTTGGGAGTTTTTTTTTTGTCTAACACATTTTATTTTATTTATCTAGCATATTTTATTTTATTTATCTAGCATATTTTATTTTTGACTTATTTGTATTTTTTGTGTAATATTAGATAGAATAATTTGGAATTATTTGTCTTGTTTTTGTATCTACATACTTCTATGTGTGTATTTTTCATCTATTATTTGCTGTTACTGTTTTAAATTTAAATTAATAAAACAATGTATTATTATTATTATATTTAATTTATATTTAAATTAAGTTAAATTAAATAATTAGCCGCTATTCACGTGAAAGTAAACAAGAAACATCACAGGTAACCCCTCTTTGGAATCATCTCCCACTATGTTGGGCAAGCCCCCTCTCTGTCCATTTTTGGGACTTGTCTTAAAAAAAACACATCTTTATCCTTTCTCTTTAAACTCAGAATGATACATGGCATTGTAATACTGCTAAGTGGTAGTGTGTGCGAAACTCTTCATCTGAATAATCACCAATGTCAAAGTCAAGCCCTCGATAGACTCTTTTTCCTGCGCTCAACGGGCATCATGAAGGCAGCATTAGCCATGAAGGAAGAGTTAACCAAACTGTTAAAAAGTTAGCGGCGGTCTTTAGGTGTTAACTTTAACGGCAAGTTAACAGTCGGTTAAAGTTAACGGAGTTTTGAACAAGATAACTGCCGTTAGTTTACGGTTGGTTAAATTGACTTAATCAGAGTTTTGAACAACCAGGCCCTGATATGCTTTCATCATATCAACCCTGAGGTCCTCTGGCACAGGCCTTTTACATTACTTCCAGAGCCTGAACAAAAACTTATGGAAAAGCTGCATTCTATTTATTATTTCATTAATGTATTAGTTTAATACATTTTTATCTTATTTGATTGTATCTCCTATCATCCTTCATTTTTATCTTGTTTTATTCACTTTTAGTCTTTTTAAGTTTTAACATTTTTAAAAGTCCTCATGGGAGCCACCATGCTGAGAGGTATGTTTGGTCCGCCAGCGGTGATGTCATACCTGTGGACTCCACATATCCTGAGGAGTTTATTTGATTTGGTAATGTGAGGAAGATGAAGAAGACAAAGACAGAGCAGAAAACCCGTTGTAGAATTTGGCAGCATAAGAGTGATTCCATAAGCTTGGACCACTACAGCCAAGGAGATCAAATCAGATGACCAAGGGCCTCATGTACTAAAACTTGCTTAAGATTTTCATACTGAAACACGCCGTACGTCTATTTCCAGAAAACGTCGCACACATAAAACAATCCAGATGTACGAATCTGTGCGTACGTACGAATCCAAGCACATTCTTTTCATACATCTCAATCAATGCGGAAATGTACCAGACTCCTCCCTCCCAACGCCCGAACATAAATATGCAAATTATTACGATTACGATAAGATAATCACATTATAGAGCATGAGCACAAATGGAAAAAAAAAACATGTGAGGTGGAGACACTTGTAAACAAAGTAGAGGCCCGAAAAAGTATGATTTTTGGCAGGCTGTCTTCAGAAGTCAATAACAACCTCCGTGATGAAAGTGCCTTCGGAGTATCTCGGCCGTTGCTGTTAGTGGCTGAATGCTGAAGGGGCATCAAATTGTGATCGTGGAGGCTTTAAGTTAAATTTAATACAATAATATAAGGCAACCCTCCGCCGCCGCTGATACTGGATGAATGACGTGTTTAAGGAGCATCGATCTGATTGTGATCGTGGAGGTTTAAACTTGGAAGACGCGCACAATCCCCCTTTCCCCTCACAGTGACAATATTCCGTGGCATGTCAGCCACCGATAGATGAGAGGACATGTTAAATGTGTTTGTTTAAGGGGCATCATTTTGTCATTAATCAATTTGTGATCGTAAAACCTATGCACACACAATTAGCAATGTTAGAAAGGCATAAAGAGGATGAAAAATGGAAAGACCATTGTGGCTGATGAGAGTCTAACTGTGGAAGTATGGAAGCGTCTTGAACATGTTGCTGTGGATATTGGTTGTTTAAGCTGTTAAGAATGGCGAGTTAAAAAAGCTGATAAGCATTCTTAAATAGAAAACATTGGCTTGGATAAAAAATGGATGACAGTCTGTGGTGACCCCTAACAGAAAAAAACTGAGAGAGGAAAGTGAAAAAAGAAAGTGCATTTTGTATTTATTTGATGTTTTTTTTTGAGAGATATTAAAATTGCCATGATGACCCAAAACATTTACACACTTAAACAGTTTGAAATCAGGAAGGAAGTGAATACTTTTTCATAGCATTGTATACAGCACATTCTCCTCTAAAAGTATTGAAGCACCGAGGCCAATTCCTTTATTTCTGTTGTCGACTAAAATATTTGAGTTTGACATAAGACAGTGATAACCACATTTCCGGATATTGGATCTGGATCTGACACAAGCTAGAATGTATTGTTTCATTATTTCCAAAATGTTATATTTTTAGGTGACCAAAGGTTTTGTCTTTGGGGAAAATCTTTGCATGGAAATAGTTACCGGTAGGCTTTCTGTAATTAACGTTGAATTCATTTCCAACTTTTATCAATATTGGTTTTGTTAAATTATTCACTAAATTCCGCCCTTTCTTTCTTTAAACTAAAATACAGTTGACACATAGACAAACAAACAAGTGCCTTTGTCAAGTTTGAAATGTTTTTCTTATGTCAAAAGTTTGAGTCAGTGTCAGGTTTATTTCTTTATTTATCTGCAGTGTAAAAAAAAAATAGTAGGTGAGCTGATAAATCCTTTGCACAAATGCGTCTTGTAATAGCTGGTTAAAAAGCAGAAATATACACCATACATCAGATAGAGAGCACATGCCAGCGAAATGTGCTTCTATTGTGCATCCCATGAATGGTCTCATGAAGTTTTTCTGCAGCAGAGCGTCTTCATCTGCAACATCTGCCGACATGTGCCTCGGGTCCTCTGTGGTCCTGCATGGCAGCTGAGTGCAAATCAGCAGGACACAAAACAACAAATTGTAGTGAAAATACAGTATATTATATTCTACATAAACTAAGATGCCAAAATTAAATAAATGTCACTGGGTGTTTGATCATTTCAGTCATACGTTATTGCGTGCATGCAGGTGCATCTGTGTGTAGAGTGATAGTTGTAGACTACCCTTTCATTGATATAGTTGTACAGCTGCTGTCATTAAAAAAACTAATAAATTCCTGTGACTTTATACAATGTTACATTTCTACAGTGTTTATATGGGTATGCAGTCAGCAATCGATCGAAACTCACGTAAACAACATAAACGTTGTTTACAGCCAGCGTGATGTAGTAGTAGTTTTGGATACATTTATTGCGCATTACAACCTGTTGAGATTCAGCGCTGCATGCCAGCGCGAGATTAGATGCAGTTCATATTTATTCATTGTGACAAACCAGTGAACAATATGAAACAGTCACTTACTGGAGACAGATGGACAGGCTCTCCACAGCTGGGACAAAAATGTCAGCAGTTGGTGTCCATCCCGGAAATCCAGGCAGCGGTCAAAGCTAACAGGTCGTCAAATTGGGCACCACACAGGTTAGCCTAATGTCACGTTGGAAGCGCCTGTCATCCATACCAAGATCCCGGAGAAGGGGACAAAATTCACGAGCTCTGTGTACTTCATGATGGTCCCGTAAGTTTTGGGGACGTAAACTACTAGAATAAAGCAGCTGTGGACGCTATGTTGTGGTTGCTTGCTAAATGAAGAAAGTGGCTCTTCTTCCCTTATTTCCAACTTGAAACAGGTAATGCAGGTAATGCTCTTCTCTGATACAGTCTTCTGTATATGGTAAATTGCGATATATTTACTCCTGCCCCATGGAGATTGCTGCTGCTGCTGTGACAGTTGTTTTGGGTTCTTTATTTACAATATGTCTCTCGTCAACTGCGATTGTTTGCCTTTGGTCTACCCATCTGATGTCTTTAACATTGCATTTAGAACAAGTGGTTGATGTCGTCTTCATGCTATACAATCATAGCCATGATCAATGTTTGTGCAATGGCTCTGATTGATTTCCCATCTTCAAAAGGGCCTGTTCTTTACATATAGACAGATTTCTGGTTTTCTCATTGGTTAAACATCCAACTGTAAATGTGAAACAATGTGAAAACATTCAACACTACATATTGAGTAATCAATGATAAACCTAGGCAGCAAAACACACCTGGCGGTCCCACATTCCAATACTTTTGCTCACATGAAAAATAGGTGTTCAAACAAAATCACATCCAGATGTAAACACTGAAAAATAAACCTAAAACGGTTGATCTCATGTGTCATACTTTGTAAAAACTTGTTTGCTCCCAAAAACGTATAAACATAAAAATACTGCCATGGTCTCGAAAACTTATTTACGTTTTTCATGTTTTTTTTATGCTAGAGCATACAGAAGGCTTTGATGCAGCATCTCACCTGAAGATTGCTTAAAGCAATGGTAGTTATGGCCAGCAGGTCGCTTCAGAGTATAAGAGATCAACCAGGGCCATGTTGCAACAAACTCTTTTTCCCAGTGTTTTCAACAGGTTTGTGACTAATGATGAAACTTAGCTATATTCTAATGTTAATTGCTGCAAAACGGAAACAGACATACTTTTTTTTCCTGATGAAAGAAGAGACTAATCTTTCTTTTGGTTTTATAGCAATGGAACACAATATTCCGTGGTCCTTGCAAAATCTGTCAAAAGCCAGTAAAACAGCCGGGAGCAAAGGGGGTTGCTTCAGTGAAAATGGCTGGGAGTGAATGAGTTAAAAGGAACTACATTAGTGTTGTCAGGCGATTAAAAAAAATCTAATTAATTATAGGATTTGTAATTAATTAATCTAATTAATCTAAGTAACCTGGATTGGCTGGCAACCAGTTCAGGGTGTACCCCGCCTACTGCCCGAAGCCAGCTGGGATAGGCTCCAGCCCCCCCTTCCCCCGCGACCTTTGTGAGGACTAAGCAGTTAAGAAAATGGATGGATGGATGGATGGATAATCCAAGTAAAAGTAAGCAAGAAAGCTTGCCTCACTCTCCTGTGTCGCACTGGTCTGTTGAGTTGGCCAAAAGAGCAGCCAACTTCCCTATTGGTATTGAAATCAGAAAAGCCAAATAGTAGAGCTGATCACACCTGTGTTTGGATGTTAATCCAAAACTAACTAAAATACTTGGAGACAGTTATTGCCTCATTTGCAAATTAACAGTCTATGTAGAAAAGCCAAATGGCTTGGCTGTGGGACTTCTAGTGTTGTTAAAATTGCGTTAATTTTCATAACTCGTTAATTTTCAGTGTAATTAATTCATCTAATTAACGCATTCAACTGACAGCCCTAATATACAAGTATGGAAATGAGTCCTATGATTTGCTTAACTGTTTTATTAACTTTTTTTTTTTTTAGAGACCAATCTGTTTAACACTCCCTATTTGATGCTATGCTAACAGACATAATACAACATACTAATGAGAGGCGCTTATGCAAACAGGTGGGCTGCAAGCAAAACATGCCTTCAGGCTTTACTCGTTGCAAGCGTGGATGTTCACTCCCCAGTGTTTATTGCTAGATAGCCAAGCTGCTGTTTTTTTCCCCCCCAGCCCAGGTGAAAAAGTCATGGTGATTTGCTGGTGGGTTGGAGTGTGTTCATTAAAAGAGGCTTAGAACAAGCAGGGCTTGTCAGTCTGGGAACATAGTTTGGATTTAAGAAGAAACAGCACTTGTCATCAAAACAAGGGGATGTGGTGCGACAATTTACAGCAGTTCAACTCAATCATTACTCAACAAACTTGTAAAAATGTTGATGTGTAAGATAATGCTTGAAACACTGGCATTATAATTGTCTGATACAGCGAGGCTAAATTCTACACACAAAAAAATAAATAAATAACTTTTAAATTTTAGGTGGTAAGTTAAAATACAATAAACTATTAAACACTAATTGTTCAAAGTATTAAGAATACAATTAAAATGTCACTACAAACTTGTACTTGACACTGAGGTGTTTACTGTATTCAACAATATGTTGCACATATGTAGTCATAAACAGGTATGTTGTTTCATTAAAATCTAAAGTGTCAGACAGTAACATGATTGACTGTTTATAAATCAATCATCATATGTACTGGAAATACATGACAGGACTGGGTCTGGATCTCTTTAGTCTGTACAGTACTTTAGTTAATTCAATACTTAATAAATGAATACAAAATACTGCTCAAAGGAAAATATATTCCACACTTGATTGATTACATTTGAATACCGACAAGCAAAGCATCAGTCACCATGTCAAATGAGCTTGGCTGTCAGTCATTCTAATATGTTGGTCAAATAGACATAAAGGCAACTGCTCTGAATTCAAATAACTATGCTCAAGTTACCAGTGTTTCATTCCACACACAAAAATGAAAATGTCCAAAATCCATGCAGAGAAACACACAGAGTGAGGAAAAGGGAACATTTGGGTGATAATGTTTGCACGTCCAAGACACAATATTTCAGATTTAAAAAATGTTTTAACCCAACTTCTTTCGACATTTTCTCGAGTGCACTAAATCCCCAAGTTTCACAGTCCTCCAACATTTCTACCAAGCTCTGTCTGACTTGTCCAATAACTTGTAGCTGTGGTCAGAGCAGGGAAAATGACACACTGACAAGATTGCATACTCTACAAGAAACTTTATCTTATTTGATAACCATTTTTGTTATCTACATTCTTGATAACCATATTTATTTTCTAAATTATTCAGTTATCGATAAAATCTTTAAGAAACAAAACAAAAAAACTTTCTTCATGATTTAGTTATCGATAAAATCTTTAAAAAACAAACAAACAAAAACACACTCACTTACAAAGGCCAGCTCATTTTAACTATGCAATATAAATGTATTGTACTACCTGTGTATAAAGCTTTGAATTGTATACTGTATTTTATTATTGTTGTTATTATTATTATTAATAATACTAGTACTATTGCTATGACTACTACTACTACTACTACTACTACTAGTAATAATAATAATAATAATAATAATAATAATAATAATAATAATAATAATAATAATAATAATAATAATAATAATAATAATAATAATAAACATGATGTATCAGGTTTACATGATCAGAATTTTGGAGCCAATCACTGATCAGCGAGTAAAAAAAAAGAAGAAAATCACCGGTCCAATCAGAAAATGGACCAATATGTATATTTAAACAACTTTGGATTTGGAAGGGCCCAGCTCCCAAATAGCCAAAATTTGCATATAATTGATGCCCATGAAGTGCATTGGGAAACAATAATGATTATGCCTAAAGAATTCTCCCCAAACGACGGATAAACATTCATACATGGAGAATGGGGTAAAAAAACAACAACAACAACAACAACCTCCCCTTCTTCAAAAACCCAAATTATTTAAAAATATTGGAAAATAAATTAGGTTGACTGGTTAGTACATCCGCCTCCCAGTGCACAGGAAGTGAGATCGAGGTTAATTGAACACTCCAAATTGTGTCCATAGGTGTGATTGTGAGTGTGGATGGTTGTTCGTCTCTGTGTGCCCTGTGATTGGCTAGCAACCACTTTAGGGTGTACCCCACCTATTGCCTGAAGCCAGCTGGGATACGCTCCAGCAAACCTTGTGAGGACAAGCGGTTAAGAAAATGGATGGATGGAAAATAATTGGAAAAAAAATCTGACTATATACACTGTGAAAGCTTGGATTATTAACAATGGTAGTAGAGAATGTCCCTGAAGTGAACAGCATAGTGTTTGTTTGACATGTTTTATTTTCGAAAACTAATTCTGTTTCTTTGTGTGGCCTTCAGATCTTTGTGCACACTGCCACCTTATAATCCTCCATAATGTGTCTACGCAGTACAATAATTTTTCGCGGTTATATCCACAGCAGTTTCTGACTACAGAGACTTCATGATCCAACAGCCAGCAGTGTTGAGCCTAATCATACAATTATAGAAAAGTCTAGGCAAGGAGCAGAATACATAAGGGGCCGTCAGGGACATAATTAAGGATTACCCCACACACTACTGAAATGCATTTATTAACAGTGGTGACATTCTTTCCACTTACATACACAAGTGAAAAGTTTTTTCATATATTACACTCTAAAAAGAGAATTGTTGAACCAATTTAAGATTACAAATTGAATTGTTGACCAACTTAATAAAATTGCTTCAATTGGTAATGCATGATTGAATTAAATTAATCCAAAGTAAATATATTAAGTTTAATTAATTATGTGTTCATTTAATTTAAATATATTCGCTTGAATTAAATTAATCCAAAAATAATCCAGAGTGAATATTGTTAGAATATTTACTCTTATAGTATTTAGCGATATAACCTTGTTTGAATTATGTAAATTGAAGAGAGCAGAGCCCCGTGAAAAAAAGCATGGCTCATGCTCCTGCATGTGCAAAACAGGAATTGTGCCCTTATCACAAGATAGCGGCTGAAGCACTTTGCGGATGAACTGTTGAACTTTAATTGTTGAAACCTTCAGCGCCGAAGAAAGACACGTCTTTATTATCATCTGCACAATGACTCATATCCGTGATGGTTGCTGTTGTTCCCCCAACCTTTAGAGCAGCAATGACTGTGTAACCAGGGACCGCCCTAAAAGAAATAAAAAGAGAGGGCTTGACAGAATGTGCTTCAGAGTGGTAGGAGATTGTAACTGTGCACATCTTTGTCCATTCTCCTCACAAGCAAAAAAAGAATCTAAGTCACTTATCTTAGTTATCTGTTGTTTATTAAAGGGACAGCAACGTGAAAAATAAACTTTTTGGAACTTTTAGCCATGTTAAAATACTAATTCCGCACCAAAATCATAACCAAAGTGGTGTTCTCCTCCATTCGCCCCTCTATGAGAAATTCTAGGTAATTCTGCTGTCCAAGCACCAGCCCCTCCCAACCTGAGAAAATGAGCTGTTGGCACTTTTGGACGTCATTAAGAGCAGATTCACCCCCACACCGCCTCTGCGGACTAAACACATGCCCACTTTCTCTCAGACCTCCATGGGAGAGTGACAAAAGCACCCTTTATCAGTAAACATTCTGTCCAAATTCAAAATTCAAAGCAATCAATTATCCTTCACATTTGCAATGCCGAAGTGCAATGACAATTGGCCATCTTAAAATCCCAGAAAAGGTTCTGGCTGATACTCGTGTAAACTACAAGTAAAACTTTTCCACTGCTCCAACGGAATGAATGGTGTAGTAATTAGTGCGCCCGCTCTGTAAGCAACAGTTTAGCGGTTCGCGACCTGCTCTGGTGTTTTTTTCTTCTCCTTCTTCTTTCCTCTCTCTTCTTCCCTCTCCTCCCCTCTTCCTCCATGATGGCTTGCGTTGCGTGGCCATTCAGAGGAGTTTTCAAACGCAGAGCCCCAACAGGAGACTGCAGCCAGCTCGCCGGGGGTGCGACAAGCACATTTTACTAAACCAGGTGTTTTACTTCCGCATTAGAGAACTAACCAGCAAAACAACTAATATTTCATTAAAAATGACTTCGCCATGGTGTCAAAGATAAGATTTAATCTCATGGTGTAATCCCTTTAGATGTTCTAGGCTGACTGAACCTGACAAATATATTAAGGCTAGTTAAGTATGAGTTCATTAAACTTAATATATTCACTTGAATTAAGTTAATCCAACGTAAATTATGAGTTCATTACACTTAATATTGGAGCTGTCAAATGATTAAAAAAAAAATCAGATTAATCACATTTTAGAATTTTGATTGATCAATTAATAAAAAAGCTTTTGTATCAACATTTTTACCCACCAAATTTGAAGAGCACCTGAAATGTGTTAATTCTTTCTACATTTGATGTTATGGGGACGTCTTCAACATTTTCTGATCAGTTAATTACTTGCATAATTTAAAATGAGAAAAATAAGACCCCAATAGCTTGACATGAACAAATATTCTGAATGTCATACGCAAACATTTATTAAATGCTTTGCTTTAATGCATGTAGTTATGTTTACTGCTCAAACGAAACCTGTGCTACTTTTAACGTAACCATCTGCTGTCAAGCTAAAGGATCATCTGCGGTCAAAATTAATAGTGTGATTAATCTGCGTTAATACATGATTAATACGATAATTTTTGTGATTAATTAATTAGTTAATGCTTTAACTTTGACAGCACTACTTAATATATATTCATTTGAATTAAGTAATTCCAAAATCCAAAGTGAATACTGTATATCAAGTTTAATGAACTCATAATTAATTTAACTTAATATCTTGGCTACAACACAGAATTTGTTTTCGCTCACACACACAAGTGAATTCAGGTACACAAACGTATCGCTTCCCGTGTATGAGAGCATTTCACAAGACTGTGAGTGAAAACAAATCTGTTGTGCATGAGTGTTTCGTTAATTCATGTAATAGCTTGTCCCTTTTGTACAGTATGCAAGTAAAAAAAAAAAAGTTGAATCAGTGTGCATGAGAGTGTTTCACCAGTGTAGGTAAAAGCATTTCACTAGCGTATGAGAGCAATTCAGTAGTGTGCGTAAAAGGTAAAGCTGAGTTCTGTCCCTGACGGCCCCTCATAACAATACCTGCCCCTTAAGTAGCTTGCCTGCCGTAGTAACAGTGCCCGAAGCTTGCTGTCTCTTTTCTCAAATCCACATCATGAATAAGGGTTCTATCTAAATGGGAGCTTCTTGAGCCCGTAGATGAGCTGCATTATTGAAAGTGACCGGTGACTCACTCCCCAGGGATCTGGGAGGCATGTAAAGAGGCAGACTGGGTCAGAAGAGGACATAGCAGTCTAAACAAATATACATATTAGCAGATTCTATAAGCTTCACTTAAAATTGCGTGCAGTCCTTCACCTGTTTGTCCTCTTTGCTTTGGTCTATCTTTAAGAAGATGACAGCATCGTATGTACGGTCTTGATAGATTAACAGGCATCAAGAGGTGAAGCATTGCTCCGTCAATATCTCCATTTTTGATCGTTCAAAATGTATTTTCATTTCCACCCTTTTATATAGATAGATAAATACATCTTTATTTTCCCCGGAGAGTAATTTGGTGTACAACGAGATAAACGAGATATTACAAAAGTATTGGAACAGTGAGGTAAATTCCTTCCCGATTCCCAAATCAAAACATTTGGATTTAACATTAAAAGAATGAGATGCAGTATGTGATAATAGATCAACATTTCAATTATATCCGACTTTGATAAAAAAATATTTTTAAAAAGTGCCGTTTGTTTAAACCTTAATTTTTCATGTGTAAAATGCCACTGGCTGACAGCCGAGTGTGCTGACCTGACCGCTGACCGCCCAGGCCACTAACCCTCTATTACACTGCAAAAAACAAAATCTTAACAAAATCTTAAATAGTAAAAGTAACATAGAATTTCTTAAATTTAACCTAAATTTGCTTATTTTGCTTTGACAAGTGATTCTTACTTAAAATTGTCAGACAAGATCATTCTGCTTATTTTAAGATACTTATTACCTAATTATCTTATTTGATCAAGCATTCTTAGCATTGAGTGTTAACAGCCAATTTTAAGTACTGTGAGGCTTAAAACAAACATTTTCCACATTTTAAGATGACTAACCGACAACAAAGGCCCTGAGCTGGGGTTTCATAATTTTGAATTGAATTTTCTGGCTCAAATTGAAGCAGAAGTGGTATCATCCTGACTATGATGGGTGATTACCGATACCAGGTATCGGTATCATTGCCAATACTAGTCTTATTTTAAAGGTGCATTGTGCCGTTTAAAAAGGTAATATTATAGCTTTTTCTACATCATGCATGCTCCACCAATGCCCGGATGAGTACAAAGAGCCCTGACTGTTTTACTCTGTCTGTACCTATTAGCTTTTATCTTCCCTTTATAGTAGAGTGTGCGGACTCTGCACACTCAACAGTTTCTTTGGGGAGTGGAGTGGTGGAGGGTGACATCATGCGCGTCCCCGCGGGGTAGCGGACATGTGGCGTGCACTTAAGATCATCCTCGCACGCGCGCCATGAACGAGCCTGACACAGATAATGCAGTTACACTTTGGGCCAGAGGTGGCAGTCGTAAGTAAAAAAGTGACAAACTGCACAAAGATCCTTTAAGGTATCGGTACTCACGGCGGTGACTGATACCATTAAGGCAGTTTTACGGGACAAGAATTATAAATTATATGAATACAAAGTTGCCATTAACTTCATGCAATTTTAAGGAAAAATAATATATTGGGATACATAGATATTTCTTTAAAATCATCTGTCATTTATGGGTGAGATTGTATTTAATAGTGGTATTGATATTTGGTATCAGTAGCGGTGAGTTGGTGACTATTTAAGAGTTGCGTATGGGTCGGGAAAAAAGTGGTATTGAACATCCCTAATCCTGACCATGCGCCATGACGTGCATGTATTCTGTAAATTCAACTGACTCGCTTTCATTTTTTACAGGCAACATATAATAATTCCATGTTCCAATAAGAATATGACTATTATCATGTTAAAGCATTCATTCATTATCAGTCACTCTGGCTGGAGGTGGTGAGCAAATAAATGAATTTTGTACACAGGAATAACCCTGTCATTATTGTAAGCAAAAAATTAAAAAATTCAAATAAATTTGTTCGTTTCATTATATTTACGAAGCTAATTTTTCCTCTTGCCAGTGAACACACTACCTGCTCAGTGGTCTAGTGTTAGAGTGTCTGCCCTCATATTGGGAGGTTGTGTGTTCAATCCCTGGCTGGGTCCTATCAAAGACAATTAAAAATGGAACCTATTTTCTCCTTGCTTGACACTCAGGCTAAGATGAACAACTGTAAATGAATATGCATGTATTTAAGAAAATAGTACTATATGTTACAGCTTGAAAAAAGTCAATATTCCTTTTTTTTTGTCTAAAAATACTATTTTCAAGACCGCTCTGGTTGATATGGGCCTAGTATTATTTTCTTATTTTTTTTAAAAATCTTACAGGTAAATTTAAGTAAAAGTTTCTTGTTCCGTTGGCAGATAATTTTGCTTGTTTGAAGTAATAATTTTCTTATTTTACAGTATTTTTTTCTTAAAATTTCTAATGTCCTTTTTTGCAGTGTGAAAGCTCCGAAGTGAGGTTTTACTAACGCACACTTGCACAGCACATGCTAGCATCCACTAAATGTGAGCAAAAAAGTAGTGTGTCCTATTACATCAATTTTTCAAAAAAGTATACAACACTGAATGTCAACACTCAGTTTCAAAATTGTGTTTTGTCTGTGAAGACAATTTTAGCAATGTAACTAACATGAACACCAGAGAGCTACCTATGGGTGACAAAACAAGAAACTGTGAAGCTAAGCCAGACATTTGGTGCAATTTGGTCTTATGCACTGAAGAGGAAACAAAAACATACACAATGGAAAATCTCTGTTCTAACAGCAGTGTGACCCTTCGAATGATAACAAGAGTCCTCAGATTTGACAAAAGCCATAGAGGAGCAAAATCTGACAAGCTTGCTCCCATCAGGGATGTCTTAGAGAGATGGGTGCAACCCAGAGTCAGAGGTGACAGTAAATTAGTGTTTTGTTCTCCTTACGTGGAAAATCCCCGGCAATACATGTGCGGACAAGCACGGCATAAAAATAAGGGCAGCCAAGGATGTAAAACAAGCTATGCGTGGAACATACTGATTTACACAGCCAAAACTGCAAACAGCATCCGAGAGAAAAAACAAGAAGAACATGTCGTCCTCACTGGACTAACATCATATATGATTTTTTTTTTTTTTCTCGGGAGGAAACCTGCCATGGTTGCCACAATGAAATGCATAACTGAACTGCTTACCACAATCTAATTAGCAAATATGGTCCAGTAGTTAATTTCTTTTGGTTTGATTTGCTTTCTTGGTTGTTATTTGTTTGGAAATATACATTAACATATTTGTATATATTTGTTGTGCTTTTCATTCTATATTTGTATTAAAGTTGTACACACAAAAATACTTGCCAACTTAATTTATGTAATGGTCAAAATTGACAAACACCATAGACATTATTCTAGTTAATACTATCAAAGTAAAAATAAAACAAAACAAATCAACTTTAGAGATAACTTAGAAATGTGTACTGGCCTTATGAATGTAGGCAGTGACCTAACATGGAGGGAGCCAATGTTAAAGTTATACCCTGCATTAGCAACAGGAGGCCTAAACTGGGATTTGCTGAAAAGAAGAGAAAGATGAGCCTCACAAATCCAGGGACTATGTTTCATGGACTAAGGAGAAAAAGGTGACCCATTACAGAAAGGTCAATAATCCAGAAAGAAAGTATCTGCCCATGATTCCAAACATACAAGCTAATCTGTGAAACTCACTGGAGGTTATGTCCTGATTTGGGCTTACATGGCTTCCTTTAAAACATCTTGATATGCAGCAAAATGAATTCTATAGTAATATTCTGTCTTCAAGTAAAAAAACAAAAAACAAAAAAGTCCAACTGAAATATGCTGCAGTGAAAGCCTAGAAAATCATCATAAAAGAAAAATTTAAATATTTGGTGCCAGGTCACAGGCTCAATGCAACTGCATATTTGCAACAAAATACTAATTAACATTAATGTCAGACTATTTTATCTGTTCCAGCGATGACAAATAATGTTCTATGATGTGTTTCAAAAGAAGATGTAAATATCTGGAACACATTCAGCACCTTAAGTGCTATTGTTCTTTCTGGTTAGGATTTCAATAACATTTACGATAGCTTGTTTTGGAAGAGAGAAGAAAACCTTTTATGTAGTACTCAAGTTTCAAACTGCCTGGTGGCTACCACCAACATTTATGAAATATGTCTAAATCAGATTTAAGTATAGCTACTATAGCAAGTGCAAAAACCTAAATGTGTATTTGTGAGGCAGATCTGGCAAACGGCCTTGCCAAACTTTGTCACTGGTGCACATGTGGTCACAGACATATATTTCAGTTGAACATTTTATCCTATCAGACCAGAAGGCACGGAGACAAAAATACACAACTGAGAGCACTATACGTCAAATAAACGTTGCAAAAAACACTCACATGAACCACTTTCCTCTTCTGAAGCTCTTTTCTGGCCAGAACATAGCGCTGTCTGCCTCAGTAGTGTGAAAGATTTATCTTACAACACAATGCATTCATAAAACCTTGGCTGCAAGGGAAGTGTGTCTGACCTAAGCAAAACTGCACCTTCAAAAGGTTTAGGACAGCCTTTGAAAAGCTTTGAGAATACATCTTGAAAATAAGCTTTAATGGGAATCTGTCTATGTGGAGAAGTCAGTTGGGCAGAGATAGGAGCCGGCCGGACACAGAAGTGAAGCAATTCTTTGTCGTGCTGGCATGTTAGAATGTAGACAGTGAGTGATTGACAGCCGGCCAGATGAAAAGCACAACAGACCACAGGGAGGGCTCCACTAAACATTTTTCAACTCACACAGTGACAGGGAAAATAAGCACGTATAAAACATGTCCAGGGCTGAAACATATTGTTCATTCGATGTCCCAAATATTTTGTGTTTAAAAGGTGAAGAGAGAGACCACTTGCTTGACGCTGCCAGAATAGAAGACGACCAGCGTTAGTCCTTCATGTACCATATATTTTAACAACACTACCTACAGGGAAAATGCTGCACAAGTGAGTGACTTAACATTGAATATTAACAGTCCACGAGAGCTGTTATTCTTCATGTTAATTAAGAAACAATTCGTCAAATACTTCCAAAGAAAGAGAGGTGTAAATCAGTCATTCTGGAGATGACTGATACCAATTCTCAGTTACAGTTACTTACTAGGGCGACCAAAGGTCCTCTTTTGCCTGGTCATCTCCACTCTTTTACATCCTGTCCAGGCATCTGGTGGGGTTTTATAAATTCATGAAAATGTCCGGTTTTCATTGCACGACAAATGTGTTAGCGCAACTGATAGACCGTGTACTGGGGTCAATCATGAGAGGTGTAGGGAAAAGAAGAAAGAAAAAGCATGAAAAAGCTGCTGCGATTGGCTGGCAACCAATTCAGGGTGTACCCCGCCTACTGCCCGAAGCCAGCTGGGATAGGCTCCAGCAACTCCAGCAACTCCCGCGACCCTTGTGAGGACAAGCGGTTAAGAAAATGGATGGATGGATGGATGGATGAAAAAGCTGTCCTGCCATTGGTTCAGAACATTCAAGGGCCAATAGGATATCTTAGCTCGGCATGAAGTGAACAAGACACACATCAGTGAACGTCGTGCATGAGCAAGACACAAGATGCTGCACCCAAAGTCCTATATTAGCGTCAGAATTAATGGTATCGGCATGATACTTGTTAGTACTCACCGATACCACTGTTTTAATGCAGTATCGGGGCCTGTGCCGATATCAGTATCGGAACAACACTAGTTAGCGGCCGAGAACTTTAGCTCACTTTAGCTCTGCGCTGCCAAACCAGAGGGATATATTCTAATGCTAATTACTGCAAAACAGAAACAGATAAATAATACACTTTTATTTTCAAGATGAAAGAAGAGACTGTAATCTTTCTTTTGGTAGGTTGCATGTTTTTATAGCAATGAAAAACAATTTTCTGTGGGCCTTTCAAAATCAGTCAAAATCCAGTAAAACAGCCGGGAGCAAAGAGGGTTGCTTATATATATATATATATATATATATATATATATATATATATATATATATATATATATATATATATATATATATATATATATATATATATATATATATATAAATATATATATATATATATATATATATATAAATATATATATATATATATATATATATATATATATATATATATATGATTGCCTCAGCAAAAAATATTTTTTATTTAATTGTCAAGTAAGACTTAAGAGAGTTATGTTTTGTGTATTATTTTCTACCCATACAGGGGAGGCATACGTTAAAATTGTTGTACTAGATTACGTTCACACTGCAGGCAAATGTGACCCAAATCAGATTTTTTTTCCCCCTACCCGTCTGTATTCTTCACCATGAGACTTAGCATTGTTTCAGTGCTTTGTGTTGTCTCTGTATTTTGTGTTATGAATTTGATGTTTATTTTATTGCATTTATTTATCCATCCATCCATCCATCCATTTTCTTTATTGCTATAAATTTTATTTACTTGTATACTTACTTACAATGTTTGTTTTGTTGTTTTACTTATCTTTATTGCAATGACGGATTTCTGTTCTATGTACAGCACTTTGTATACAGCAATGCTTGTTTTAAAGTGCTTTATAAGTAAAGTTGAGTTGAGTTCAGTTTTTGGGAGCAAATGAGCTAAAAGGCTCGACTCATTTTCACAAAATATTATTTCTACCTTCTCCTGCATCACTCCTCTGTAGATATGAGATGATAAAAATATGAGTACCGACGACAGTCTTATAAAAGTCGGTGGCCCTGACACACTGGTCCCTACTTCTGTGCATGCATATGCGTCTGCACACTTTGTGGACGCATATAGTTCACACAGCAGACAGACTGGTGTTGCAATTAACATGTAATGTGAATACTCACTCCCCAAAAAATCAAATTTCACCCAAAAATTTGAATTGAGCATTAAGACCTGCAGTGTGAATCTAGGCTTAATGTTAAAGTTTTTGGGGAAATAAAAATATAGTCACCCTACCCTCAACCCAGTATGGATCTGTCGGTCTATTTCTTTTGCTCAAATGGAACACTGAATAAACAAAAACACATCAGAAGGCCCACCTGATTCTTCACAGGGAAGAGTGTACAACCGCCCCCGGAGAGACGCTCAGTCCATCCAAGGGTCATTACGAAGCTGTGATCAGAATACATAACTTGTGCACTGCCCAGATGAAAGACCTCAAGGGATGGCGAGGCCTTCTATTCTGCCGTGCGTGTCCATCAGAACAGTGCACTCTATTCATCATTGCATTCATTATCGCTTAAACAAGCTTCCAAGGTCATGACTCGCTCCCGGAGTGTCACACTGTTCATACTGTATCGAGTGGAGCACATAACGACACATTGACTCTCAGCCAAGTGGATAGGATAAGAATGACATTGGAGGATTAAAGGTTTGATTTTACTTCCTGCAAGTTAGTGGGATAAATGAAAAACTTGAATGAGAAGTTTCTCAACAGCAGCCAAGACATCAATGTGCAAAGCCCCACCGGTGAGGGGCTTCGTCAAGTAAGCACGCATATTCACTCTCCTATAGGGAACAGGAGAGGGAGGGTGGAGTGCTTGCTGGGTCCATCTGTCATGCAGCCACGCAGCCTGGCAGTAAACACAGCAATGCGAGGATGGCCAAGGGGAAGGTCACACACTTTTTTCTTCTGAGTGTTTACCCAATATAATATAACTCGTTATTGATTTATCTGATGACCATGTGACTGTATTGTATGTGTCAGTAGTTTCATGATGAATAGTGAATAGCCTATTCTGGTCAATTGCTGTTCTTATATACTACAAATATATTTTTTTGTAATTTATTAACATTATTACTGTTATTGAAAGAAAGTGCTACTTGGGTGTGCATTTTTTGCTCATGTTTCATGCAAAATCCTCTCACCCTCAGTAGTGTTAATTTCGTCAACAAAAACTAAACAAAAATAATTTTGTCAATGCACTATTTTCACCAGACTAAAACCAGACTAAACTAGACTAAAACCCTCATTAATAAACAGTAACTGGGACTAAATCAGTATGTACTTTCATTGACTAATAAAGTCGAGACAAAAATGTACTTCACTTAATAAAAATTGGACTAAAATCTATGAACATTTTAGTTCATGAACAAAAACGAGATACTTTTTTTTTTTTTATGATTTTGTAAAACCTTGTCTCTGCTAATCTGTCCCTGTGACATTGTCATGTCAACAGCTTGCGAGTGCAACATGGGACAGACAGAAGGTGGATTCAGGGTCAAACGTAAAAAAAAAAGTAACGTAACATTACTCCAACGGCTATAACGTTCCAACAATAATGTTAATCCGACCGCTAACTAATGCTAACTAATTCACTAGCTCATAGCATGGAGCCATAGTAGCCACTTGTTGATATACTATAATTGTGTGTGAAGTTGTTCTTCATCAAAAAGATGAGAGAACATTTTATGTGAAATTGTTTTAGATCTGCAATGTTCAACATTATCTGCTGACTTTAAAATATAGGAATAAAATGATTGTCCTGACTAAAACTAGACTAAAACCTTGACAGTTTTTGTTGACTAAAACTAGACGAATACAATTATGTTTTCTTGGACTAACATACAGACTAAAATGCTAGATTTATAGTCGACTAAAAATTGACTAAATAAAATTGGGATGAAGTTGACTAACTAGGATAAAAACTAACAAGCGTGATTGAAACTGGACTAAAACTGAGACTTAATTTAAACACACTACCCCTCAGTGAATTCCTTAATTTGTAATTACCAGACGTGCGGCAAACACTGTGATGTTGCTAATTGACGCAGATGTAACTTTATTATTATTATTATTATTATTGCATGTGTATGATACTCTCTGAAGCAGGACAATGCTATCCCCAAAGTATCCATTCACAAAGCGGATGCAACTTGGCCCGTTAAGATAATGAGATGTGTCACAACCTCAGCACAATAGCAACATTTTCTTTCGACAAAAGGGCTATAGTGAATCTTGGATCAGCCACACTCTCGGTTGACAGTGTTCCTTTTCTGTTAAGCATCTGATATTATATTGGAACAAGACAGCAAGTCCTTAAAAAGGCAAAATCCAAAATAAAACAGTTTCGATGGCCAGTGAGTAAGGGGCTTGTCATAGTGGTGAACAGGTGTAAAGATGAAAAGCTTGGGAATATAGATGACGTGATAGAGAGACTTATGACAAACAAACAGATGCTGGAAAATATATTTGGTTGTCCTCACCTGGCCTCTCCCAGACTGATCACCATGTACATCTCCCAGGACATATTTTCAGCCACGGCTCCATGAGGCACCAGCAGGCTGACTCCTGGAAAACATGCATTATGGTGTCAAAAGCAACAACTCCACCAGCCTGTTAGTGTTGCGCAACATACGCATTTACAGATTGTTGTACACAAGCATGAGAATATTTTAAGAATATCCTATAGGTTATGAAAGAAAAACAGAAACATAAAAACAAAATATTGCAACCATTTAAGTAAAGAAAGAAGCTATATAAATGACTTTACTCAAACACTCTTCAACATTCCCCTCACCTAAGATATGCATTTGGTAGGAATATGCCTTTGTGGACTGAGCAAGATAATTTCACGTAAAAAAAATAAAAAAAAATACAGAAAGAAAACCTCTTGTTTGGTGTTCTCTGGTGTATTGAAGTTTGTTAGTAAGAATGAAGAAACAAGCCATCTTACTGTTTCATCAAATGGTCAAGAGCCTCAGTACAAATAGACAGTAGATAGACATAGCATGGTCCTCCAACAAGTGCAAAGTTGGGCTGAGGTCAGGACTGTTATAATCTTGGAAGCATGTAAAGTTTGGACCCAAAGTGTAAAGATAGATGCCATTGGTTGCAAAATCTCATCTCAATGTCGGTCTGCATTATGACTGCCTTCACTGATGGCGATGCCATGTCTATTGTTGCAATAAGTTTCATTCTTCCTGTCTTCCCGAACCTTCAACCATAAAAGTATATGACCTTCCCCTTTGCCATCCTCCCAACTCAGTTAACTGTACATTCTATCGGCAGAATCTGACCACAACATAACATTACTCCACATGTTTAGGCTGTAGTGCAAGGACAAGCAACTTCCCATGCCCACACTCGAAGTGGCCCCGGGAATCATTTAATTAATTAATTTATTATTTTTAATTTTCCTCAACTGTAAAAGATCCATTGTGATTTGTAATAACACCATTCAACACTAGATGGCAGATACAGCTTACTTTTGCACCGGATCTCTAGCAGAGAGAATGAGTGATGACGCTGTTTTGGAAAGTAGTGAGGCAATGGCATAAAGCAGTGCGGAGATAACATTTGATCAAGAGAATTGTGTTTTTTAGGAGAACTGGGAAGCAGATTATCTGTTCACGTAATTTATAGATAAACCAATGAGCCTGGTTTGCTTAGAGACGCTCTCTGCCTGTAAGGATTTCAACCCAAGTTGTCACTTCACACGTTGCACAAAATGAAAAATGAGAAATTTACTGAAGCTGCCAGAATTACTCTCGTAGTCCATCTAAAATTGAAAGTAAACAAACAACAGTGTTTTTTGTTTGTTTGTTTTTTACACCAGGGCCACAACCACACAAGAGACAGCACTCGTGGTCAGGGGCGGACTGGCCCACGGGGGTATCGGGGATCTCCCCGGTGGGCCGCCGGTCCGGAGGGCTGGTGAGCCAGGCTACCCTTTCAAAGAAAATTTTAAAAGAAAAAAGATCGGCACCAGTGGCGTGAGCAGGGACTGACTGACCATTGGGGATTTGGGAAAAATTCTGTTCGGTCCGTTTTTGTTATTATTATTATTATTATGATGCGCCCCTTGTGTTTTACAATACACATATACATATTTTAAGGAAATATATGCACAGTCAGCCCACTACTTTATAAATACAGGCTGACTCGCCTAGACGCGAAAGCCACAACAAGTCCCCAACGGCCGCGCAGCCGAGCTCGCCGGCCGCCACTTGCGAAGAGCACACACACGGCTGACGCCTGGCGGAGTGACTCGTCCAAGTCACAAAAGTAAGTTTTTGCACTTTATACAGTATTAGTTTGCTGTTTCGCAGTTTTGTGTTATCTTGAAATGTTAATTTCCATGTATGAGTGCCCTTTGCACCAAAGTAAAAAGTAACAGTATGTGGTTATTGATTTGTTTATTCAAACCCTATATACGACGGCGTATTAGGGCTACGTATAAATATATATTTTTTTAGAGGGCGGGGGCAATATTCTGAGAAAAAAACTGGCAAATTTGGCAAATTTCTGAGAAAAAGCTCGTAAATTTGCAAGTTTATAAAGTGGCAGATTTGTGGGGGAAAAACTCACAAACTTAGGAGAAATACACTCTTTGAAGCGTTGGGTACGGTCAGCGACAAAGACGCCTCGCTTTGCGAAGGTCCACACCCTGAGGATCAAGCATTTAAGTTAATTTGTTAACATAAAATATATTTACTTGTACATTTATGTTTCCAAAATTATCATTTACACATTCATACATATTGTTATTTTTTTGTACAAGTACCTAAATTGATGTGTCGAATCTGCTGCTCTCTGTCATTCACTTGCATTTACCTAAAGTATGCTAGCTTCTGATTGATTCATGTTAGTCAGCTGATAAGGGATCAGGAAGTGTCGTCGCTCTAGCTGCCGTGTATGATGAGTAAAGTTTAGATTTGAATGAATCTGTCTCCATCCTTTTCATTTTATAAACAGTGTCCCATTAACCACCAACAAATCCAATAGCCCCGCTACGTGTATTTGTTGTATGTTTTTGAAAATTTTCTTGCAAATTTGCCAGTTTATAAACTCGCAAATCTGCCACTTAATAAACTTGCAAATTTACCACTTTAAAAGTGCAAGTTTTTTTCCCCCAGAATATTTACCCACCTCTACAGTAAAAGACATGCACACATTTTGGTCTTATATCAAATATCAAAAGGCATTTCATGATTAGAAAGTCCCATGTAGCCCCTTGGCAGCACTGACAAAAAAGAATTGCACTCCTCCATCATTTAAGCTTTCCATCCATGTTCTAGTGCATGTGTTGCAGACCCCAGAGCATGATGACGGTGAAGGGTAGTTTGACAGAACACAAGGTCTGCTGCATGGTACGCTCTTCCTGAGAAGGCGACTGGTTTGTCTCTGACATGCTCCATTTCATAGAACATGACCTTCAGGCAATAGCAATAGCAAATAAGATGTCTGGCACATTACAATTGTGCAACATACAGTTGTGTTGCTCATCCCATAAATGCATGTCACGTCTAAATTGAGTATGATTTAAAAGTGAAATTGACAGGTTATCAAATGGTATGAAGTATATCAGAAAATAAACATTTCCCAAGCATGGTACATATTCCTACCGTTTTCTTGTTTATATTTATTCAAAATAACCAGAACGCATATGTCAAAGGCACAATCATTTGAGATAATTAAATTGACCCTACCATTGATTTTACTGTCAAAGTTCTGAAAAGAAAGGTTAATTCCTTTCGCTTAAGTGCAAATTATCAGAGGCTGTTCAACTGTTACATGTGGCTGCTTTTGTCTCAGAAAGTTTGGTCCTTTTGAGAGGACTCCTTTAATATAAAGTGTATATATCCCCACAGAGACTTGAATAAGGATAAACACATATTCAAGACAGTCTGATGAAACAATGTCTGGCAGAAATTTAGCTGCAAACATTGTCTGTCGGAATCAGACAATATGTGTAAACAATTTATTAATTTTGATCCTCCATGAGATTAGTCATCAGATCACTTCTGGGTGTGCAACAACCCAATAATTGACAGCACAGTCCTGCCGCCACACAAAAATGCCATGCTTTTGGAAAAGTGTCCATGCAGAAGAAAATAAACCATATTGCAGAAAATTGCTTTACACATTACGATGACTGAAGCATGGTGAGAAATGAAAATAAGCTCCTCAGGTAACCTAAAGGAAAGTAAATTCAATGACAAAACTCTCCATATAAAAGTTGATTTTAGCAAGTTAGCATAAATTCTTGTAAGAAATTGAAACATAACCTGACAATACAAGCTGCTCATCCTGCATAAATATTGTGCAACAGTGATGTATGTATTTGTATTAAAGTATGGGAATATAAGGCCCTGCTTTTCTGCATCCTTTTTAGTTCTGTACATGCTCCAATTCTTAAGTGATCTTAAAATTTCCTCAGATTGTGGCTTGATAAGGAACAATTTTATTGATATTCAAAAAGAATAAGAAGGTTTCCAAGATAAGCCGGGGTTCCCTTGTGCTCGACAAAAAAATCCATTCAGTCTCCTGTTTTTCTTGAATTTTTTTGTTCTCAACGCCAACCTTTTTCTTCATGGCAGGTTTTGCAAAATATCATCAAGTGACTCCCGGGCCGTGAGTTTGAGACGCCTGCCCTACAATTTATTAGTAAAATATACACCTTTTAAAGTGTACCTGTGTTGCTCAGAAGTATATATATATATATATATATATATATATATATATATATATATATATATATATATATATATATATATATATATATATATATATATATATAAAAGAAACCCCTTCGCTCCCGACTGTTTTACTGGATTTGACTGATTTTGGAAGGCTCAAAAAATATTGTGTTCTATTACTATAAAAACATGGAACCCACCAAAAGAAAGATTACAGGGTATATTTATCTGTTTCTGTTTTGCAGCGCAGAGCTAAAGTGAGCTAAAGTTCTCGGCCGCTAACTAGTGTTGTTCCGATACTGATATCGGCACAGGCCCCGATACAGTGGTATCGGTGAGTACTAACAAGTAACGAGTCTCTTCTTTCATCAGGAAAAAAATATATTTGTATATGTTTCCGTTTTGCAGCAATTAGCATTAGAATATAGCTAAGTTTCATCATTAATCACAAACTTGTTGAAAACACTGGAAAACTAGCTTTTCACAACATGGCCCTGGCTGATCTCTTATACTCTGCTCCTACCTGCTGGCCGTTTTTTGTACAACTACTATTGCTTTAAGCGACCTTTTCAGACCAGAAGCTGTATCAGTCTTCTGTATAGCTAAAAAAAACAACAACATATAAATATGTTTTTTGGAGTGAAGGACACATTATGAAAAAAAATTATGGGTTTGAATGAGTTAAGAAAATCTGCATCCAAACTAGGGGTAGGGAAAAAAATCGATATTGCAATATATTGTTGTGCTCTCTGTTGCAATGAATATATCAATACACTAACGGCAGTATCTGTATTTTATGACGGCACACCAGCGCAACGCACATGATGGATTTACCCCATCATTCAGACATGTCAATGAAGCTGGAAACATACTCAACGTTTTTCGACGTGTTGGCTTATATGTCGAAGTTTTTATTTAAATTACATATTATCTACCAACATTTTCACAATGCCATCCTGAAAGTATATTAAATCGCTAATTCAGGATGCTAAGAGACCACTAGTTAATTTCACCGTCCTTGTATGATACATACGCTACACGCCGCCAGACGTTAGTGGCTAGCATCTAATGTTAGCATTAATGCCTGGCTGGTACGGTGGCCCTGAAATGCAAAAAAGGGCTGGCAACAATGAGTGACACCTACCTGGCTTTCTTTCTTTACTTTTTCAATATCCTGGGCCTACGCTACTTTGTAATTCACTCTCCATGTTTAAAGGAAGGGAATGTGCCTTACATTGCACTTTGTCTTTTTCATTATTATATATATATATATATTTTTAAAAGATAATAGAACTTTGTCTTTTTTTCATAAAACACTTTTTCCAATAAATAAAACCATTCAACTCAAAATGTCAAATATTGACATTTAGATTTTAGGAAAACAACTTTAAGCCATTAATACCTTGTTATTTTATATATGGGCCAAATAAGAATGCATCTGTCTCTTATTGCACTTTAAGTTGTGTTCCTAAATCCTATGCGACCAAATTGGACATTTCGGGTTGATTTTTATTATTATTATTATTTAATGGGCAAAAGTGTTTTATAAAATAAATCAATTATCTTGTTTTGTTTTCTGATCTAAAAAAAAATTTGATCTGTGACTCAAATCCGAACCGTGACTTTTGTAATCCTTTGCTGTCACCGTCAGTACTTAATCTTAATAGTTTGTGGGGGCGCTAATCCCTAAATGGTGGTAAAGTAGGCAGAAGCAGTGGCGAAGAACTGGTGTCTAGACACTATTGGCGAAGGATAGTCGTCAAGTTTACTACACATACTGAATATCGTGCTATGTCTTTGAGAACATTTCTGACAATATATCGAGTATCGTAGAGACCGTGATATTACTGTTATTGTGGGCCATATATCATCACAGTATCGAATCGTGATTTACCCGTATCGTCCCACCCCTAATTCAAACGGGTTTTTTGTTACATTGGTTGTTTTAGGTTGTATTGTACCAGCTCAGTGGCCTAGTGTTAGAGTGTCTGCCCTGAGACTAGGAGTTAGTGGGTTCAATCATACCAAACACTGTAAAAATGGGACCCATTTGCCTCCCTTCTTGTCACTCAGCATAAAAGGTTGGAATTGGGGGGTTAGATCACCAAATGATTCCCGAGTGCGGCCCCTGCGGCTGCTCACCGCTCCCTAAGATGATGGGTCAAATGCGGAGAACGAATTTCATCCCATTTAGGTGGTTGTGATAATCGGTTGTACTTTAACTTTAAATCAAGCTTATAATAGCTACCAGAACGTATTTGTCGAGACACCATGACAGCTATTGCTCGCGGCCAAACTTGCCAGCAAGGAGCAAAGCCGTGACATCACCATATTGATGCCTTCTTAAAATAATCGCCCATGTCATTTTTTCATATGTTTCAGAAAACACAAAAAAAATAATCATTTGCATATAGAGGAGATGATTTAGGCAAAAAAATAGTTTTTGAAAAAAAAAACGACATAGGCGATTATTTTAAGAGCGTGACATATTGAAAGCCACCTGGGCTTAGCCATCTCCTTTAATACAATTTGGCATTTTTTGACGAATCTGAGTCATTCTCGCAACTCTTCACAGTCAATACTGATGGAAGGACAGAGGTGTTGTACGCGCACAAAGTAATTTCCCGTCGTATGCAAGCCGGAAGCGTGTCTGTCGGATCAGGTTATATCATTTCCAGTTAGATAAATAATAATGATAAATACATATCCGAGTCTAGAAGGCAGATTTAAATCCATAGGGAAGCGATCTGGTTTATCACTCAATAGTAACTAATGGGTCAAATGATGGCCTGTCAACGTGGTGACGGCACATCCGCCCCAACATTGGCAAGGGCATTACAATTGCAGAGGTTGTACCACTTACAGTAGTCCAGTTGCCTTTAGATCTTAATTGTGTAGCTTACGAGGCAAACAAATTCCCAACATACACTTTCAAAAGTATTTGAGGAAAGTTTTCACGAAATGTGGAGGCTGTTATTGCCACCAAGGCAAGACCAACCCTATATAATTTTTCATTTTCAGTTTCTTAAGGCTTTAAAAGGAACCCCGACTGTCATGACAAGTTTGCTTTATATTATTTATTTGGTTGGTACTAACATAACTATGAGATACATTTTTCAAAAATCATTTCCAGTTTAATACATTTTGTAGAAACTTTATTTGGATGTACGCCGCCATTGTTATTTAGGTTGCAACGCATTCAGTGCGTAGTGATGTAAAATGACAGCTCGCTCGCTGATGTGATATATAAAGAAAACAAGGTAAGCCTCCGTTACGTTAAAGTGACGATCAAAACTCTTGAATGTGACTTGTGAATGACGAGAGCACGGCGTGGGGGAGGGTCACCTCCCGATCGCATGTTGTTTATTTAGGAACACTACGGGGCTTAACTTGCTTTCTTTCAAGGCGTTTCACTTTGCTCGGCAGAGAGCCTGCTGCCATTCCACGTCACTACGTACTGAATGCCTTGCGACGTAAATAACAATGGTGGCGTACGTCCAAATAAAGTTTCAACAAAATGTATTAAACAGGAAATGATGTTTGAAAAATGAATCTCATAGTTATGTTAGTAAAACCAAATCAATAATATAGAGCAAACTTGTCATTACAGTTGCCATTCCTTTTAAGGCAAGATGTCCTACCTGTTTCCCCGTATGGCATTTTTTGTTATTTTACAAAAAAGAAAATAAAATAAAAGTAAAATTATCTTTACAAATGAAAAGAGTGCAAGCTACATTGAGTCTATATTAATGGTGTACCCAAAAAGCTTCAGTTTATTGCAGGTTCATGCGACTTGCTAGTCATTTAAAGGAAGAGTGGTCCTGCCAGGAGGCTAAGTGAGTGCTACACTTGACATTAGTGACGCCACCACTCAGACCACTCTGCTTGAAAGGCCATTGAGGAAAGTTAATCTCACCTACGCTCTTCCCACGTGTCAATGATTCAAACAAAAAACGCAAAAGAGCACTGCATGTTGAACAACTGGACAAATTGTTTATGTCATGATAGCTGCACTTTAAGTCCATGTAAAATCCTTTACAATCAATATATGTCAGAAATTCAATCAGCTGCGATATACTAAAGGTGAAATTGAACCTAGATTTTATAAATAGCTTCTTCTTTTTTTCTGGAAACTGCCTGCGTAAAAAGTGGATGAACAGCCTTCTAAAGTCATGTCATAAATGCCGTTTCATTTTTATAACTTTCCTTTATATATATATATATATATATATGTATATATAGATAGATATATAGATAGATATATATCTTGAGATTTCTTTCTAGATCAAGACACAAACTATCAGTAAGCATGTTGCTGTTAGTGTGGTTCTTAGTAGGGTTGTAACGATATTAAAGAAATCACAATATGAACCTCACGATATAATCATTATCACAATATTGTGGGGAGGTTGGCGATATAAAAAAAAGCTCACAATAATGTGTAAAAACTCGCGATATTGTAAATATATAAATACATTTAATTTAATTTAACAAAAGCTCATATTGGGGGAAAGAGGACAATATCGTGTTTGTATTCATAATAACAGCAGTGACGGAGAAGTTGACATGTGTTCCTATTGGCTTAGCGGCACAAAGCATCATGGTCTATGTAGTTCACAATGTTGTGTTTGGCTAAAGCGGGCCAAAAGGAATGTTTGGGGTTTTTTGACGGCATTGTTGAAAAATATTTGATTGTATGACTGATTTCGATGAGTGATAAAGTGGCCTAAACATTCCTAATTAAAAGTAAACTGCACTAATAAACTAACCACTCACATTTTTAATGGATGTGCTGCTTTTAATATCGTGACATGATGACAATGAAATTGGGACACTTTTAATATCACGATATTGCCACTAATGTTGCATCAATTGTTTTTAGTAAGATTTTTTTTTATTTAACCGGCCAATTAATTAGTTTTTTTTGTGTCATTATGTACAGTGCTCAGTGTAAATGAGTACATCCCCTTTGAAAAGTAACATTCTAAACAATATCTCAATGAATACAAAAACAATTTCCAAAATGTTGACAAGACCAAGTATAATATACATCTGGTTAACTTATAAACTGAAAGTAAGGTTAATAATATAAATTAGATTACACATTTGTCAGTTTTACTCAAATAAGGGTGATGCAAAAATGAGTACACCCCTCAACAAAAATGACTAAATCTAGTACTTTGTATGGCCTCCATGATTTTTAATCACAGCACAGCATCTAGGCATGGGATGAACAAGCTGGCAACATTTTGTTGCATCAATCTTTTCCCATTCTTCAAGAATGGCCTATTTAAGAGACTGATGCTCAACTCTTTAGAATTCCCCATAGGTGTTCAATTGGGTTCAGATCAGGAAACATACTTGGCCACTGAATCACTTTTACCCGGTTCTTCTTCAGAAATCCAACTTAGATGTGTGCTTAGGATCATTATCATGTTGATCAAGTGTACGACGACCAAGGGCATGGAGTGATGGCAGCATCTTTCCTTTCAGTATTAAGCAATACAGCTGTGAATTCATGATGCCATTAATGAAATTCAGCTCCCCGACACCAGCAGTACTCATGCAAACCTACGAGGACACTGCCACCACCATGTTTCACTGTAGGCACTATGCATTTTTCCTTGTATTCCTCACCACGCCATACAGTTTTGAAGCCATCAGTTAAAAAAACTTTTATCTTGGTCTCATCACTCCAGAGTACAGAGTCCCAGTAGTCTTCATCTTTGTTAGCATGCGCCCTGGCAAACTCTAGGCGCGCGTTTTTGTGCCTGGGCTTTAGGAGAGGCTTCCTCTGTGGACGGCACCCATGCATGCCATTCCTCTGCAGTGCACGTCGTATTGTGTCACGGGAAATAGTCAGCCCAGTTTAGCTTTCTATTTCTTTAGATAACTGCAGCGAACTTACATGTTGATTTTCTTCCACCCTTCTCATCAGAAGACGCTGCTGTTGAGTTGTTAACATCCGTGAACAACCTGGACGTCTCTGTAAGATGGTTGCAGTTCCATCTTTTTGTACCACTTTTGCTACAGTATTCTGACTTATAAGTAAAGCAATTGATCTATTATAGATCTTGTGATATTTCTCTTCCAGTTGGTGCCATTGCTAACAGCATGAAATGGGAAACTGTTTTCTTTAAGTAACACCCCATTTATAGTCAACTGTCTGCTTGACACCTGTGTAATGAATTATGAGACTCACCTAGAGGTTTCTAGTCTAAAATTTTGGCTTTTTTGGCTTTGCTCCAGAGACGTTCTGTGGGGTGTACTCATTTTTGCATCACCCTAATTTGAGTAAAACTAAAAAAAATTGTTCTCTAATTTTTATTATTAACCTTACTTTCATGTTATAAATTAAACAGATGTTATATAAATTTAGTCTGGTCATCATTTTGGAAATTGTTTTTGACTTCATTGACATATTTAAAGTTTTATCTTTTGAAGGGGGTGTACTCATTTATGCTGAGCACTGTATATGTATGAAGGTTAAAGAGCTCTCTCTTAATTCCTATATACAGTATACTACTGCTATATAGTATTTACTACTTCTAGGCAAATCACCTTTTAGTAGTATTAACTTTAATAGTTACATTTACATTTCTCACATTAGATCAGAGGTGGGCATCGAGAGCTCCGCGGAGTCCTGCAGGTTTTGCATGTTGCCCTTCTCCAACACAGCTGATATATGATCAGCTCATCAGCAAGCTCTGCATAACCTGATAACGATCCTGTTGATTGGAATTAGCTTGTGTTGGAAGTGAGAAACCTCCAAAACCTGAAGGACTCAGGCCCTCGAGGACCGAGATTGCCCACCTCTGCATCAGATGAATGTAGCCTACTATTTTGCTATAGAGAACTGGCAAATGTTTCTCACACCTGGCAAGTTACAGTCCTGGCATGGTTAGTGTAGCAGATCACAAATCCTCTTTTTAAGTTATTTGTTGGAGCTGATGGGCACGCTCTTTCCAAATGATCACTGCTAAACAGTTATGTTTGTGTTAAAGGTGATCTGAATAATCCAAATCATGATGTACTGTTTACATTCAAGAAAAGTAATTCAAGATTTAGATTGAGGTGGCCATTTGAACAGGTTTCATCACTTACAAACATTCTTCACTTCCCACAACATTTAGACCTCTTCACAAATTCACTGAATATAAATCTACAATGTATTTTTGGTTACCGCCTCCCTTTAAAAAAACAATCTCTAGAAATCTCTGCACTATACATAAGTGTTAAGTTTTCACAATGTCATAAAATCAGGTATCGTGTTTTTGTGTGTGTGTGAAAAATCTGTATCTACTTACCAGTGTTCGGAAGCACCAGGCGTCCTCCAGGTTGACCAAACACACCAGTGGTCCTCAGTTGCGCTTTACTGGTGCTCAAAGGTCCATTGAAGGTGAGCAGACCTTTTTTGCATCTGTCTATTGAGCTGCAGTAATCCCGGCCCAGGTCCCGTGGGAAGGTCTCAACAGGTTCTTTGGCATGGAACTCGGCCCGCTCCGCCACACCATAGACCATAAACGAGCTCTGCACTTTCACCTTTATGTCTGGCAAGGGGTCAAAAAGCTCTTTGTCTGCACCATCCTGGAAACACAGGGAAGTGCTGTAGGTGCGCCCCACAGTTAAGTCTGGTGGAATAGAGGAGTTGAGAAGCAGTGGGTTTCCTGCAAAGATTAAGATAGATAAAGGCACCCAATCAGCTAAACATGGGAAAACTGAATTGTGTGAATGCCAAGACACAATACTGCATAATGGGTTGAAATGTATTTGGGGCAATAATCAGGTCCAAAAAGTAAAAACCCTGCCACAGTTTGGCTTTAGTGCCACGTGCTAACTAGCTAGCTCCCTAGCAGGTAAACAACCACCTGCAAAGCTAGCTAGGGACTTGGGGCTAAAGCCAAACTGTGGCAGGGTTTTTACTTTCTGGACCTGGATTTGCCACCTCTGGGAATAAACAAGTAACTTTTTCAGTATAGGGCAGTTTATTGGTTGAGAATATCCTCAGAAAGAAACCATTGTTCCAATTGCTGTCCGTGGATGTGATGCCGGTGGTGTATGGTAGCAGAAACACAACAACAAAACAAATCGTGGCAGATCAGGACATGAAACCACATGAGCGTTTAGGGAGGTGTGTACGAGACTGAGCCGGTGGGTGGCAAAGGGACTACGTCACAGTCCACAAGTGACGTAGCAACTGACTTTTTGACGTAGTAACTGACTTCTTGTGTAATGAGAACGTTTTTTGCCCCAAATTCAAGCTTTCAATTAGGGGTGTTAGAAAAAAGCGATTCGGCAATATATCGCGATATTACAGCGCGCAATTCTCGAATCGATTCAATTTGTGGCCGAATACATTTTTAAACATCAATTTTTTTATGGGAATATTCAACAAAACGTCTTACTTAGGGTTAGGATTCACATATTAAGCATGGAAGAATGTTATATTAATGGAACATTAAGCCTTAATATTTTATTTCAGTGCTGTTCAAACATGAAACAGACTGCAACCTGAATTTTCAGATAAATCAATACATTTTCAAACAAATCTTACAGTGTACATGTACAAGTTCACTGCTTAGTATTTTCTAAATTTGAGTAAAAAATAATAATAATAATCGCAATAATCAATTTATAGATTTGTATCGGGATTAATCTGTATCGAATCGAATCGTGACCTATAAATCGTGATACGAATCGAATCGCCAGGTACTAGGCAATTCACACCCCTACTTTCAATAGACACGCAAACAAATGTCAGAATAATGACCAGGACATGTAGACAGCATTAGTTGACACCAGTTTACACAGTTTATCAGCAAAAAAAAAATAAAGTTGATGGAGAAGTGTTTCTGCCTGATTATGTCAGTAAAAAGTAGCACGTTCAACCAGAAGATCATTATTGCTCTAATTTTGTGTAAACTGCAATATTAACTTTAGCTTAACCTACTATTAATCTGACTTGAAGATGCATTGTTGCACTTTGAATTTGCTTTTTAATATACAGCCAATGAAGTCGTCACTAGTCACTATATGTACCGGTAATCATATTTCAGATACATCACATATCTATTATTAAAATGTAATCAAATCAAATCGGAACTCCGCCCCAAAAAATAAAAAAATAAATAAAAATAAATAAATGCTGCTCTCAGTTAATCCCTTTCCTGCTCAATGCTCCTAGTGAGCATATTTTCACACTAACTTGGTTACTTTAGCTTGCTAAGCAGGGCTGTGATGTACAGTATTAACTAACCAACTTTTATTTCAGATCCATGACAACACATCACTGTATTGACACACATATTTGAGGAAATTGTATTACACAATAATTAATACTGAAAAAGCTCTCAGATGAGATAACACAAATCAGAAGTGTCCGAAATAAAACCAAATAAGATCAACATTTGTTGTTTTAGCAAAAGCTACACCAAACCATAAAATATAAAGAAACAAATATATTGTGAGACATCAAATCATATTTTTATGTAAACATTTCTGGATCCCCTCTTGCAATATTGACCCCCAAAAATCATGTTGACATCCCAATCTCTTCCAAAGATCCTCTGCAGTTTAGCAGTCGATCTTGAGCACCAATTGAAATCAAATGTTCAAGCAGGCAATGAGCAAATCTGAGGTAAAGGAACACAACGCGGACAGAAGGTCCAGGGCTCTGAGCCATGGCTAAAGTGTAAGATTTAATTACCTAGCACACACAGCTTGATCTTCATAATCCATCTGCTGCAGTCAGTTCCTCTGGATACCCGGCTGACCTACTGAAGGACAGGGGGGAGACAGCGGGAGGCCAGGAGGGGTCGAGGTGGCTGCTATTTAAATGAGGGGAGCTCCCGGTGTGCACCTGAGAGCCTGCAGAGCGGTCTTCATCTGTGGTCATTAGATGTGACCATGCTGCCAAGCAAGGTGCCGAGTGCACCACATCGATCTGGCAGACTCAGACACATGTGCTGCCCCCCCTGCCCCCTGCCAAAATAGCTGTGAAGTCACTGAGTCCTTGATGCACAGCTGTCGCCTCGCAAGGGGTAAGGGCGGGCAAGTCTAATGTTGGTTTATATTCATGAAAATCATCAATTATCGATGATTTGGGATTTTGAGGTGTTTTTTGCTTCAAAGACTGGAATTTTTTTTTAAATAGTAATTTGTATTTTATTAGTAGATAATTGATTATCGTTGATTATTCTTTTATGTTCAATCTTGAGATAAAGCTATTTCTGTGTTTCTTTTGACAGGGTTTTTCCTGGCTCAAATTGAGGCAGAGTTGGTATCACCCTAACTATGATTGGTGACTACCGATACCAGGTATCGGTGCCAATACCAGTCTTATTTTAAAGTATCTGTACTCACGGCGGTAACCAATACCGCGGCCGTTTTACGATCAGGGACAAGAAATAAGAAATTCCATCAATACAAAGATGCCATTAACTTCATGCAACTTTAAGGAAATATCATATATTGGGATATATAGGTATTTCTTTAAGAACATCTGTGATTTATGGGTGGGGAATTTTATTTACTAGTGGTATCGATATTTGGTATCAGTAGCGGTGACTACTCAAGAGTTGCGTATCGGTCGGGAAAAAAGTGGTCCAACATCCCTAATCCTGACCATGCGCCATGACGTGCATTTATTTTGTAAATCCAACTGACTTGCTTTCATTTTTTACAGGCAACATATAATAATTAATTTTTTTAATAATAAGAATATAACTATTATCATGTTAAAGCATTCATTCTTTATTAGTCACTTAGGCTGTAGGTGGTGAGCAAATAAGGTGGAGGTGGCCACCTCTGAATTTTGTATACAGGAAAAACGCTGTTTTTAGTGTACAAGTTTAGTATTTGCAGAGATCTAGGATCATCATTATCATGCTTTCTAGGGCAGGGTTTGAAAAAAATCGAATAATCGATATTGAATCGATTTTCCTTTTAGAGCTTGATGGATTCATAAACTCATGAATCGATTAATTTAATATCTATTTTCCCCATAAATTCACAAGAAAATTTAATTTTGAAGGCCTTTTTGTGTATCTTACTATTTTCTAGAAATTTACTGTTCACGTGAATACTATCCTGGCGTCCACTATAACAAATGAAAACATGTTCTTATGAAAAGAGTCAAAATCAGTACAAAATAAATAAATTAATTGCCAAGCAGAAAAAATGCGTATCTGAAGAGGTTAAAAGTATTTTTTTTACATTTATGAAAGAAATATTATTGTACTTTAAGAAAATTCTGAATCTTTTATATTTATAATCATTGAATTAGAATTATGAAAATATTTTCATCTCATCCTTGCTGATGTCAATGTTTGTGTAACACGTATTACTTTCATTAATCAACTAAATAATTTAAAAAGTTACTGCCTCCGCAAAATTTTATTTGGAATTTAATGTTTGTGCAGTTTTTATCATGTCCTTGATATTTAAGAAAAATTGACGTAACTGAACTCTTGTGAATCGAAATCGAGTCAATTCCGCAAATTAGAATCAATACTCAGCAGTGATGTCTGGTCGGTGCTGGATTTCACTTTCCTTTCTTTTCTTTGATCCTTCCTCGGGTCTCCTGACAACCTCACGACTCTTGCTGGATTCTGAAGTATTCGGTTTAGGTGAACGGTATGGGATTTTTAATAGGTTTTCGGTGAATTAATGAGTACACACTCACATGCACGCACACATGCACACCCACACTCACACATGCACATACTCACGCACATACTCGCGCACCTACACAAAAAAAGGATCAATACTCAGCCCTAATACTTCCTGAGAGAATTTGAATAATACATGTATAATGCTATGGAAGCGTATTACATTCACTTGGAAAAAAACAACTGTTTTTCTGACTAATTATTTTTGTTATTTTGTTTTTTTGTGTAATTGTTGTTTTTTTCTGATGATTTTTTTCTGTTTTACTGCATATTTTTTCTGTCATAACAAAAAATTCATAATGTCATAAAAGTTTAAAAAAAAAGAAAAAAAAAGAAAAAAGCTACCCAAAAAAAATAGAAAAACAGTTGTTGTTTTTTCAAGTGAATGCAATACACTTCCATATAATGCATATCAAAAATGAGACATTACGATACAGAAGAACCTATTCTGTATTTCTGTTAAAAAAACTGACACTTCATGCAAACTTAAACAATGCATGTATAATTTCTAAGAAGTCTATGTTGGCAGTGGCATATTCCACCTTCCCTGCCAGAGCTGCAGTCAAGTGGACATTAGCTCTCTGTAGCTGACATTCGATCAGAGCTGAATTTCTCCCCTCCGGTCGAGTGGAGACCAATCTGATTATCGCTTGCGTGTGCATCTTTAAGAACGGCGCAGCGAAAATGGAATGGCAGTGGTGGGACGAGAGAAGTAAATGAAATGTACCTCAGGTTGAATACCTTGAGGGATAGATTTGGAATTGAGCCTCTGATTAAAAATCACTCACAGGGAGAAATAATGTGCAGAGACAGGTTTAGGTCCAAAGACTCATTCAGCACCAGGGCCTGTTGTAAGCAGTCTTATCTGAGGGGGCAGTCAGAAATGTCGAGTTTTGTGGCTGAGCAACATATTAGCAAGAGGCTAATAAATAGCCGAAAGCCGACTGTCACTCTCATCATGCCCTCATAGAAATCGGTCTACCTTTTCCGTTTCTCTTCTTTTCTTTTTCTAAACTGGCCACCCGATGCCTTCCTTTCAGTTGTACTTTTGATACATCATCTTCATTTAATTAAGTCTGGAAATCATAGCCTGCTAACACCGTCTGTTCACCGTTCACAATCAACCGCAGTCACGTGACGTAAACAAGTTTGTCTATCCTAGCCCGCTCCCTCTCTGCAGTCGCTCAACTTCTGATTTGAGGGGGCAAGACATTTATTTGAGGGAGCGGTGCCCCCTCTTGCCCCATTCAGCCCTCTGCCTTATATTTGCTCTGATAGCAAAGAGCCATCCGAAAGCATTTAGGGACTGTTCAAAAATATTTTTGCTTTTAAATAAAGCTCCTGGTTTCCACTTAATTAATGCTGTTTGATTTTTTTTGTTTTTCAGGTGCATTCAAGGTGCATTTTGATGGCAGAAAGAGGCTATTAGGAAATGCATTAACATAATTCTCCAGTGCAAACTTGGCTTTTAATAAGAGAAAATGTGGAAGCATGCCACATTTGGCCTAGCTGATGGAGTAGAAAATGGAAAGGAGTGATTGTGGTCAGTGGAGGGCACAGCAGGCAGGCTCTGGGGGGAGCTGGCCTATTTAAATAGGATTGATGACCTGCTGAATGTGGACCTGGCGCACATCACCTCCCACACTAAGCTCACTTATCCCCTCAGATGTTAGCGATTCCATGCGTAAGAGTGCATTGCCCATTTCCAGCATGCCTATCTCATGCTTTGACCCAGAAGTGTCAGGTACAGTATGCCTCTGAATAGTCTCATTCATCCACATCATTTAATTCGCAAGAGACCGAATCGACAATCACAACTGGACTGTTCTGGTAGCCTTAGGTGATATACAGTATTATGGAACAGTGTAACAATTTGACAAAACAATTTGGCAAACTATTTACAAATGTGTCCAACTGTGGTACTATTTACAATTGTGTGGATGTTTCAACTACACAGTTTTTCTTTTTGTGTGGTTTATTGTGTAAAACTCCCCTGCGTGCAAGGGGACGCAGCAGGATTTGCACCACAGATTAGTTTCACTGCGATTGCCCCTTCGCGTGCAGACCCTACAACACTTTCTTGCCGGCCTTTTTTTCCGGGGAGTAGCAGGTATATACTGCAGTGTGTGTTTGGCCATGTTGTCATCAAGTCTACTCTCAGGATCATGATACGGTGACCTGGTGTTACGTCTGGCTTCCTCATGTCCTTCAGTTCCTATACCGGGTGGTAAGAGATGTTCTGATCCATCTTATCCACTCCATTCATGGTGGCATCGTAGTCCAGAACCAGTGTCTTCTCCGTGATCAGACTGTACCCACTCCTCCGATGAATATGCATTGGACTCGCGGTACTCTTCATCGTCCGATTGAACGTCCGCCTGTGCAGAAGTGCTCGGTTGTGCACCAAGTTTTCCGCTGTTAGCATCGCTAGCCGGTGAGGCTTTACAACGTGATCGAAGCCGCCGCGTCAACGCTTCCAACTTCGGCGTCAACCTCGGAGTCACCATCATCATCATCAATGTGCTCTTTAGCATTGGTCGATGCTTTTCGTCTTTGAAAAAAATGCTCAAGCGTGAGCTGCTTGCAACTGGTCGCCATTTTCGCTTCCTCAGCCATTCTCCCCTCAACACTCTAGCTCCGCCTCACGTCTTCTACTACTGACTCCTATCCGATCTTGTCCAAAGAGAGTCATCACTGCCATCTAATGCCCATAAATAGTCATTATACTAACTCGATCTGCTTGATACTTTCAGCACAGCTGGCCAAGGCTTTCCTCCACCCGTTTCCAAAAAAAACCCCAAAAAACATAGTGAACCTCTTTTAACGTCTTTGGCGGCACTCATTTGGATTTTACTAAACGTTATTAAACGTTTTTGGCGGTCAAAGAGTTAAAAGCAGCACATCTGTTAAAAATGTTTTACATTTGTACAGTTCTAGCACCCTCTGGTGGTTAGTTTTTCAGTGCAGTTTAATTTTCAAATGGCATGTTTTGGCCCTTCTATGTTTAAAATCCAAATTCTTGTGAATCGAGTCAATATGTTGAGGAACTCAATGTGTGTGTGCATTAGCAAGTAAGTGTCACAATATTAAGTTATATTAGGGATTGAATGTTGTTTATGTGCATTGCTGTTATGTACAAACGCACAATATTGTGCTTTTTTTTTAGTATGAGCTCTCTTTTTTTTTACAATATCGTGACATTTTTTTATATCGCCATCCTTCCCATAATATCGTAATAATTATTCTACCATGAGGTTCATATCGTGATATCGTATTGCGATGTTTGGATATCGTTACATCCCTAGTCATTAATAATATTTGGGTTTTGAAAGGCCGTGTACATACACAAAAAACTGAATATGCTCTATTTTTTATAAAATTGGATAAACCCCCTGGGTTACTCCTTTTCCAAAACTGAACACTTTGCATATCGTGGTATCTCAATTGAATGGAATGTTCATTTGTGTTCTGGACATGCTCTACTTGCAAGGAATCTTGGTCTACAGTACAGGAAAATACATGCATGCATGGCAGCCTTCTTATGTTGCCACTCACTAAGCGAGCCTAACTTGACTACACTGATGTCGCCGTGGTGTTTTTTTCACGTTATTTTCTGTCTCCACAGCAAAAATATCACTGTGTGCGTATATACACATACGTGTGTGTGTCTATACAAGTCTGTGTGTCTAGCGTGTAACCCACAGGAACTACACACGCAGAAGTAAACAAACATGGAGTAACTCAGACGCAGCACAGCAGCACACTTTTGGAGCGTGCAGGAAATGACAACTTTATTAGTTATGGTGAGTGACATGAATATAATGTCTTATGTTGACCTTGGAAAGTTAACTCATTCACTTACAGCTATTTTCACTGAAGCAACCCCCTTCGCTCCCGGCTGTTTTACTGGAGTTTGACTGATTTTGCAAGGCCCACAGAATATTGCTATAAAAAACATGGAACCTACCAAAAGAAAGATTAGAATCTCTTCTTTCATCAGGAAAAAAAAGTATATTTGTATCTGTTTCAGTTTTGCAGCAATTAGTATTAGATTATAGCTAAGTTTCATCATTATTCACATTCCTGTTGATAATTTTGGCAAAAAGAGCTTGTTGCAACATGGCCCTGGCTGATCTCGTATACTCTGCTGCCATCTGCTGGCCGTCTTTTGTAATAACAAAATTGCTTTAAGCTACCTCTTCATGTCTGAAGCTGCATCAAATCCTTCTGTTTGCTCTTGAATAAAAAAAAAACCCACTGAAAACATATAAATACGTTTTTGGGAGTGAAAAAACAAAGTATAAAAAACACATTTACACATTTTTGGGTTTGAATGAGTTAAAAGTGTAAATAATGTCTATTTAATGACGTTGCGGTTTCGTTTGGGATATGTATACGAGAGTACCTCTGTCGCTCACACATTATCTCAAATGTTTCAGAAACTTGAATTTTGCCCTTAACCTGAATATTGACTGCATGATTGTAAACATAGTCATAGTTGGGTTACTACAGCAACACTATGTGCAAGCCTGTTTGGATAAGAGGTAAAACATCTTCTAAAACAAGCGGAACACTCCAGGTGTAATCGAGTCAAGAATGTCAGGTAAAGTAACACAAATGTCTGTCGCAGTGCTTGATGGGACATCAGCAGTCGCTTCTCTCACATGCTTTATTGCTGTCCGCAACAAAAATACAGCTGATGTTAACTGTCTCAAATGCCACACATTTATCCATCAATAGTTTGTCCCAGTGCAATCCAATGGAAGAGATTGGTTGCCTCTCAACCGAATGTGTGGTCTGTGTGGGACAGTTTGGCATGGGGCATGCATCTCTCTGAAATTGATTACCTCCCATTACACAATAACGGGAACAGATATGTAAAAACGGGTTATTTCACTGTTATGGAAGTATGAATCCAAAGCAGATTGAGGGAGGCTTACACAGCACACTGCTCAATGCAGATAAATGCCATCAATCATGAGCGAGGCTATGCAACAGAGGTCTTTGATGATGATGATGCTTTCTTTGGCTTTGGAGCAGCTGTCTCATGTCAGGGTGCACTTCAGAAGAAGAATATTCAGGTACATCACTGTGCTATTGTTACCTTTAGATAGTATTCACTGACGTCATGGGATCGCGAGTCCGCCCCTCATCGTGGGTCAACTTTCCAGCGGACTCAGCTGTGTTTCAACTGTGTTTACACCGAATGTTCTTTTGTTATTGATGAATGTCAGCCCCAGCTTCCTCTAACGTTACTTGTGTAAGCAAGACGTATAGCTCAACACTCCTTGCAGAATCTCGGGTCATTTTTAAACCAAGCCAGTTCCCCGATCACGCTAGCTACTAGCATGTTACAACAAAAACAACATTCATTACTTATTTTTCGTACACTTGAACAACAACTTCAACTTTTGGGCTGCTGGGAAAGGAAAATAAGAGACCTTAAGGAGGGTATTTGGAGAGATCTCAAAATTGAACATGTTGACCACCAGATCTATTTTCACCCAGAGCTAGCCACGGCTAGCGCCTCACATATATGACGATCGCATTATGGTAAAAGCATTTTTACCATCTTACAATGACACTTACCTTAATCAAAATGGTCAGAACATTTTCAATTCCAGACACTTCTTTGTCTGTTCCCATTCGACATTCCATGAACCCATGAACAGCACACAATGTGGAGCAAAGGACGTCATACGAATCTAGAAACTTCGTTTCACATCTTTGTTTGCCCTATTTTTGCACCCGTGAATGGCACACGTGTGCATCATTGTGAAGTGGTTTGTGAAAATCCGGAATGAATGAACAAATGAATGAATCAAAGTAACTAGTAGTTAACAACATAAGCACTCCTCAGCATTTGTTTGCGTTGTCTTGCTGGCCGCAATTGTTTACCACAAAATTGTCTGACCGGCCAAATGGCTGCCGGGTCGATAGGTGGGGGTCGATGACGCCAAGTGAATGCTATGTACCCTTAAAGGTACTCCTATTTGACTTTTAAATCCTGGGAACATACAAATATGTCCATTTGAATACAATAATTAGCCTTGTGTTACACAAGTCTAGATTGCATTTTGGGGCATAATATATTGAACCCGACGACACCACTTGTTCTGACAGTGTTCGCTCACCTTGTCTGGTGGTCTTGAAGTTGAAAGACTGGAACCCTCCGGCAAGCGCAGACGAATCAATGACATCTACGCCGTACTCACTCTGGTTCTTCCTGTACAGCATGATGGCCACGACCAATATGCCCACAGCAATAATACCAGCTCCCAAGCCGGAGTACAGAGCCACGTCATTGGAACTGTCCATACCTAGCACACACACAAATAGCAGTTGAGACAAACTTTTCTCTTGCTAAAGTAAATTGCATGTACAAGTTATAGTATATTAGAGAAGCTGTAGAATGGGAAAAGAATGATAAGGTGGAGCAAACCCAATTGATTTTGCAGCACAGCTGCTTCAATTTTAATTTGTTGCATGCCATACTGAATCAGTTAACATGGAATATGATAAGCCCAAAACCCTTGAGACCCACTGGATTAGACCCAATACCGATATATATGTAACTAGGAAGGTAATTAGAGCTAATGCGGGTAGAAGCAAAGGAATATAAAAGGTGGATGAATACAATATAGTGCTCACATATAAGCTTAATGTAACCACTACTCCATTGTTCAAGAAATGAGTCGTCATACAGTAAATTTTACTCTAATGAAATCAGTCAAGCTAACATCTGACAATTGAACGACTTAGTCAGGCAAACTCCTGCAAGTGATTGAAAGACACGGGGAGGAGGACAGCCCTGCAAATTGGTCAATTTAGCTTGTTTGCAAAAAAATTAAAGCCGATTAATCCACTACAACATAACACATGTCCACTTGTCACAACCAATACATCTCCCAGCTTAAAGTAGAAACACAGCTGTGATGTTGTGGCTGTCATAAAGTCAGAGCACTGAAAAATTATGGAATACGTAATGAGCACCTGCTGGCTTTGAACTAAGATGCTCAGATCAAGGTGAACTAAATGGTGGCAATTTGTTTCTCATTTCATCATTAAGTCAATGCAGTACAGCAATGTTCCGACACTAGCCTGTGAATTCTGTGAAATACGGCTGGAAGTTGGTAAGATAAAGAAAAAAAAAATCCGCTGGGAACTCACTTTGAGGTTTAACGTCATGTAGCAGCTTTCGATCTGCAAAGACAGAGAGATAGAATAAGATGAAGAGGGAAAGTGGTGATTAAAGTCCAAGTCTCTAAGAAGTGACTAGTTTAGTGAAGTTACTCTGACAGTTGAGTTCACAGACGATGCTTTCTCCTTGCATCAGAGATGAAACTGGTGAAAGTCCAATGTTTACAATTGGCTCAGAGGGGGTAACTCAAGTCCAAAAACTAGTTTGTATCATGTAAGACAGGCGGTTAGTTGCATATACTGAATACACAATTCAGTTGAAAAAGTATTCCAGGACAGTCCTTTATTCTTATTCTTATTATATACGAAACAAGCAAAATTAAGAAAACGGCTACAGACTACACTAGTTCGTATAACCGAAAGAGGCACACAGGTTTGCCCAACAAGTCCACATGTGGACTTTTGTGAATTGTCATTCAACCATTTTCTGGTTGGCTCCGAAAGTGCAGGCCTGGTTTATACAGCTCAGTCACTCCCAGTACAATTGAAACAGGGACTTGGCTCATATTGCTGACACTAAGTCAAACTCATTTTCTGGCATTGGACACCACCAATGTTGGACTCATTGAAAAAAAAAAAACATCTTACAGCCTGCAGGATGAGTGCTGATCAGAGGTGGGTAGAGTAGCCCAAAAAATTATTCAAGTAAGAGTAGTGTTACTTCAGAATAATATTACTCAAGTATAAGTAAAAAGTAGTCATTAACAAAATCACTCAAGTACAAGTAAAAAAGTATTCGCTGAAAAGAATACTCAAGTACTCAGCATAAAGTCAGATTTATTTTTAACTCATTCACTCCCAGCCATTTTCACTGAAGCAACCCCCTTCGCTCCCGGCTATTTTACTGGACTTTGACTGATATTGCAAGGTCCACAGAATATCCAGTTCTATTTCTATAAAAACATGGAACCTACCAAAAGAAAGATTTTAGTCTCTTCATTCCGCAGGAAAAAAAAGTATACTTGTATCTGCTTCAGTTTTGCAGCAATTATCATTAGAATATACCTATGTTTCATCATTATTCACAAACCTGATGAGAACACTGGCAAAAAGAGCTTGTTGCAACATGGCGCTGTCTTTCTTATACTCTGCTGCCACCTGCTGGCTGTTTTTCTGTAGTAACTAGTACCACCGTTGTTTTAACGACCCTTTCATGTCAGAAGCTGTATCAAAGCCTTCTGTATGCTCTAGCATGAAAAAAAAAACATTAAACAAAAAAAGTATAAATATGTTTTGGGGAGTGCAGGACAGTATTGAAAAAACTATTTATTTATTTATTTTTCTGAGAAAAAGAAAAAATGATTTATAATTTTTGGGTTTGAATGAGTTAAAAACAATGTCATCAGACAGACAAAGCATAACATTATGGGAAAATTCTGGCATTTTCAAATTATAAAATAAAAAATAACTTTTTGAGCTCGAACAACAGTGCAAGCAGACACGTTAGCCCAGGCATGCACATTCCATTCACAAATTGTGACGTAACTTGATGCTGCCTTCCAGTCTAATCACCATAAGTAGCAGTTTCTTAAAGCGAAAGCACTAAGATGTCATCAGTTGACTTTTTCGGGTTCTCACCATGCCTGCCAGTCCTCAACCAGGGCTGCATTTCCTGTATTTACGCAATGTGTCCACGGAAATGCTCCCACACAGTCAGTCAAACGGAGCGCTTACCAAAGTCTCACAACAACATTTACAGATTTTGGAACTTGATGCACACAAAAGGCACATTTCATTATTAGGCGCGCTGCCGATTATTGAGAAAATTTAAGACTTTTAAGTGCGCCTTATGGCCATAAAACTATGGTAAATCTAATGTATGAAATGGGGATAACGACTCCAGTGAAGCCCAATGTAGCGGAGTAAGAGTCGCGTTTCTTCCTCACACATCTACTCAAGTAAATGTAACAGAGTAAATATAAGTCGTTACTACCCACCTCTGATGCTGAGATTATTATTATTCAACATGGTTTTACCCAACACTTATTTCCAATCAAGTCTGAAAATTTGCCTGGAGTGCGTAGGAAGATGATGATGATGATGATGAAGATGATGATAATGACTGGAGAGATGATAGAAGATAACAGCTGATCACGCAGAGCAGTGAGAAAGGGCTTACTCTGAATACATTGTCCATCTGTGCAATTCTCAGTGGCCTCTGAGCTCCCTTCACAGATCTTGCCTCTGTGTTTGGGTACTGGGGAGTTGCACTCTCGACTTCGCTGTCTGTCACACTGGCTGTTGCATATGGTCCATTCACTCCATAGATCCCAGCCTCCATCGACTGCAACACAAGGACATTCATGATCAGCCAACACAGCAGCGCAAAACTTGAGTTTTCCGGGTATTCTACTGCAGTACATGAAAACAGAGGCAGCTCAAACACGTCACCAGGGAGTCATGTTCTGCCCAAATTAACTAGTAGCATGTATCTTGTTTTCTGGATCATCACACTCATGATGCATGGGTCATTGCAATATGGCTTCATGTGTTTTCTAAATGCATGGACTGCGTTTCAAATGTGTTTTCGAATGGAATTGAGGTTACACTTTTATTTAAAGTCTTATACTTGTACAATGTGGGTAGGCCTAAGAATTTTTGGTGGATTTGGAAAGACATGCAGGACAAACAAAGTAGCTCAAAAACATAAAAACTCTGAGTAAATTGATTTTTGTGAAAATGCACCAAATGAGCCCTTGCACTTAACTCATTCACTCCCAGCCATTTTCACTGAAGCAATCACCTTCTCCCGGCTGTTTTACTGGATTTGGACAGATTTTGCAAGACCCACAGAATATTGTATTCCATTGCTATAAAAACATGGAATCTACCATAAGAAAGATTTGAGTCTCTTCTTACATCAGGAAAAAAAAGTATATTTCTATCTGTTTCCGTTTTGCAGCAATTAGCATTAGTTAGCATAGCTAAGTTTCATTATTATTCACAAATCTGTTTAAAACTGTGGGGGAAAGAGCTTGTTGCAACATGGCCCTGGTCGGTTTCTTATACTCTGCTGCCACCTGCTGGCCGTTTTTGTAATATTTACCATTGCTTTAAGTGTTCTCTTCAGTTCAGAGGCTGCATCAAAGCTTGCTGTATGCTCTAGCATAAAAAAAAAACATTCAACATTGCGTTTTTGGGACCATGGCAATATTTAACTCTTTGTGTGCCAGATTTGGGTACACTGCAACCCGACCGTATAGCGCCACCAACGGGGATTCCTGAAAACTACGTTTTTAATGGAAACTGGCAGAGTATCGTCTTGGTCAGATGCCCTGTCAGTATCAAGCAGATCAACTATTGTAATGACTAACTATGGCCTTTAGACGGCAGTGACGACTCTCTTTTGGACAAACTCAGCTTGATCCAATAGTTGTAAAAGAGAGGCGGAGTGAGGAAGTTGAGGAGATTATGGCGGAGGAAGGAAAAACCACACGGTACAAGCAGCTAACGCTGCAGCACTGTTTTAAAAAATATAGCTCTTCCAGTGTTGCCACAAAAGACAACACTGATGAAAATGATTCAGAGTTGAAGCATTGACGTGGCGGCCTCGTCCACGTGAGAAAGCGTCACAAGCTAACGCGTCACAAGCTAATCCCCACGGTGAGCCAACCATTTCGGCACAGTGGCATAAGAAATTTGTTGTGTACATAGTTCAACTGTGCATGTACAATGCATACATCATTTACAGGACAAAAAAATCCAGGCAAGTGCAATCACTATTTGCAGTTCGTCCGGCAGGTAGGGAAATCCTGGGTGATGCAGAAACATGTGAGGGAGGAGGAGGAAGGAGAAGATGTGGGACTCGAAGGGCATGAAGACTTGGAGGAAATCGGAAAGAGCAGCAGGTCACCAATTCATGAACCTGAAAGTCGACTCGATGGCAAATTGGCAAAACATGTGCTGGATTACTTGCCTCCTACCCCCAAAAAAAAGAGACCGGCGAGAAGGTGTAGGGTCTGTTGGCGAAGGGGGCATCGGAAGGAAACCAACTTGTGGTGCAGATCATGTGCTGTCCCCTTGCATGCAGGGGACTGTTTCTTATTATAACATACCCCAAAAATATATGCATAGTTGAAATGCATCCACACACTTGTAAATAGTTGCACACGCACACCCCCCCACACACACACCTGTAAATAGTTTGTTTGTCAAGTTATTTGTTTAAATTGTTACCCCTGTTCACTGTAAATAAATTGTTTATTTGCCATCAAAAAACACTTTCTTTTATTATTGGTGTTAGTGTTTTATCAAATGAAAGCACTCTTCAGGTGTTTGTGGTGTCACAAAAGTAAAACAAAAAAAAAGTGTCAAAACCACTGATGTGCATGAAATACATATTTTCTCAAAAAGCTGTTTTCTCAGACTTTTCGTCCAAAATATGGGATTTCACTCAAATCAACCTCTTTTCTACTGCAGATTACGGAAAAGCGGAATAAGATAGAAACACACTTTTTTTTCTGATGAAAGATGAGATTTCAATCTTTCATTTGGTAGTCTTCGTGTTTGCATAGTCCTAACACATAATTTTCTGTGGGCCTTGAAACATCAGTCAAAATGCTCTAAATCAGCTGGCAGTATGAGGTGATCTTTTCTGAAAATGGCTGGCAGTCAAAGAGTTAAAATATAATGTTTTATATGTTTTTGGGAGCAAATGAGATAATGTGGGTTTTCTGTTCAGCAGTTTTGTGCCGTCGGTGAATGGTAATTTAAGGACGGCCCTTTACATTGGGGAAAAAAATAATAAATAATTAAATTAAAAAAGTTATTTGTTATTGCCTCAAACCCCTCACTGTTGAATAGTGGATCTTTTATACAGGCATTAGAAATCAATTAGAAATCTATTATAATTGTTTTAAATCATGTATTTCTTTGTTAACCAGACTATAATACATTTTGAGAACATAAGACAGAGCTAAAACTATAAATAAGAAAATACTAAAAGAATGGCATGTCCTGTAGTCAACCTTTGCACATGAGAAGGATATGTGATACACCGTTAGCCATTTTTAGAATGTAATAAAATAGGTGATGGGTTTAGGCAGCTACAGTTAGAGCACAAAGATGTGAACTCGGTAGAGCACAAGGGATCCATTGGCTTCTCTGGGACACTGCACATAGACTGCATTCACACCTGACCATTAATTCCCAAGTCCAAGTCAGCAATGAAACCAATGGACCACTGCAGCACCCCTTTTCCAGTGGACATGAGCACTTGAAGTACAACACGAAAGACTTCAGACACCACATTTAATTTCACAGCAAAACAAACTCAAATGTGATTTTTAACCACTTCAAAACATATTGCATAATCGTGTGCAAACCCTTCTGACTTATATTTAAATGTATGCAGTCCTGGACAATTTACATGATAGCTCACAAGTAATGCTCAGAAGATCTTCAGATACCTAATGCGTAAATAAATGTATTTCACAAGTGACTCATCTTCTGCAGCAGCATCAACATAAGCAACCCGATGTTGCTGGCGTACAATATACCAAAGCAATGTGAGTGAGGCAAGGAAGGTGGTCTTAAAAATGAAATCCATGACAACATATGGACCCATTTTGTTGTGTTTCAACACTTACGCATTTACCCCACCAAATCAAATCTGATTTGAAAATGAACCGTCTATGAAATGTATCACACCCCATCTATCGACATATTGTATGTATTGAATCATCTTTTATGAGAAATGCACACCAGGTATAAATCGGTTTGATGTTGCTGATGATTCGTTGTTTCTTTGATTTTAAGTAACTTGAATAGTTTTGTTGTTACGTTTTAATAAATACAACAAAAACTACAGCCATACCAAATCCAATCGAATACTAATACCATTGAATGGAACTGAATGGAATTGTTCCACCGTTCTTTAATTGTATCAAACCAAATGTATCGAGATACATATGGAATCAGTATTGGAGAGATGCATGCCCCTTATAATTACCACTTGTAACTATAGTATAGCTCAGAGGTGTGGACTCGATTCATGTGACTTGGACTCAAGTCAGACTCGAGTCATGAATTTGATGACTTTAGACTCGTCTTGACAAAATGTTAAAATACTTGCAACTTGACTTGGACTTTAGCAACAATGACTTGTGACTTCACTCGGACTTGAGCCCTTTGACTTGAAAACACTTTATTCCACCAAAACAAAAATATTTAAATGTATGTTGACCATTAAGTTTTGCCGTCTCGGTGTGTGTGCGTCACCGCGCGTGTGTGTACGTGTGAGAGCTGGGCTGACACAGCGCCATCATTCAGACATGTCAGCCTGTCAGGCAAGCCGCAAACAGCAAACTTTAAAATAAAGCTGACTATATAATACATTGACACCAATGCAACATCCTTGGCGGATTTTACTTTGAAGTCTGCCTGCATCGTCGCGTGAACGCCAGCTTGACTACTTCCCTTTGACATTTTACCACCATTATCATAATGCCACCCCGAAAGTATATTAAATAGCTAATTTAGGACGCAAAGAAACCACAAGTTAATTACGCTGTCATTGTATGATACAGTATAATTCTTCGGCGTTCGTGGCTAGTAGCTAGCTGTTAGCGTTAGCATTGGGTGCCTGGCTAGTGTCAGTGGCTAGCAACAGTAATTTGACAGCTGTTGCTTGGCTCGCTTGCTTTTCTTGTTTTCAATATTGTGGACCTATGCTACTTTGTAATCCACTCTCCCTGTTTAAACAAAGGTAATGCGCCTTAAATTGCACTTAGATGTATTTTTCATGATTACAAATAAATAAATAGAACTTCACCTTCATTTATAATTATTTTTATAAAACACTAGCTTTAAAAAATAAAACAAAACAAAAAACATTCAAAATGTCCAATATGGCCATTTGGATTTTAGGAACACAACTTTAAGTGCATTACAAGTGCAATATAAAATAAGGCAGGATACCTTGTTATTTTATACATGGACCATGTATGAAATAATTATGTATCTTGCCTTATATTGCACTTAAAGTTGTGTTCCTAAATCCTAACTGCCATATTACACATTTTTAGTTTATATATATATTTTTTTAATTTAATGGGCAAAGGTATTTTATAGAATAAATTAAGACAAAGTTCTATTTACCTGAATTCATTTTGGGGTTTGTTTGTTCCGATCTGTTGCACCACTAGTTGTTTGGGTACAAAAACTATGAGGTGGTCAACAAAAAATTAATTGCAGTATGTCTAAGATTAGATCACTGACGGAGAGGCAACAACTTCAAACTTCGTTCAACATCTGAAGTTGCACAAAGAACGATAAGTGAGCTAATGTCAGTCTTTTATCGGCTAATTATTGTTGCAAGCTGCGTAGTTAATGGGACTGTAAATTCAGTGGTAACACATTGCAAACACGGCAATCTGAGTGAACCACTCTAGGTTCACTCCCTGAGCCCCTGACTCCTACTTTGATGGTCACCATGAAATAATATAATCTACGATGTTGTTAAAATGACTCGAAAGGACTTGAAACTTAAAGTGTAGGACTTGTGAATCGCTTGAGACTTGTCAGTCTTGACTCGGGACTTGACTTTGGGCTTGAGGGCAAAGACTTGAGACTTACGTGTGACTTGCAAAACAATGACTTACTCCCACCTCTGATATAAGTTTATAATGTTACTTTTGTTCACTTATCAAGGATTGGATAAGTGGCAGCAGCTCAAACAGGGAAACTCATATTTCCCTCTCCAGAGCTGTTTCGTCTATAAAACAATAACGTCATGGAGCTAATTGTTCTTAACTCATTTGCTCCCAAAAATTTATAAAAATGTTCTATTTTAAATGTTTTATGTGCCCCAAAGACGTATTTATATGTTTATGGAGGTTTTTATGCTAGAGCATACAGAATACTTTGATGCCAGTAGGTGGCAGCAGAGCAAAAGAGATTAACCAGGGCCGTGTTGAAAAAAAAGAAGCTCTTTTACTCACGTTTTTAATTAGATTTATGAATAATGATGAAATGTAGCTATATTCTAATGCTAATTGCTGCAAAACGGAAACAGAAAGAAATATACTTTTTTCCTGATGAAAGAAGAGACACTAATCTTTCTTTTGGTAGGTTCCATGTTTTTATAGCAATATAACATAATATTGTGTGGGCCTTGCAAAATCAGTCAAAATCCAGGAAACCAGCCGGGAGCGAAGGGGGTTGCTTCAGTGAAAAAGTCTGCGCGTAAATGAGTTAAATGACCTGTAAAAGCATTTATGAGGGGTTCATTTTTGGAAATACATTAAATATTTGGGAAGGAAAAACATACATGCAAAAAGTGATATCAATTAAGTAGGGAATTGCTGAGGTTTGTCTCAATTGTCCGATTTTTTTTTTGCGTGGGGCTAAAACGGTGACGAGCTGATACAAGCAAGGAACAGTATATGTGCCCTCATTTTATCTGTGGTGATTCGTCTCATATGCCATTATCATTGCTAAGAACTTTGTCTATTTCTACCACTACCATGAGCAGTTAGCCATCAAGCTATGATGAACCCGAAAAAATCCATCTTCATAGAAGTGTTTGTTATTTGGGCTACGATGTTTCTGCTGTGTGCATGCATGAGTGGCACACGTAGTGAAATAGCGGTAAAACAGTTGGCGCTACCCCCACATAAACGTGATGTCATGGCTAGCTACACTCAAACGTGGCTAGGAGATTTTTATACTGTTTAGCCACATTTGCTAAAAGGCTTCATGACCCAGCGCCAACCCTGCCGATGGGAGGAGTGTCCGTTTGGAATGTTGTGTTATACGTATACGTCGGATTCTACTTTTAATTCTTGCCCTAATAGCAATAAAAGGACATGAGACTGGAGAGAATGTTTAGAGATGAGATACATGTTTGCTAATCAGGCATGGCTTTGGGACACAGTTGTTCTAATATTCGATAATTGATGTTGGCAATCAGTGAACATCTGACCTCTCATGTTGTGTTCCTGTTATGTTTGTTAACATGCAAATGTTTAGCATGTCGATTACTCGTCTTGGCTCATTTATTCCAGAACATGTCTCTGTTAAGCCAACCGTTTCTTTTATACTTCAACACCTGACTCTTTCTTACTTTCTGAAGCTTTTTCTTGGTTGTTATTTAACACCACCTGACTGCCTGAACCATCTGCACCTTGACAGGTTGAGGCCTCACAGACTGAACAAATTGGCATGAAGACAGCTTGTTGGATCACCCCGCCAATTTCTCAAGTCTAGCCTCTAACCTCCTACCCAATCGAGTCGAGAAGATTTAGCACATGGTGTACATTGTACATCATGTGGTGAAAATATCTGGTCGATAGGGACTCAATGTGAAAACATTAAACACTTAATATTCATTAAATTCTAGACTTCACACTCCATGCAGCACATCATCACTCTAAATAAGCAAGTCGGTGAAAGCACATGCGGTTAATTTATAGGTAAGACAATGAGTGGAAAGACGTGACAAAAATGACAAAAGACCTGACTTCACTTCAGCAGACAAATGCCTCTGTTATGCATACAACTGTAATCGATTTTGAAACCTGACACTATTTCATATTTCAGTGTTATTGATCATTAAAAATAGTTTTAAAGCAAAGTAACATTGTAATTTATGTCCATTGTGACATAGTCCCGCTCAGGGGTGTGCAGTGACCTTTAGAGGGGCAGGTGCTCAAAGCAAAAAAAGGGGGCACATGATAACGTGCCTGCATTATCCACTAGGGGTGTTTTAAAAAATCGATTTGGCAATATATCGCGATAATACAGTGCACAATTCTCATATTGATCCAATATGCGGCCGAATAGATTTTTAAACATCACTTTTTGATGGAAATATTCATGAAAATATCTTACTTCGGATTAGGGTTCACACTTTAAGCATGGAAGAATGTTATATTAATAGAACATTAAGCCTTAATATTTTATTTCAGTGCTGTTCAAACATGAAACAGACTGCAACCTGTTTGTTAAATACAGTGGCTTACAAGCCTGAAGTTTCAGATAAATACATTTTCATACAAATCTTACAATGTACATGTACAAGTTTACTGATGAGTATTTTCTAAATTTGAGTAAAAGAAAAAAATAGCAATAATTAATTTATATATTCGTATCGGGATTAATGGGTATTGAATCGAATCGTGATACGGATCGAATTGACAGGCACTACGCAATTCATACCCCTACTATCTACTACCACTTGGGGGTTCGAACCCATGCCACCACCACCACATGTGTGGAGGGTTGGGGAGGTGCTTAAAGTAGATGAATAGCTCAGGAAATTATTAGAGGGTGTCTATGTAGATATGTGTGTTCGTACGTGTGTGTGTGTGTGTGTTTGTGGTTGGGGTATCAATTGTAAAAAAAAAAAAGAAGAAATAATGGCCAAACAATAAATCACACATAATGAAACTGCTATTTGTCTGCAATGCCAATGGTAATCACCATAAAAACATTTTGACATTTGTGTATGAAGAATCATTTATGAACAACAAATTTACATGAATAAAAACGATTATGTAAAACGTACATGAAATTTACGTTTTAAATAACACAATTAGGATTTGCCTATAGTGCAAGTAGCATAAACATGTCTTACTTTACATTTAGCTTGATTCAGGTAAGAGCAAATGCATTTTATTATTTTTCTGCAGGTGTAGATGTTAATATTTCATTATTGGGACTGTACCCAACAATTACTGTAAATGCCACATCTCAGCAAGCTACATTGTTTATTTTTGATAAAACGCTGTGATTGTTGTTGTTTTTTCTTCTTATTTTTTGGGTTCTTCACTGTCCCCCTAATTTCTGAACACACTGCTACCTGTTTCTTATACCATACTCTGACCGCAAACCCCCCAAAAGTTAAAATAAAAATAAAGATCATGTAGCAATTTTCACATATATCTTGAACTATATTCCAATTTCAACTATCATTGAGTACATGCTACAAGTTGGGAGTCTTCAGGAAGAGTTTATTAAAATTCTGAGCGAGAGTTACAAATTACGACATATTCTGTGTACCTTAAACGCATCAGTAGTTGGAGCAGATGCTCCATGCCCCGTCCCAATGGAAGAGGAACGTTAGTTTTACCAGAGATTTTTGCCGCGGCGAAAGTGGACGGGAAGGATCGTGGTCTTTATGAAACTAAGAGGGACATCTTCCCCGCGTCCTCAGAACCAACTGCGCCCAAATGTCAGACTTCATCGTAGTTGCGAGGCTGATTACAACTTGTGTCACTACATTTCAATTGAAGCTACGCTAGCACGCAGCATGCTCTGTGATCATGTCGACAAGATCTATCAAATAAAGGCATTCGTTTTGCTTGAGTTTTCTGCATTCTATGACCTTGGCTTTTGTTTACTGTGAGTGAGACTACGTAAATACAAACAGAGAGACCAACTTACCGACCGCAGGTGTAGTGGCGAGCAACCTGGTAAAATGGGGCGCGTCTCGTAGTATGACGTCATCCAAGGATAACATAATAATAATTTATGTAAATTATGTTTCTGAGTTTTTGTTTTGAAAGGCAACAAAACTACGTTCACAAACTATTTAAAAAATATTAAATAAATAAATGGACAAAGTGGCACTTTGGGCATCAGTGCCAAAAGGGCATGTGCCCCGGCAACCATTTCTTTAAACGTACAATGCTGTACACAGTAAATTCTGTAGAATACATTTGACTCTATTTCTATGACTCTACCAAATAGACACAGTTTTAGAGTAGGGTAATATTTACACTTGAAAGAGAGTAAAACGAAGAATTGAAAAAAATAAAAGTCACTCAAGGGTTGAGAAACAAACTCACCACCTTCGGTTTAGGAGAGTGCCACACTACCACCTGAGCTATGCCCCTCCTACTGGTTGCTTATCTCCAAGAGGAGACCAAAAACTCCAAAATACCAAAATATGTTTTTGGTCTCTTGGAGTTAGGAAGATTCCAGTTGAAACGAGCGATATACTAACACTCAGCAGGAGAAGATCAGCTGCCTCCTAAGCTGAAGGTTGTGAGTTTGTTCGTCAACCCTTGAGTAACTTTTATTTTATTTTTTCTTCAATTCTTCATTTTACTCTCTTCCAAGCGGAAATATTACTCTAAAACTGAAACAATTTGGTCCCACTCTAAATAGAGTCAAATTTACTCTACAGTGTGTGCAAACAAACTTAACATGTCATGGTGAAGTTTCAACAAAGTCTGTTATGTTAAACGGCCTATTTTATTATTCTTATTCATTTTATTATTATTTTTATTATTATTATTATTATTTTTTAATTATTATTATTATTATTATTATTTAATTATTATTTTTATTTTATTTTACCAGTGCACAAGATGTGGGGTCTGTTTGCAATTGTTTCCCAAAGTAAAACAGTCATAATCTTCGCCAGGCTATTCTAGCTTTTTTCACAATATATGCAATGCTTAGCAAAGTTGCACTACAGTATGTGTGAACGCAACTGACTTGGACAAAGGGCGTTGCATGATATCTTCTGCACGGACATGCCCTCGCAGAAAGCTCCACCGTTGAGCGGCGCTGGGTTCGTACAGGTCCGTGATCTCTTCTGCACACCTCGCCCACATGGCACGTTACAAGATGACCACTCTGTCCAAAGGGACCAGCCGCCATTAACTGGAGAAAGTTCAACAAAAAGGACAGCGGCAACACAACAACCACTATTACTTATGCAAACCTCCAGCATTGCAAACACTAGAAAAATAAACAGAGGCTATTACTGGCAATGCAAGCTCGAGAAGGCAGCTGTGGGGAAAATTTGGCCAAAACACAGTGAGCACACTATATTCCTTGTGGTGGATGTTGGGCTCCTTCTTTCCTAATTGCCCATTCAATTCCTAGCTGTGGGATTAAGATAAAGGCGGAGAACTGCAGAAAACAGCCATTACATGGAATTGCTATTTCTAAAGGCAACCTTGATTCATGGTGGGCGACAGGTCAGAGCCGACCACTTAGTGCTGGGACTAAAGAAGTTACACTGTGGTCCTAAAGCGTGTGGAAGCCAAATGTTATTAAAAATAGTGAGCAAACATTTGCTACAAGGGCCTCAAGCAAATGAATACTTCATATAACACTACATGAGATTAAGACACAAGATTTTTTTTTCATAGAGTACACATTGTACTGAAAGGTGAAGTATCCATCCATCCATTTTCTTAACCGCTTCTCCTCACAAGGGTCGCGGGGGGCGCTGGAACCTATCCCAGCGGGCAGTAGGCGGGGTAGACCCTGAACTGGTTGCCAGCCAATCGCAGGGCACACAAAGACGAACAACCATCCACACTCACAATCACACCTATGGACAATTTGGAGTGTCCAATTAACCTGCCATGCATGTCTTTGGAATGTGGGAGGGAACCGGAGTACTCGGAGGAAACCCACGCAAGCACGGGGAGAACATGCAAACTCCACTCAGGAAGGCTGAAGCCCGGACTCGATCTCACGTCCGCTGCACTGGGAGGCGGACGTGCTAACCAGTCATTCACCGTGCCGCAAAGGTGAAGTAAAAAATTTTTTTGAACAATACATTAATTCATTTAAAGAAGTAAGCTGTGAGTTGCATAAGGGTAAATAATTCTAATCAAATGTGAAGTAACTGGCAAATGAATTGCTTGGGTAAAACATACCAAAAACTGTCACAGTGGCAGTAGCACTGCGTCTCTTGGCCACAATGTTGCTCGCCATGCAGGTGTAGTTTCCCGAGTCAGAGAGACGAGCCTCATTGATAATGAGGTTGTGGTCTGCCCTGGTGTCGATGTTGTCGTCAGTTTGGGAATTGACCAGCTCTTCATTCTTCAGCCATTCCACCTGAAGAGGTGATGCAGACGTGAATATTAACAGCAGCAGCTGTAAATGCAATAGACAGACTTACTTGATGTTTTGCAGAAGTAAACAGAAAACAGTTTAGGAATTTTAGACTGAAAGAGTAGAAAAGCGGGCCAACTGACTTTTCAGATCACTTCCATTTTGATATAGTAAAACCTTTAAATATTAGGATAAATGCAGCTTGTAAAAACAAATGAATAACTTTCAGAACATCATTTCAAGGGCTGGGAAATGGGTCAGAATCACATTTTTTTTTTTTATCATTGTTTGAGTCACCATGACACGGATAGATGCACACGATCTAAGACATAATTGACAAGTCAAGTTTATTTCTACAGCCCTTAATCACAAAAGAGTCTCAAAAGTCTTAATCCATAGTTGACAAATATTAACGACATCCCCTGATCTTAACCCCACAAGGGGACAAGGAAAAATTTAATAAATAAATATATGAATAAATAAATAAAAATAAAATGGATGGATGGATGGATCAAATTAAATGTGGGAATCCCCCTTCCAGGATGGCCAGGCTGCAATGGATGCCAAGTGAGCAATAATTGATACAATATGTGGTGCTAAACAATTTTAACTAAATAGTCCAAGAGTATGATTAAGCTAGCACGTCCGCCTAACAGTTCTGAGGTGCAGGTCTTCCTGTGTGGAGTTTGCATGTTCTCCCATTGCCTGCGTGGGTTTACTCCAAGTACTCTGATTTCCTCCCACATTCCAAAAACATGCATGGTAGGCCGATAGACCACTCAAAATTGTCTGTAGGTGTGTTTGTGGGTGCTATAGGGGCTTTCACAGGAACCAATTATGGAACTTCCTATGTACCCTGGGAGTTTGTCCAAAGTTTACGTTCACACACAAAACTGGTTCTGTGTCTTGGAGGAGCGGCGGGCGGAACGGTACTACCTAAGCCTGAGGAGGGTATTTTTGTATCTACCCTGAACAGCACAGGGGGGCGTGCTCTGCAGACAAGATGATAGTCTCATGATTGGTTGGTTGAACGAGAAGGCGTGTTGTTTTGGGTAGGTGGTTTTTCACGCGGTACAGCCGCCATTTCTGTACGATACTCGGCTATGTGTGTACTGTTTTTTTCCCATGGCTTTTGTTAAAACATTTCAGCAATGGAAGCAGTAAAAAAATAAAATAAAAAAAAGATAGGTGGATGGATGAGGAAGTGCAGGCTCTCCTGAGCATTTACGGAGACGAGGAGACCAAACGCAACTTTGAAACAGCCACAAGAAACGATAAAGTATACCAATTAATAACCACAAAGCTAGCCGAGCTAAATATTACTCACACACAAAAACAAGTGAGGGAAAAACTGAAGAAGCTCAAACAAGACTACAAACAACTTAAGGACCACAATAGTCACAGTGGAAATGACTGGAAAATTAGTAACTGGTATGAAAGACTCAATGCCATTCTCGGCCACCGGATGGGGTGTACCAGTGGTGGGACAAAAGATTCTGCAATCTCCATGCTGGAAACGATGTGCGAGCAGTCGATGGCAGTGTGCGAGAATTTATCGCCAACATATATGTGCCCTGCGATTGGCTGACGACTAGTTCAGGGTGTACCCCGCCTCCCACCCATTGACAGCTGGGTAGGCTCCAGCATGCCTGCGACCCTCATGAGGATAAGTGGTTAGGAAAATGGATGGATGGAGAGTGCGAGAGTGCATTTAATGAGTTGATGCACTGCAAGGAGACACTGTCAGTGTGAGAGAAGCCACACGAACCAAGCTCTGCCTTGTCAAGAATGTTGCAGCTGCACAGTCCCGCACCTGAACCCAATGAGGCAATCAGGGCTCCTCCCCTGCCACGAACATCGTGGGCCGTAACACCTGAAAATACCTGACCAAAAATGGAAAAACTGACTACTTCGCCGTTACTGTGAATGCACTTTAGCTCATCTTGATTGGTAAATGTTGGTGGGCGCTGTTCGTCGCATTTAGTGGGTGGGGAGGGGCGTGCGGGGGTAAGGTCAATTGTTCAGTCTTTGCCCTAGTTAGCCTTGTGTGTTTTGTTTGTTACTTTGTATCTGCTTTTGGGTCTTTTGTTAGTAATCCAAGTTCCTTGTTTGCCTTTTGGTTTTTATTTTAGAAATAAATCCACCTTTTTTGACATCCTGCAAACCTGCCTCACCTCACCATTTCCTGCATTTGGGTCCTCAACCTCCCAGCACATGACAGGCTCAGGATCGAACACACAACCTTTGTGTTGACAGCCAATCTTCCACCTCAACCTGTGTAGGTGGGAGTGGAGTATGCCTTTATCAGATGCAACAGTTTGGGACGAATGCCAACTGCTTCCAAGATCTTCCAGGTGAGGAAGTCTACCGAGTCGAAGGCCACCTTGAATTTTAATTTATTTTTATTTTTTCACACTTAAGTTAACGAAGCATAACACCGTTGACCTCTCGTATTGTTTTGGCTTTGGGCACAGATTGAAGATCTGTAAAACAGAGTGCGCAGAAAGTCTTTACATTCCCCCACTCCAACGCCCATGCTGATGCCACTGAAGCTGTCACAAGTGGGGTGGGGTTTCCATCCAATTGTTTCAAATTTTTTAAGCAAATTTACTGAAAATGCACAAAAAGGACATGTGACTTGTGCCCATTTCCATCTGTTCTTCTTTTGCGAATATTGAGAGGGGACTCCGCCAATGTAGGTGGCGGTATACACCATAGAGATGTGATCCACCAGTAATTTAAAAGAAGAAGAACAACAACAACAGGAAGTGACTGTGCCGTGCAATGTCGTCGTATGAGTTTGCTTTAGTAATTCTTGATAAACCTTAGCGTTTCTTTGCTGTTTTCCATCTAAAATTGCATTAATATTCACTTATTTGATTAATTCCAAAAATATTTCTGTTTCGTCGTCCCCCAAACATACCTTACTTTATCGTCCGCCATTGCATGGTGACTACAAATGTACGTGTGACGTAATATCCGGTCAAAATGTGTGATGTTTCTATGGCCAAAATTTGCATTTTCCTTTTTTCAATACGCTTCAAAATCCACCCCCTCCAAGCGTAAAAACTTTTTAGCAAAATTAGGGGCCCTTTTTCAAATTTCTAGCGTTTCCATTTAGTTTTATTTTCGCATTTCTTGAAAATAAAAAATAAAAATGGGTGGATGGAAACCCAACTACAAACTCTGCACTGTGCAATATTGAAGTAGGATCATGAGGAAAGAGTGAATAGCACGATTGCTTCCCCTTTGATTGGGTGAAAAGTCCTTAAATGGGAACATCTTCTTCTTAGAAGATGTGAGATAATACTTGAAACATGTTATCCATAAAAACGCAACATTACAAATATAACTACTAGTCAATTGTACTTGAACCTGAGGAAGCACTGTAACCAATTACCAGAAAAAAACGAAGGTAACTAATTAAGAATAGCAAATTTAGTGATGCTTTGCTGCTTCTGCCCTGTGAAAATAGCTGCATCGTTGTATTTGCAAATTGCATTCATAGTGTGTCAGAACAGCCAAAGTACACAGGCACCCTTCAAAATATGTATGGGTGTAAATAGTAAGTGCCTGTGGGCATGCAAACCTTGAGTAAATAGAAATGACACATATGGCGAAGGGATGATGGATTGCAGTATGTATGGACATGAATAAAATGATAATAAACATAACAATGGTATAATTTGTTGTTTTTTCCACGTGTACTGTATTTCAGTCAGTTGTCTTTCTATAAACACCTGCTGTGAGCCTTGCTTTTTCTTCAAGATATGGAAATGCAGGTACTACATATATCTGTCTTAGAACTCTTTCTGCAAAAAATACTGTTTTCTTGACAATTAAGAAAGCCTTTCCCCCCACAGTGTTTATTGGCAGCAAATCCTTTGGCCTTGCTAGTAGATGAGAAAATGAAGATAAAATGCATGCTGTGACAGTGCCTAATTACTTTGTGATTAAAGTCATCAGTCACTGAATAGATGTTGTCAAAAGTGGCATCCCACAGTCATGTCCATTTCTATTGTATGTATTTGTATTTCAGTTTTCTTGTGATTTCAAAGAAGCAATTACCAAGTCAAGTCACACTAGTGATTCCTTGCTGTGTTTTAGTCCACTTTATTTGTTTATCAGCGGTTGGTTTAAGATGCAAGAGAGAGAGAGAGAGAGAGAGAGAGAGAGAGAGAGAGAGAGAGAGAGAGAGAGAGAGAGAGAGAGAGAGAGAGAGAGAGAGAGAGAGAGAAAGAGAGAGAGAGAAGGGGGAGAGGGGAATGTAGAGTGAGCAAGATTGAGAGAGAGGGAGAGAGAGCAAGATTGAGAGGGAGGGAGAGAGGTAGGGAGAGAGAGGGATGGAGGGAGAGAGAGGAGGGAGGGAAAGAGAGCAAAATGGAGAGAGAGATGGATGGAGGAAGGGAGAGAGGGAGGGAGAAAGAGAAAGTGAGAGAGAGAGGGAGGGAGAGAGAGGAGGGAGGGAGGGAAAGAGAGCAAAATGGAGAGAGAGATTGAGGGAGGGAGGGAGGTAGACAGGGGGGAAGGGAGAGAGGGAGGGAGAAAGAGAAAGTGAGATAGAGGGAGGGAGAGAGAGAGAGACAGGGAGGGAGGTAGAGACGGAGAGAGGGATGAAGGGAGAGAGAGGGGGAGGGAACAAGAGAGAGAGAGAGAGAGAGAGAGAGAGAGAGAGGCACACACAGAGAGACAGAGACAGACAGACAGACAGACAGAGAGAGGAGGGGCAGGGGGTTGGAGAGGGAGAAAGATTGAGAGAGAGGGAGAGACAAATGGAGGAAGGCAGGGAGAGAAATGGTGGGAGAGAGAGGGATGGAGGGAGAGAGAGGGATGGAGGGAGAGAGAGGAGGAATAGAGAGAGAGAGAGATGGAGAGAGAGAGATGGAGGGAGGGAGGGAGGCAGAAAGGGAGGGGGAGAGTTAGGGAGGGAGAGAGAGAGAGGGGGGAGGGAGAGAGGGAGGGACAGAGCGAGAGAGGGAGGGAACAAGAGAGAGAGAGAGACACACAGAGAGGGAGAGACAAATGGAGGAAGGCAGGGAGAGAAATGGAGGGAGAGAGAGGGATGGAGGGAGAGAGAGGATGAATAGAGAGAGAGCGAGATGGAGAAAGAGAGAGTGAGCAAGACAGAAAGAGAGAGAGAGAGAGAGAGAGAGAGAGAGAGAGAGAGAGAGAGAGAGAGAGAGAGAGAGAGAGAGAGAGAGAGAGAGAGAGAGAGAGATACCTAATTGGCACATTTGTTTGAGTTTGGACATGGCCTTCAGTGTCAACCTTGACAATGGCGTTTCAAGGAGGCCGGTCCAACATCAAGGCATCCACCCTGTGATTTCATTACCCGGACTGCCCCTGGAGGTGACCTCCCTCAGGCCTTCTCAGTGGACCAATCCCCCCACCTCCTTAAAACGGTGTGCATTTACACACAAAGATGACATTTGCGGATGATTATAAGCTCTGAAATGTGTTGACTGAAAGAGGACAGAAAATTCAGTCTCATGAGTGACACCGTAGTCATCGTTGAAATTTATGAGGGTGATGATCAAGACCTTGTCAGCTGACATTTTTCCCCCGTGTGTGTTTTGTTTCTCTAAACCAAGTAGCCAATTGATGTCAAGGGGACTCAGCTCAAACATGGAACTTCAGCTTCTGCTAAAATTTGAAAAATCTCTGAGTCATGCTGAATCAAGGCAGGGTTACAATTTAGCATGATTGCTTCCCCTTTGGCACAAACTCTCAGTCCCCTGTAGTTAATGTTAATTGCTGACAACATTTCATGGATTACACATCTTTATCTGACATTCTCTGAGGGCTAGGGAATTCCGATGATACCTTCAGGGAAGTAAACCTGAGTGAATCCACGAGATGGATTCTCCCTGAAAACAATTAACCAGTTCACAAAAACAAATTCCTACAGATGCTTTCAACTGTGGCTGAGTGTGCTCATTTAAACACCGAACCAAATAGCAGCAGATAGAGTAGCAGAAGCTATCTGTTCCTCAGTGGTGCTATCCCTCTCTGGAGGTTAATCAAAAAAGATATGGAGGAAAACACAAAGTCGGCTTGATCCCTTGTTGGTTTGCAAATGTCAGTTCTCCTCCCCTCTGAGGCATTACCTACTACATTGCTCTTCCAATGTGTTTTACCAGAGCTAAGTAAAAACAATAATGGACTGGGAGGGTTTAGTGTGATCACTTGGTTTAATCATGACACTCATCTTCTCCTTGTTAGAAAACATTATCTGACCAGTGAAAAAACAGCAGCATTAGAAAAGAGAGAACATTGCCTCCAAGCTAGGTATTTTCATGGTAAATTTGGGTTCGTTAATTGATGGAATGTTTGGACGGATCAAAACAATGTCTTGGTAAAGCTGAACAAACAACAGCTTTATCATAGAGCATGGTCATTTATTAGATTTTTCTTGGTGCCCGGGCTTAGATAGTCTACTCGAGCAACTACTGAGGATACATCTTAGATTAAAGACTTTTGCTGAAAAAGTGAGCTCCCATTTGGCTGTTCATTTCACACTTATTTTCAGAGATACACCTCAAAAGAATCTCATTATATAGGGTCCTAATGTACTCCTTTGTCCAAAAGTTAAGAGATCTGCTTCGTGTTCACATCTCTACACTTCTTGCGGGTGGTGGAGAACAGTGAAAGGTTTTGGATCAACAACACTAAAATGAAATAATAACTAAGCCACCACTCCAACATTGAACAGACAAATTGCAGTCTCCTTTATTGGATGGATAACACCAATATGCAATTGCCGGGAAACCGGACTCATCACTCTACCAGCAATCACGTTTGGTTACATCAACCGCATTTCTGAGGCGGGTCAAGCCTGAGCAAACAGACAGTGGAATGAACCATTCAGCGAACTGCAGACATGTCATCACAAAAACAACATGGAAGTCATGGGAAGGCAGATGAACACTTCCTTTGAAATAAATGCTTCCATTGCCGTCAGGTGCTGGGGTTTCAATGACTCTACATGTTTCTGGTCATTTAAAACTGAGTTTAATGATCAATGAAACAAAACTACTGTCTCTCCCGCGCACCATTTTGAATGTTCTGAGGATGGACTTCCCATCATTGTTGTTAACTTTTCTTTCAATGAATTGCTTGAGATGAGATCACCAGTCCATCCTTCTACTTAAAGGTGCATTGTGCTGTTTAAAAAGGTAATGTTAAAGCTTTTTCTACATCATGCATGCTCAAACAATGCCCGGATGAGTACGAAGAGCCCTGACTGTTTTACTCTGACTGCACCTATCTTTTTTTAACTTCCCTTTACACTCCACAGTTTCGTTGGGAAGGGGAAGAGCGGAGTTTTTCATACCTCATTTAAAGTCATGTCTTTGTTTGTCAGCTGTGGCTGTCGCTTTAAGAGCGTGCACGTAATTGCGCGCGCACCATGAACGAGCCTGACACAGATGTTGCAGTTACGCCTTTGGGCCAGAGGTGGCAGCTGCGAGTAAAACAAAAGTGCCAAACTGCACAAAGGTCCTTTAAATGCCCTATTTTCATGATATGATATCACTGTAGCGTCAACTTTTTACATTTTCCATAGATTTCACCTGAAAGCCAAATATCCCAAACTTTTTGTTAGTATTATTTTGTAAATGAAACAATAAAAAATATTTTTACACGTTTTATTTGTCTTGTCCAACTGTTGTATAGCAGTCACCCTGTAACAGCAATCTAACCTGACACTACCACACTCATCACCCTCTCAATATTTTATGGAACCAGTTGTGCTGAAATCGACTGAGATGAGGATATTGAACTCCACATTATTCACTCCTATCTCTTGTGTCTGGACTCATTTGTATTGGAAACGGACTACATAAGAGGTTGTGATTTTGGTCTACACTACTCGTGTCTATTTTTATCTGCTCATTGGATTCTGTAGCACTGAGAGGACATCAGCACCATCCTTCCTTTCCATGTTGAATCATTTATACAGTGAGGGTCCAGGACTAATCTCCACCTAAAAACTGTGACCTGCACACATATTTTAGATAGACAGTCTTATAGTCACTGGACCAGGTATAGAATAGACATTTGACATTTCAATTGGCAAGGACCTGGTGACCTTTTTTCTCAAAGACATTTTAAATGTGCTATTTAAAATGTCAGACTGGAAGGCTGATCCCACTGTAAGATTCATATGTTATTTTCTCAGTAGGAGGAACGTTTGAATTTACCATAGGTGGTGATTTAAATGCTAAAATACATCATCAACACTCACACAAGTCACAGTAAATTAATTGGTAGGTATAGCAATTTAAATCGGAAGTCTTAGTCAATGTAAAATTGGTCTGTAGTATCTGATTAATGATCAATCTACTGAATGTGGTAGAAGTCATTTTTGTGAAATAAACAAACAAACAAAATAAATATATAAATCATTTCATCCATCAGTTTACCTTCAACGAATTTGTGTCTAGTGAGAAGAGAAAGACAAACCTCAATCGATAATAAACCTTCTGTGTTAGTAATACAGTATGTATGCAGGGTGAGGGTATTTAAAAACGGGACATTAGGGAGGATATAAATGTGACATATCACATCCGAGTGCAAATGCAACCAAGAGAAATCTTACCCACATAAGAGTAAGTGGACCAAACACGATCTAGTCAGAACAATTTCCCACTTACCGTCAGTTCTAAAAGCTACAGTGCTCAGCATAAATGAGTACACCTCAACATGTTTGTAAGAACACCTTTAGTTTCCTTTCAGAATCAAGACTTTTTTATGGGATACTATACCACAAAATACTCCCACAAATGTGGGCCATTGATTGAAAACAAGATTTGTTCATTAGTACACACACAAAAAGTAGATGTTTTTTTTTTTTGTGTGTCAAAGAACATTTTGCACAAAATAGTAGACCTTGAGAAGAAGACTGAAAATTCTAGGCCAAGCAGACATGTTGCTATTCATAAAAGTCATGGAGGTCATAGAAATACTAGATGCAGTTGTTTTTGTTGTGGGATGTAGTAATTTTTTGCATTAGTTAATTTGACTAAACTAAAGATTTTGTAATCTATGCATTCTATTATAGTGGTGCAAAGGATCACAAAAGGCACAGTTTGGATTGGATCAGGGATCGGATGGTTTTTCGGATCTGCAAAAAAAGAGAAAAGAAAAGATAAATAGTACTTTGTCTTCATTTATTTTGTAAAACGCTTTTTCCGATTAAATTAAAAAATATATTTTCAAAATGTCTAATATAGCCATTTAGAATTTAGGAACACAACTATAAGTGCAATATGGGGCAAACAATTTTGAGTTGAATATTTTTATTTTTTTAATGGGCAAAAGTGTTTTATAGACAAAGACAAAGTTCTATATATCTTCTTTTTTCCCCCACATGGATAGTGAATTACAAAGTAGCCTTGTTCAAGAATATTGAAAATTAATTAAAAATTTAAAAATTTAAAATTAAAGTAAACCATGCTCCCGCTGTCAAACTTATTTACAGCTACCAGCCAGGCATTTGTTGGTAATGCTAACAGCTAGCTCCTAGCCACTTAAATCGGAGACTTCTGCCATATCATACAATGACGGCATGATTAATTAGCGATTTCTGAGCATCCTAAATATGAGTTTGCGTTGTGTTGATGTTGATTGCAATTAATGTCAATAAAACTACTATACAGAAATCCTAAACGTCTAAAAGGGAAGTCAAGCAAGCCATCACGCCACGACGTGGGCCAACTTCAAAGTAAAAGTCTACTAAGGCTTTTTGCATTGCCGTCAATGTATTATTTAGTAAAGTTTATTTTGATGTTAGCATTAACGTAGGCAGCGTGTTACGTTGAGTATGTTTCAGCTTCAGTCTGAATGGTGTCGAGACAAGAGGCAGAAAATAATCCTATATCATTCGAGGACTAATTTCACCCCAAGTTGCCAAAATGACTTCCATACATGCGACTTACGTGATCCACAAGGGGTTTCAACTTTCTCTGCTGCTATTATAGTGATTGTGGACTAATCATGTTACTTTCGTGTGAATGAAGATTTTGGTTTATTTTTTCCACCAACCAATCCGCGGATCATGCACGATCTAAACTGTGGAAATTTTGGAAATTGTTCTTATGCTCATTGAGATACTGAATAACATCTTTCAAATTTTCGAAGTGGGTGTACTCATATATGCTGAGCATTGTATTTCACGTGTCGGATATTTCTAACAGTGGAATCTCACAAGACTCTCAGAACTGTGCTGGCATTTAAGACAGTTTGGTCTAATGTTTTCATGCTACCTTTGCTGAGTCAGCCACTGTGGAGAAAACATTTTTATTTCCCTTCAAGTGTTGGTACTGGTGCTATCAAACAAGTATATCAATCTCCTAAAGGTCACAGGAAGCAGAAAATACGTTGCCATCGACTGTCCGGGTTTCTGAGTTTAATCTGGATGAATAACGCGAGACTCTTGATTCACATCTGCTGTGCTCAGAGGGAGTATTTGCTTCTCGTCTTTCAGGAGAGAGGAAAAGAGGAGTGTCCGTCATACCTCTGCCACAGGCACTCCCTCCGGAGGGCGACAGTGCAGAACGATCATCCCATTGATTGGCACTTCCTTCCCCTGGGGGTCCTGCTCAAAGTTTTTTCTCAGGTCTGTGTGGGGAGATAAGAGGCAACTGTCAGGTGTCAAGTGTGACGGCCATCTTTGCATCAATCCACTCCACCTCAAAATGGCCACCCTGCCCCTGACCATGTGTGCCATGACCTTCAAGACCCACTCTCTATGGGAGAGAATACCACGGCCCTGTGCTAGGCGATCTGTTTACAAGGTGGTTTAGAGGACACACTGGATAGCAGCTCACGACGATTGCTCTGGGCATTCAATACAATCATAAAAAGACAGAGTTTCTTGTTTGGGGAAGAAAATGTTTAATAGATATGCATTGCCACCATCCAGTAAAAACCTAAAAACAAAGAAACATTGTATGGTAGTCAGAATTTGCCTTCTAGCACTAAATGAGTTTTGAAAAGGTTTCACACAGCTCACAAGGGGTTTTGCCTGTGCATACAAGAGCTGGAAAGTTGAAAAGAGCAAAATAATAAATAATACATATAATAAATCTGATATTGTTCATTTATCTTTTCTTATATTGCACATTTTTTGAGAATACAGATTAGTGTATTTTTAAATTTGAATAGGATGAGTTTACTACTTTATTGTCCTCATGACTGTCAAGAGAAAACGTTAAAAGCTGTTGAGACAACAAAATGGCAAACAAAATGGTCTTCAATGATGAACAGATATAAAATGTATTGATATGGATAAGAAAGGATACATTATTGTTGTCAAGAGTAGCTAGCTACAAACTGAACTAACTAAAAATTAAGCTGTGCATGGAGGCATAACAATTTATGCCTCCATGCATTTTTTTTTGTCCATATTAAAGCGGCATGATATAAGTTTCAGAGTTAAAATAAAAAAAAATTTTACCCACACATTAAGAATTGTCTAATGGACAGTAGGTACTACTGTGGCACAATGGTTGTTACCCCTATTTTCATGTAGAGTCAAATAATGATGAGGATTTTGGGTACAAAATTTAAGGTTTCTGACTAAGCGCGACGTCAGGCGCGTGCCGTGCACGCTCTTCTTCTCACTTGCTCCGCAGTAGCGCTCGGAAGGCGGAAGTGTTGGGAGTGTGTGGACACGAGCGTGGAGAAAGACAAGTGTGCGTGACAGGGGATATAAAGTGTGTCAAAATAATAATAAATCAAGACTGCATTGTGACCCTCTGTTTCCCGGTGGCTCCTTCTGTTCGACCAAAGGCCGAAACTTTGGCGACATGCAACGGGAGTTGTCTCCCGTAGGCGACTCCGACCCTGGGGAGAAAAATCTGCCCCTTGCGTCCCCCGACCACGGTCAGGCTACCGAGCAGGAAAGGATAACACCTGTCAATTGTGACAAAAAGGGCAAAACTCAAGTTGCACAAGCGTCGCAGGAGGACGTGGATCAATATTGGAGCAGTGTTAATATTGGAGTAGGTGGAAAGACCTAAGAGGATGAAATGGGACTCACAGCTTGCTTTCTTCTTGCTAAAAAGATAAGACTTTGTCACGAAAATGCGATAGGGTCTATTTATGATAAGCAATGCACAATGAAACTACCACTAACTAACGTCTTGGCACCCTGGGCACATCGCTGACATTCCGCTTTTCGCCCAAAACTTAAAACATGCCCCTTTAAGAAAGCTAGTCATAGAAAAATTTAAAAAGTTGCATTGCTACTATAAACCCTTCTACCACTATGTCTATGAAGCAGAGGGTATTCCTCCAAGCCTCAAGCAAGTCCCAAGTTACTGAGGAGGTAAAAAAAAAAAAAAAGCAAAAAATTAAATGAACAGTACACAAAAAAGTACATTTACACAACACAGTAACAAGGTTTCATTTTCTTTGTGTGGCCAAATGCATTTGAGAAAATAGCAGCTTGATTACTGCAAACTTCAGGTGGTTGGTTAGCTGCAGTATCTATGAGAAAGCGTAATCAAGCGATTCTAGTATCAAATGCTGCCCCAAATAGAAAAGGAACTCATCAAAATAAGTATATTCAAAGTCAAGTAATCAAGGAACAACAGAGAAAGAAAATGAACTTTTTAATTTGAAGTCATGAGCCAAATTAAGAGATTTGGGATGAGTCTACTGTCCGAGGACATCGGTTTTCATAGACAGGAGCCTGTGTGTTCGGTGTAAAAACGGACACATTTTCAGGCCTGAGATGTAGCTAGCATGGCTAAAAGCCAGCTGGGCTCCTAACAGGGGAAAGTCAGGTAGATCTTGCAGTTTACTTGTGTAAATGCACTTTATGCGCACCAATATCACGCATGCATGGAACCTAGTGAGTCAATTTCTGCTTCTGCAAAGTCAAGTACTGTGTGCGCTTCAAACACCCTGATTTTAATGGGAACGAGGGCAGCCATTTCCATTGGCTGGAGTCAGCTGCGTTCCATCCTACAACGGTGCAAAACACCCTTTTCTATCTGCACTAGGCAAGCCAAATACCAAAAAAAGAAAGCCCCACCCATGTGCACAGTTAGACTGTGCTTTGCGCTCGACTTGCCCTGGGAGTGCCATAGGTATCGGTAATGCTTAAAGGTACAATAGTAAGTTTAGAATGTTAATGTTAAAGATTTTTCTACATCATGCATCCTCATTGCTCCACCAATGCCCAGATGAGTACAAAGAGCCCTGACTGCACCTATCAGCTTGCATCTTCCCTTCAGTGTGGAGTGTTTGGGGCAAATTACTCAACAGTATCTTTGGGGGTGGAGTGTTGGAGGGTTACGTCATGCTCGTCTCCGCGGACGTGTAGTGTTGTGTTAGCTAGCGTACGACACAATTGGGATGGAAACTGAAAAAAAAGAAGAAAAAAAAGAAGAAGATACAGAGAGGGTCCTCTGAGTAGGTGGGGGAGGAAGCTGCAGCAGAGTTGGTTGGGTCGGGAAGGTGTTTTATGGTTGGTCAAACCGATTAAAAAAACTATTTAAGTCATTCACCCACTCCTGATCCTTGTCCCGCACAGGTCCGAGGTTACTGTGTCCAGATATTATTTTCAAACTCCTCCAGACGCTGCTGACATCATTGTGCTGCAGTTGTTCTTCCATCCTTCTCCTGTAGCTACTCTTCCCCTCTCTGATCTTCCTCCTCAGTGCCCTCTGCACCATCCTCATCTGCTCCCTGCCCCCCAATTTAAAAGCAGATCTCTCTTTTTTTTCTTTTTTTTGGAACATTTTTGTAGCGGGGGTCTAATCAGTCTACTCTGCTGAAGGACTACAGAAAGCAGAGAATAATTACTGAATTTGGAGGATTTGGACAATTTGCATATTGGCTCTAAACGATTACTCGATTATTAAAATAGTTGTCTATTAATTTGATAATCGATTACTTGTCCATTAATCAATGAATATTGACAGCCCTAAACTGCTATGAAGTAATATATTGTAGCTGCAGCGGATGAATTGTTGAAATACTCACAGGCGATGCGGACTGTAGCCTTGCGACTCTTGGAGGTACCCAAGTGACTCCATGCCACACAGAGACACCAGTAGTCTTCTGGCCCATGGAAATCCTCTACCTGCTGACGGGATACGTTGATCATCACCTCTCGCACCTTGAGCCCTATGAATAGAAGAGAACGTTTTTTTCCCCCCCACATTGAGAATGGTTTCATCTCACACATCTCGATTCGTACGAACAGCAAAATTAACTCAGTTTTTATAGCTGAAAAAACTAAAGCGATACAAGTTGGGTTTTTGTCAGTAACCAATCGTACTGAAAATTCTGGCAGAGTTAGTGGCAAAGTTGAATTCACACTCAATACTTACATGCTGTATGTCAATGTGTGTCCAGAAAGTAAAATCCCTGCCACAGTTTGGCTTTAACCCCTGATGCTAGCTAGCTAGCTAGCTCCCTAGCAGGTAAACGAGCAACATGGAGCTAACTAGGGCGCTAGTGATGAGTTATTAACATTGTTTTTCAGTTTCAATATATATTTTAGCCGTTTTGGATTTAGTTAGAGCTGTGTAGCTCAATGAATGGGATTGTCTATTGTATTCTTATCTGTCTCACTCTCCTGAGAAAAGAAGGGAGTGTATGTAGCCTGGTACCGGTCTCGGTCGGAAGAGACAGGCTGATTTATTATTGTTTTTCTCTAATCTGATTTATACCTATGGGAACTTGCTGATGGGAACAGAAGGGGGGGTTTTCTTGTATTCACTGAGTTGTAAACAAATGTACTGTGGGCTAAGGGGAGGAGACTTTTCGTATTCACCCACTTTTCAATAAATAATGATGTGCCGGAGTAGAAGACACACAATCTGAACACACTGTTTGAGAGAGTTCAATTGTTGTCATCAAAAGCTTTTGATACCTTTGCAAAGGGACTTCTTCACCAGAATCTCACCATTCAGTTAATTGAACACGCAAAGAGTAGAATATAAATATTCTCTACTCTAACAAATGGTGATTCCCGACGCTGAATTATAACGAATGGTGACCTCCGCTGAATTCTAACGGATGGTGGTATTTTGACGTGGAGCAAGCTGCGGCGTTCACGGACGGGCGGAACTTCTAGGCCTAAATAAATAAAGTACGGTAAGTAGAGACTTTTATCCACGTAGGGAGGTTCTGTCTGTTTGGGTCCGCTGCAACTGGTTTTTCGTTTTCCAAATTGTCTAAATTTTAAATGAGATCTGTGTGAACAAGTTGTAGTTTGATGTCGTTATAGAGTTGGGATAATTCCTACGATATTGAACTAAACACGTCGTGGGGTGGTGCATTTTTAAGTGACGTTAATGCAGACTTAAAGAGATAAAGCTTTTTTTACACGGGATGAAGTAGTGAATTTAATTTGTTAATTTGTTTTGTTTTTCGTCACGCTACGAAGAATCCTTAGACCATAATATATATTGAATAGAAGGGTTTGCCGGATGACGTAAGAAGTCTTTCTTTTTACTAAGGATCGCGAAGATTATGGTATGCGCTCTGCCTTTTTAGCAGTTTGGCCGATTGGGGACTAGTATCATATTTGCTCATGACTCTTGGTGAGAACGTCCATTTACACGTAATATGTTTTTTGAAAAAGCGCCTGTTTGAAATTGAACAGTATTGAGGGGTCCAGGTTGATTACAGTAATAATTGGATTTGTGTTACTGTATTTGCAATCGAGAGATTACGTGAATTTTATTTTATTTTTTGGCGCTCCTACGATTATAGTTTTGGGGTCAGGATTACCGTATGAATTCCTTTTGTTCTACGGTTTAATTCGATAGCGCGTGACAAGTTATTTTGAAAATGAGCGCCTTGCAAAAATTTTGCAATATATGGAGAACAGTTTAGCTCAGCGGGATTGGATAACCGCTGTGTATAAACGAGAGGTCACGTGATTCGTATGTGTGTCTGTTGTGTGGCCATATGTGTTAACCTATTGAACTATTATACTAAAAGTGAGACATCACTGTATTGATAAATATTAATACTACTTGCGTAGAATAGAAACCAAAAGTAAAAAATAGCCTACAAACAAAATGGAGGGCGATTTCGACCCGGATACAGAATGGTTTGTCCTGGATGCGCTTCCGGTTCATAGTCGGGACTTGTACTTGTGAGTCGCAGCCGTGCGGAAAATAAAAAACGTCGATGAAAAACGAAAAAACAAACTATGGCTCGATTGTATGAAAAGCTTTCGCTGGACAAAATGGTACGTCAGACTTTTGTATTTTCTTTGTTGGTAATGATGTAGTGGCTGAATTTGATGCTAAAATGACTCCAGCATTTGTGGAGCAGTTTACGGGTGGTTTGTTCGAAGTTAACCCGTTTATTGAAATCACCGTACAAAACTGCGGTTTAAATGCCATAAGATTTGTAGACAACGAATTGATAGAATAAAACCGTTTATTATTTTCTAATGACTAAAGAGTGTGTGCGTATGTATTTGAGTGTGTGACCTAGCTTCTAAAAGATGGGGGCTATTATTGTGATTGTGAGTGAGAAATGTGCATATGGTAATTTTGTTTGCTTTTCTTCAATATCTTTAACTAAGTTTGGTGTTGTTTTTGTGTGAGATGAGACTGGTGTGATAGTGACGTTTGTTTTATTAATGGGAATGTGGTAAAATAGGTTTTGCGATGTATAATGTTAACTCTTTGACTGCCATAAACGTTATAAAACGTTTAGCATAAACCTAGGGAAGGGCGCCGAGGACGTTAAAAGACGTCCCCTATGTTTTTTTTTTTTTTTTTCAAAAACGGGTGCAGGAAAGCCTTGGGCAGCTGTGCTGAAAGTATCAGGCAGATATGATTAGTCAAAGACTCGTTTTGGCCCCTAGAGGGCAGCGATGACTCTCTTTGCACAAGGTTGGATGGGCCGCCCACCGTGGGCGTCAGTAGAAGACGTGAGGCGGAGCTAGAGTGTTGAGGAGACAATGGCTGATCCAAGCCACAATGGCTTGACCAAGCAACCGGTTACAAGCAGCTCAGCTTGAGCATTTTTTTCAAAGACGGAAAGCATCAATCAATACTAAAAAGCGCATTGATGTCAACGATGATGATGACTCCGAGCTCTACGCCAAAGTTGGAAGCTTTGGCCTGTTACTATCACGTAGTAAGCCTCACCGGCTACGCGCGGCTAGCGCTGCTAAGGCCGGAAAACGCGCACAATAGCCGGCCGGGTACTTCTGCACAAGCGGACATTCGATCGGGCGATGGAGAGTTGGCATCGACCAATGCAGATTGATGATGATGATGATGATGACTGCGAGTTTGACGCCAAAGTTGGAAGCCTGGACGTGTTTACGATCACGTAGTAAGCCTCACCGGCTACGCGCGGCTAGCGCGGCTAGCGCTGCTAAGGCCGGAAAACGCGCACAATAGCCGGCCGGGTACTTCTGCACAAGCGGACATTCGATCGGGCGATGGAGAGTTGGCATCGACCAATGCAGATTGATGATGATGATGATGATGACTGCGAGTTTGACGCCAAAGTTGGAAGCCTGGACGTGTTTACGATCACGTAGTAAGCCTCACCGGCTAGCGCTGCTAACGCCGGAAAACGCGGAGCTGCACAAGCGGACATTCGATCGGACAATGAAGAGTACCCCGTGTCCAATGCATATTCATCGGAGGAGCGGGTACAGTCTGATCACGGAGAAGACACTGTTTCTGCACTACGATGCCACCATGAATGGAGTGGATAAAATGGATCAGAACATCTCCTACCACCCGGTATAGCAACTGAAGGACACGGGGAAGCGAGACGTAACGAAACCGTAGCATGATCCTGATATTAGACTTGATGACACACTGCAGTATATACTTGCTATTCCCCGGAAAAAAACGGCCTGCAAGAAAGTGCAAGAGGCAATCTGTTGTGCAAATGCTGTTGCGTCTCCTTGCACGCAGGAGAGTGTTACAAAAAGAAAAACTGTCGTTGAAACATCCACATATTTGTAAATAGCACCACAGTTGCACACATTTGTAAATAGTTTGCCAAATTGTTGTCAAATTGTTACACTGTTGAATGTAAATAAACGTATTTTGCTATCAAAAAACACTTTTTCATTCTTGGTGGTAGTGTTTTATAGAAGTAAAGCACTATTTAGGTGTTTGTGGCATCATTCATGGACAAAAAGAAGTGTCAAATTCACTAGAATGCATGAAATAATATCGTTTCACTAAAAGCTTGATTTCTCCGTATTTTGGTCCAACACAGGCGAAATTGGGTCAAACTAACCATTTTCTATTGTTGATTACTAAAGAACGGAATAAGGTAGAAACAAACTCTTTTTTTCTGATGAAAGATGAAAGTCCAATCTTTCATTTGGTAGTACGTGTGTTTCCATAGTCCAAACAGAACATTTTCTGTGGACCTTGAAAATCAGTCAAAATGCTTAAATCGGCTGGCACTGGCGGCATCCCTTTTCTGAAAACGTCTGGCAGTCAAAGAGTTAAGATCCCCCCCCCCCCCCCCCCCCCAGTTTCTAGGTTAGAAGAAAAGGAGGGGGCTGTGGGTTAGAGCATAATGTGTCCTCGTAGTGGGACTTTTTCTCTTTTTTAGGTAAGAGAGGAATGATAAACAATAAAAAATAAGTAATAGTATTTGAAAGATTTTGTTGAGTTTTTGTAGAAGAATATTGAATTAGTGTTTTATTTTTATTTTTTATTTTTTTTAGTGACTGAATTGATAGTCTTTTACACTTTAATAATTGATGAAAATGGTTAATTTGTTAACTTTCCCTTTTCGGGACAAATGAATCAAGAATAATGATAAAATAATGGTATTTTGTTTGAGCTGTGTTGAGTTGACATAATTATGCCTACATCTGTACAGCTGTGGCTAGAAGTAAGATAGTTGAATAAGAAGTTCTAAATGTTTTTGAAATTGACATAATGATAATGATTTTTAATATTTGTTTTTTCTCTGAGTGTGTCATTTCAGAAACTGATGTTTGAGTTCCAAGGCAGATGAGGGTTTGATGGCCTTCACTGATTACAAACTGCGAACGGGATGCGCCCCAGCTGCTGATACGTTGTATTTGCAAGTATTGCTAGTAGCTATTTTGAAGGGGTATTTATAAAAAAAAAAAAAAAAAAAAAAAGCTGTTTTTTTTACAAAACATTTTTGAGAAAGCAGGAAGTGAACTATCTTGCTGTGATCCCATTTCCTCAGTCTGGCATTGTAGTGCATTGGATCAGCCGGGTGCATTCGTTGGTCGAGGTGAGCGCCTGGAAGGACCGAAAATGTGTCATCGGGTCCACATTGCAGACAGCGTCTGAATGGATGTGGCAGAGATCAAAGGTCAAAAGCCGCAGAGCAACAGTCTTCTCCTCCTGTGCCTAAAAAAACATGATGCTCAACTTCCACAATGCCCAGTGACTGTGTACAAGCCTCATTACAGATGTCTCCTCTCATCGAACTTTGTCTGACACAGCCTCGCCCTGAACATTGACTTTTGAAAGCTGGTGGTCTGACTGGGATGCGACCCTTCAATCAGTGAAATGCTGCACGGTATATGCAAGGCATTTTTAATGTGTTGAATGGGGAGCTGTGATCTATAGCAAGATATTTCAGGAAATTGAAAACGACATATGTAAATTAGAAATGAGGGATTGAGAAAATTTATTTCATTCTATAGCCTACTAAATTTTTGCCTATATTTTTGGGAGAATCAGTTTCTGAATTGGTACAATGGGAATTTTATTAATATGATATGATACGATATACTTTTATTTTTCCCGTGAGGAACTTTTTTGGACTTCGTCCAGCTGCAGCTACAGTATAGAAAAATAATAGAATAAAAATGAGTAGTAATAAGTAAAAGGCTAACTAAGAAGTTTTCACAGTGGTATATATTATCTAAGTATAGGTTTTATATACATAATATTGAACCATGCATCTTATCGTACTGAGTTGATGCTATTTAATAAATAATAGCGAGTTTGATGGTTAATTTTAGATCTTTTTTTTTTTTTTTCACAGCACTGTGATTTATGAATCCCAGAAATATTTTGTGTGCTGTGTTTTTTATGAGCCCCACTAATCTGTAAAAGAGGTGAGGTTGATTAGCAGTTTAAATAATTTTTAGTTTGCTTAACTCTAGGAGAATTAGATTAATATGGTTACCTCTATTTTTTTATGGCCCCAAAGTCATCATATATTAGTGTCTTAAATTGTATCTGCTTGTGCTCATTTTTATTGTGTTTTGTAGCTTTTTCGTTTACCTCATAGCCTGATTTAGAGGGTTGTGTTATTTACGACGTCTTTTGAGTTATGAGGTCTCTATTTTATCCTCCCTTTATCTTGACGTGTTTGAAAAAAATCAGTGGATCTTTGTCAAAATGAGGGAGTTTGTGTTTAAGAAATTAACCAATGTAGACGAATTAGTAGATTAAAAAATGAAAAGGTTTTGAAGTGATAATCCACAGTTTGAATATGAAGAAATCTACCAGAGGAAACCGAGCGGAGCAAAGTAAGTCTGAAGACAATAATGCATATTCGCCGGATGAAGGTAATTATATTATATTATATCTTTTATTTTAGAAAAATTTAATGTTTGGAGCCCAGTGTTTGCAAAAGAGTATAGATAATATGAATATATGTGAGCTTTTTCCAGGATCATCACGATTCGGCCGGTCATGGGATTCTGGGAAGAGAATATATGATATGCTAGTAAAATGATTCCTTTCAGGATGGTGAAAGGCACAGTTATGCAAATTTAGAACAAATTTAGTCGTGGTAAAAAAATTACCTATTATTGAACAAAACCTATTTGAAAAATAAATATTTACAAGCTCTGTCTTATATTAATGAATGAGCGAATGTCATTCAACTCAATCAAAGGCTGGGCTCTATTTTAATGTAAAAAAATAGATCTTTTCCTGTTCCAACAGCACAGGACCTACGGATCTTAACCAAATAACATTTACTAATCCCAACTAACAAAACTATCAGGGTTTTTCCTCCAAATAAAATTTATGTGGGTTTATGAGAAGACTAAAAACATATTCCGCTCTCAGGTTGATAACGGAAAGGAGAGACGAAATTCCACAACTGGTCTACAAGGCTGCCGGCTATCTCATCAACTGATGATCATCAATCTTATCACCTCCGACCTGGGAGCCACGTCAGCTGACCCAGTGTTCGGTTCTGGAGCGGCCGTTTCGACATCATTCGACATCGTTTTGACATCATTCAACGGATCAAGTCAAGTGCCTTTTCCTGGGCAATCATCACGAGAATCACATTTGCAGGCAATCTATTCTGGGGATCTGCAAAAAGCTGACAACGACATCTTTTCATTCAACAAAGAACTTCATCACGAGATGGCTTCAAAGAACACATATTTGTCTGCCGATACATTGCGACACTTTTTAATGAACAACATTTTATGTTAAGCCTGACATATGCTATGCTTATTCCACTAAAAATCTTTTAAATGTATCAAATTGTTTTTTAATGTCATATGCTTGCTAAACTACCTCCTCTCCTGCTAAAGGGATGTTTTAATGATAATTATTTCCACCACACAACCATTGAAAAAAAAATGTTTTAATGTGTTGAGCTCTCATGAGCTCAAATGAGGGAATGATGAGTTATTAACATTGTTTTTCAGTTTCAATTTATATTTTAGCCGTTTTGGATTTAGTTACAGCTGTGTAGCTCAATGAATGGGATTGTCTATTGTATTCTTATCTGTCTCACTCTCCTGAGAAAAGAAGGGAGTGTATGTAGCCTGGTACCGGTCTCGGTCGGAAGAGACAGGCTGATTTATTATTGTTTTTCTCTAATCTGATTTATACCTATGGGAACTTGCTGATGGGAACAGAAGGGGGGGTTTTCTTGTATTCACTGAGTTGTAAACAAATGTACTGTGGGCTAAGGGGAGGAGACTTTTCGTATTCACCCACTTTTCAATAAATAATGATGTGCCGGAGTAGAAGACACACAATCTGAACAGAACACGGTTTGAGTGTCGTCAGTTATTGTCATCAGAAGCTTCTGTTTTAATGATACCTTTGCAAAGGGACTTCTTCACCAGAATCTCACCATTCAGTTAATTGAACACGAAAAGAGTAGAATATAAATATTGTTTACTCTAACACTAGCTAGCTAGCACCTGGGGCTAAAGCCAAACTGTGGCTTTTTTTTTTTCTGGACCTGGATTTGCTACCTCTGTTTGTGTGTAACTTATCCACGGGTTTTGCAGTAATATGTATGCATGTTCTTTTAAAAGGCTTTTATACTTTTGCAAAATCTGAATTGTAAAAATTTCTTCAGAAAGCATCACTAGTAGCAGGCAGAAACCCTGTTCTGTTCTATATTTGAGTAAGCTCAATTATGTAACAACGAAACAAGTGTAATTTAATAATGTAGACAGCAAAGCTTCAAAAAGCAGATGTAGCTCTATGCTGAAAAAGAATGCAAGAGCATATAGCATGTGATGTAACAAAAAGGGTACCACTATAAGGTGCCACTACATTATATATCACAATACTTTTAGAATGTCAAATCAAATGCATTGTGGTGGAAGAAGAAAAACAATGAGTTGGAAAATCTCCTCAGACAACTTAAAATTGTTTGTCATCCTGTCACAAAGCCTAAAAAGGGCATACACACATTTTAATCGGATCCATTGGCTTAAGGCAGCTATGTGTTCTCATTACTCCTCAGAGTCTGTGTAGCCTGCAGGACTTCATTCACTCTGCTGGATTAAAGGGAAGACATGTGGAATGCACTGGGACGTTTGTGGTGCCACTCTGATAAATAATGCTTTAATCTGACAAGCCCTTACTGAAGTCAAACAGCTACATACGGTGGGTGCACAGTTTGAAAAATATTCAGCAGACGTCAAAATAAAAACCAATTAAACCCATCTAAATGGCAGAGGAGATCCATGTTGCTGTCTACTGTAAAATTAAATTGGCAACATTTCAAAGTGGTGGTGGGTATAAATGACATATCGTAGCAACTATAATCACTGGACTTGTAAAATGCTACATATTTGTTGTATATGTTTCAATTAGGAATGGGCGAGAACCGATACCAGGTATCGTATCAGGCCAGATTTCATGGTATTGATACTCGCGACTGATATCGATACTGGTATCGACCCCTGCTCTTGTGGCCATTTTTCGGGCAGGAACTGTCAGAAAGACTAGGGGGAACAAAAGTTTTGTTCCGTCTCGTTCGTTTCCTGTGTGTCACCTTATGTGGTAACACTTGTTCATTTCAGTACTTCCAGCAGCGCCATTTCAGTATACATTACTGAGAATAAGTACTCTTGTTGTGAGTAATATCACCTATATCTGTGGTTCATATATGTTTGTAGCTCACGTACCTTCGTGTTTAATTGCCTCGTTTATGTTTGCCGTACGCTTAGTTGCTTTGTTAACGTCGTTGAGCTGCGGTGCTAAAAACAGAATTACTTGAAGCTCTGTTGTATTGGATTGAATTCTTTGCACTTCACTGTATTCCTTAAAAAGAATTTTTACAACCACATATTTTGATTGGGACGTTTTTTCTGTCAATATTGACGGAAGGACAATATACGCCCTTTTGTTGATGATTGCCCATTGAAGGAACACTTCGGAAAATTGACGACTAAGCATTGCCGGAAGGGGATTTTCGTCCGTCAATGTAATCATCAATCAATCAATAAATTCCGCAATCTGTCAAATAACGGACATCCCATTTTGCTGACAAATTGGTGAATGATGAAAGATGGGAGTGTGGAAGGATGCCAACTTTGAATGACGGAAATATTGACCGACGCTCATTTTGCTGAGTAATCCACGAAGGACGGATTGACGATGACAATGCGGTTCGGCTTGAAATATTGATGGATTGACGATGACAGAAGTGTGTCTGACTGTTGAAGATTGACGAATGATGGACGCTAAAAAATCATTGACGTGCCCACCTCTGCTGATTAATATTGCATTATGGAATATGAGTTAAGCGGCAAAATCCTCCCATTCTTATCAATCGAGAGGGCGGCCATTCCACTTTAATATGTTACAGTATATATTAGTCCATTTTGTGTATACATAATTCTGCCATAAATGAAAAAAATATGTAGTTTATTTCATAGTCTTACATTTATTAGCAAACTTGTGAGGTCCCTATTGTAATTGAAATAATCATTTGTTTTGCCTATTCGTTTTTCTTTGCCAAATGAAATACATATTTGAGGGCGTAAACATGCATATAAACTCGCTAAACTTTGCATGCACATCTGCCCTGGCAAAAAAAAAAAATGGAGGCCCACAGTTGACAAAGATGGGTAGTCACATCCCAATAGTCATGCCGCAGGTCAATGTGGTTGTGATGGTGGAAAAAAGTGGACTTAAGTGCAGGGAAGTAGGGAGGCAGAATAGGAGTGCAGGATGTACTCAAAACAAAATGTATTTATTTTCCCAAATAGACGAAATAGAACTGAGCGTGTGTTGATTGGGTCTTGACGTCAGTCCTGTATTTCAATTGGACGATGGGCCCAGTTAATGTGGCCCCATGGGTGTCTATAAAAAAGGTACTGTACTGTAAAAAACGAGTGTGACATTGATTTGTGTTGGTCATTTTTCTGTCACTACATGGCATAATTGCGTTTTTCTTTTCATATAAAGAGCTCGCTGACTAATTTTAAAATGAAGAAATTTGTGAAATTCTGCTTATTCTAAAAACTGTAAAATAAAACTTGACCTCAGTCCCCACAAATATATGCATTTGCAATTAATTTACTACTGCTAAATTGTGTTACAGTGACTCCTTTGCACAACGTTAAATGCTTTTATTTTTTTTAAGTTCAATTCGGTTGTGCAATTGCGCATTGTAAAATGGCACAACTTTACCGGAAATAAACCATAAAAGATCGTTGTGTTCTTTTCATATTAAGAGCTATCTAATTTTTAACATGAAGTAACTTGCGAACTTCTTCACATTTTAAACATTTTATAGGCTCCTCCTCCACGCTAACATTCTACCCCTTAAACATTGTGTGTTTTAGCTCCAGTGTAGTACAGTGCATTTATATTGGGTAATTTTGATGTTTCTGCTGCTTCAGCGACTGGAATTCCCTTAGTAGAGGCTTTCTAAATAAGGGGCGGTTGTTAATCACGCATTAAAATAATTAGTGCCGTTATAGGCACTTTAAATTAACGCAATATTACCACAATAATTTTGACACCCCTAGTTACTACCCTTTTTAATGTACAAATTGCGCGTAAAGTATTTATGTTGCTTACTTGAAAAACAAAACAATTACATTCATTTAGGGTGTGTACGTTATTTTTTATTTTTGTATCTTGCTGTGGCTGGCACCTCTTATTCACAGCCTCAGAAGCGAGTGAGACGCAAACATAAACATAATTTTTCTGGCAACAGCTGAGGGCTGGCAAGTGACAGTGTGTGTGTGGGAAGAGAGATTGTGGAGAAAATAATAAGTAATGACTTTCCATGATGGTGTTAAAAGCCCAAGCAGAAAAAGGAGTGAAAGAAAACACTGGGAGAGAGAGAGGGAGGCGGTAAGCATTGTAACACAGCAGCGCGCTCTTTAAATTGAAACGCAAAGTGTTGACAGGTGGCTTGCCTGACAGATGAAGCTGAGTCCTACCATTGTGTCATCTGTCATCCTTATTTGTTTATTGTCACAACAGTGTTGACAAGGCTCATTAGAGGAAACCATTTCAGCTGTTTCTTCCCAACATAGAGCACTTAAATCCATTAAAAATTATCTATCTATCTATCTATCTATCTATCTATCTATCTATCTATCTATCTATCTATCTATCTATCTATCTATCTATCTATCTATCTATCTATCTATCTATCTATCTATCTATCTATCTATCTATCTATCTATCTATCTATCTATCTATCTATCTATCTATCTATGTATCTATCTATCTATCTATCTATCTATCTCATCCGTTGTTATTATCAGGGAACATTCACTGGGTTTAGAGTGCATGCAGCTTACACTCGGAATGGCATCAAAATTGAATTTTTTATTTTTTTTATACAGTGTTCACCCGTTTATCACTCGGGTTACGTAAAAAAAAAAAAAAAAAACGCATCCAAAAAGTAGTCAGCTTTATTTCTTCTTCTTCTTCTACGTGCTGCTCCCACTTCTTCATGTGGGGGTCGCTGCAGCCGACAGTTGGTACTGTCAACTTCCATAGGGTTGGAGCTTATCATTTTGCACCGGATGCCCTTCCTGCCGCAACCCTTCTCCTTTATCCAGGCTTGTGACTGGCCAGTTGTACATGAATACACCCAGGTGGAGTAAGTCAGCTTTATTTATTTTATTTTTTTACATTTATTATATGTTTTAAGGCTGTAAACCCCCTCACCTTACACTTTACACCGGGGTGTATAAACTTTTTACTTTGAGGGCCGTATACAAACAAATCGTAGGATTCAAGGGCCACTTTGACATTGTCCAACTTTATCAAAAAACGCTAAAAGTAATAAATCAAGCATACTTTCACTACACAGTAAATTTTGTAGAGTAAATTTGACTATTTAGAGTGGGACCAAATACACTCACTTTTATAGTAATATTTACACTTGGAAAAGAGTAAAATAAAGAATTGAAAATGTAAATAAATAAGTCAATCAAGGGTTGAGATACGAACTCACGACCTTCAGCTTGGGAGACAGCCAATCTACTCCCTGAGCCACAGAGCTCCTGCTGTGTGTTAGTATATCGCTCGTATCAGCTGGAATCTTCGTAACTCCAAGAGACCAAAAACGATGCCTTTGGTCTCTTGGAGATAAGCAAACAGTAAAGGGGCATAGTTCAGGTGGTAGTGCGGCCGTCACGCAACCTGAAGGTTGTGAGTTTCTTCCTCAACCTTTGAGTGACTTTTATTTTATTTTTTCAATTTTTATTTTTATTTCTTCTAAGTGTAAATATTACACTAAAAATTTGTATTTTTGGTCCCACTCAAAATAGAGTCAAATTTACTCGAAATAGAGTCAAATATACTCTACGGAATTTACTGTGCAGTCACTAAAATCACCTTCCCCCTCTTGGCTGTCGTCTTCATTCTCTTGACCATCCATACGCTGCTCTCTGTTTGGCCAAAACTTTTCATCCACGTCGCAGCGGATATTTTCCCTTGCAATGCAGCAAGGAAAAAACCGGCGTGAATGTCTCAACCATCCTCTACACTGATCCCCTGCTTGACTAACTTTGACAATTGAACAGATGATTTTGCATTTTATGACCTACACACTGAAATCCTGATGACATGTTTTGGAGAGGACAACCATTAGACTGAAAAATAACTAATTCAGTTCGATCAGCAAGATCCATTCATTTGGAAAATGTGCTAAATGTGGACACATTGTGCTAACTGTAGGCTAAATGTACACAACCATTTGCACAGATCCACTGAGGCAATTGAGACATGTACATTGGCAATTTGATGAGAGCAATGAGGAATGCCATTCAGTTGACACCAATTGTAAAGTGATTTTGGGATTTGTCCATGGTATTTTGAAAATGTCATCTCAGTTTCAAGAAATGCGGCAAAACTATGGAGAAAAACTGTAAGAAAGGACATATAACTTGGTGAGGATTCGATATACAGTACATAATGATATCTGAAAGGATGAAATTGACTTCCAAAGAACAAGGAAACAGTTATACAATTAATCACATTAAGAATTATATCTAATGTATCTATTAATTTCATATTAATTTATACAAAAAATGTAAATTTTTACAATGACTTAACTCTTTGACTGCCAGACGTTTTCAGAAAAGGGATGCCGTCAGTGCCAGCCGATTTAAGCATTTTGACTGATCTTTCAAGGTCCACAGAAAATGTTCTGTTATAAACACACATACTACCAAATGAAAGATTGAACTTTCATCTTTCATCAGAAAAAAAAGTTTGTTTCTACCTTATTCCGTTCTTTAGTAATCAACAATAGAAAATGGTTAGTTTCATCCGATTTCGCTTGTTTTGGACCAAAATACGGAGAAATCAAGCTTTTAGTGAAACGATATTATTTCATGCACTCTAGTGAATTTTACACTTCTTTTTGTCCATGAATGATGCCACAAACACCTAAATAGTGCTTTACTTCTATAAAACACTACCACCAAGAATGAAAAAGTGTTTTTTGATAGCAAAATACGTTTATTTACATTCAACAGTGTAACAATTTGACAACAATTTGGCAAACTATTTACAAATGTGTGCAACTGTGGTGCTGTTTACAAATATGTGGATGTTTCAACGACAGTTTTTCTTTTTGTGAAACACTCCCCTGCGTGCAAGGAGACGCAACATGATTTGCAAAACAGATTAGTTTCACTGCGATTGCCTCTTCGCGTGCAGAAGCTACCCTTTCTTGCAGGCCGTTTTTTCCGGGGAATAGCAAGTATATACTGCAGTGTGTGTTGCCATAAAGTCTAATATCAGGATCATGCTACGGTTACGTTACGGTGGTGTTACGTCTGGCTTCCTCATGTCCTTCAGTTGCTATACCGGGTGGTAAGAGATGTTCTGATCCATCTTATCCACTCCATTCATGGTGGCATCGTAGTCCAGAACCAGTGTCTTCTCCGTGATCAGACTGTACCCGCTCCTCCGATGAATATGCATTGGACTCGGGGACTTCATTGTCCGATCGAATGTCCGCCTGTGCTGCTCCGGCGTTAGCAGCGCTAGCCGGTGAAGCTTTATGACGTGAGAATAAAGGCCGCGTCCATCTGTGGCGTCAACCTCGGGATTCACCATCATCATCATCATCAATGTGCATTGGTCGATGCTTTTCGACAACTCTCCATCGCCCGATCGAATGTCCGCTTGTGTAGAAGTACCCGGTCGGTTGTTGTGCGCGTTTTCCGGCGTAAGCAGCGCTAGCCGGAGAAGCTTACTACGTGATCATAACGGTCGCGTCAAGGCTTCCAACTGTGGCGTCAACCTCGGGATTCACCATCATCATCATCATCAATGAAGCATTGGTCGATGCTTTTCGACAACTCTCCATCGCCCGATCGAATGTCTGCTTGTGTAGAAGTACCCGGTCGGTTGTTGTGCGCGTTTTCCGGCGTTAGCAGCGCTAGCCGGAGAGGCTTACTACGTGATCATAACGGTCGCATCAAGGCTTCCAACTTTGGCGTCGAGCTCGGGATTCACCATCATCGTCGACATCAATGCGCTTTTTAGTATTGATCGATGCTTTCCGTCTTTGAAAAAAATGCTCAAGCGTGAGCTGCTTGCAACCGGTCGCCATTGTTGTATCATCACACTATCACACATCAACACTCTAGCTCCGCCTCACGTCTTCTACTGACGCCCACGGTGGGCGGCCCATCCAACCTTGTGCAAAGAGAGTCATCGCTGCCATCTAGGGGCCAAAACGAGTCACTATACTAACTAGATCTGCTTGATACTTTCAGCACAGCTGCCCAAGGCTTTCCTCCACCCGTTTCCAAAAAAAACAAAAAAAAACATAGTGAACGTCTTTTAACGTCCTCGGCGCCCTTCCGTAGGTTTTTACTAAACGTTTTATAACGTTTATGGCGGTCAAAGAGTTAAGTTACATAAAATGGGTCCAGTTTTGTAAAATGTGCATATGAGGTAGAGGACCTTTGAAATAGGCCAACCAAATGCCGATTCGGAGGAATACAGCATTGTTTTCTTTCAGAGTACAATATTTATACACTTACATCATCTATTGATACTGTCCCTGCCGGGCATACAGTAAATGCAGTTTTTAATTTAATGTGAATCTCTATTTGCCAACATGTACAGTGAACATTTTTATTCATGATATTTTTAACATTTGGCTGCTCTATAAATTGATGCTCTATTCCTTTTGTTTCAGTGAAGAGCATAGAGTCACAATACCATCAAAACTGGAGACAAATGTTTCATAAAATAAATGCTGGCAACCTTATAAATAAGAAAAAAACATGTAGGTTGAGTGACAATTGTAAACAGCTTACACTTAGGAAGGCTATGCAAAACGCAACCAGGCACTGACAAAGCAAACAATTTAAAATACAACAAACTAATTAAATTCAACACAAACTTTTGAGGAAAATACTTGAGAAACAGGCATCAATACCACAAAAAAACAACCTTATCATTTCACTAGAAGCATGAAGTCTGATTACAAAAAACACGATAGGAGTCCAACAAATTTATGAACAAAAGAATAAAGACTACCTAAAAACACTACCTAAGAAACCTGGTTAAACAAGCATTAGATGTTGTATAAATAAATGACATTGAAATGCATAAACAGATAGAGTAGATTTAGAGGTATAGCGTTTTGAAGAAAGGACAATAATGGCAAATGGTAACTGTCACGGAATGGGCAAATGACCATGAGGTCAAGATTTAAATTAAACCAAATAGAACTAGAAGCTCCTATAATGGGAAGGTGTTGTGGTGATTTCAATACTTACAGTATATTACTGTAGGGCCAAATCCACTAAGAATGCGCTGCGTTCGCTGACAGTGGCAAACATAGCTTTACAACTGCACCCGCAGCTTGTTCCATTAATGTTTTATTCACTAAGGATATTGCTTGAATGATATATCAGCACAAACACGCCCACAAAGTTTGACAGCCCGTCTTACCATACATAGCAATGGATTTGCGCAAAAAACACGGCAGTTTAGTAACAGTAGCGAGAAAGATGACATCATCAGAAAGCGAGGTTGGTCCAAAGCATTTTCCTCATTTCGCATCATTAAGTTGTGAGCGGAAATAACGACAACGCCATTCGTTTATTAATTTAATGTCCATGAATACAAATTATTAGTGCCATCATTTTTTTATATTTTCAGAGGTTGACGTGGGCATACAGTAGAGATGAATACTCATATTGCATAACGGAGTGTTAATGCATCTGTCAGATAAAAATTATTGCAAATTTGCCTACAGTGCCTAATCAGCTGGCCAGCCCTCCACATTATGTATGCAAACGTATAGTATAAAACAAGCAGTAGTGGTGGTGATGACTTTATAAATCAAGTAACATTAAAATATCATTTTCATTCAAATGATGTCGCTTGATGTGCTTCTAGTTATGTTTTCTGATGAACAAAAGAACATGTTCTTTTTCAGTTCTGCAATCGTGTCATTTCATTTTTAGGGCTTTCATATTTAAATATATTCATGTTACAAGCGTAATCATACTTTGGAAAGCATCAAGGAAAGTCAAGTTGGCAATGTATTGAGCAGACTAACAGCACTTAAGAATTAAAGGTACAAACATCTTTGCAATATTTCTGCTTTAAGTGCTGGCAGCAGATAGGCAGCACACAAATATATATATATATATATATATATATATATATACACACACAGTGGAACCTCGGAGTTTGAAAGTCTCGGAACTCGTACAATTCTGACTTCAACCAAACCTTATTATGACCGCTCGCCACTGTGTTATAGTAATATTCATTGTTATAGTATTACTAATTTGAAAACACAACTACAAATGTCGTGTTATCAAAAAATTATGTTTAATATCATAATAGGTCATTATACGCTACAGTTTTTTTTGTTTTTTTTATGATGTTATTGCAAGTGACACCGTTGCCATTTTTGGGCACCCCGGGATACCGTATTATTGTTTTACTGCCCAACCCTAATCTGCCCCCCCCCCCCCCACTTGATGTACACAAAGACCCCCTTGCCTCTTTCCCAGTGATGACAGAGGATGCTGCAGACACTGCAACACAGGACGTACAGTGGAACCTCAAGTTACAAATATCTCTGTTTAGGATACTTTTTAGTTGCACACAAAATGTTTGTACAAAAATTCTCCCTATTTTGTCCTGTTATACGGGAAATTACATGTTGCTCCTACCACCTGTATTGTTGCAACCAGACACAGCACATACAAAGTTAAAAGCACTTACTGTTGAAACTTCGTAGTGAAGAAAATCATTGAATTAGGACCAACATTATGTCTACCGGTTGTGGTTTGAGGTCCAATAAATTTTTAATTAAAGGGATACTTGACTCATTGAGCCATTTTCAGGAGTAAAAAGTTAGTATTTTGTCCACAATTAATTTGATAACTACATTATTTTTTGTATACAATTAATACCTTTGAATATGATGTCACCTAGGCAACAACCAATCATGGCTCACCCGTTTCCTGTGTTTGGTTAGCAAACTGAGCTGTGATAGGTCGTTACCTACTTCCTCAGCACAGGTAATGTCATCTTCAATTGACAGCAAGTGGAAAAGTTAGTTTTTAAAGTTATTAATTGTTCATGAAAAATAACGAAATAGATATTAAATTCATTCTGGACAAAATAATAACTGCTGAAAACGGCTCAATGAGTCAAGTATCCCTTTAAATTACACACTCCTCTATGCTATTCTACTCTATGCAAATGGTGTGAAACCCACTCAAAAATCTGAATTATTTTGACATAAGTGAGTTATTTTTTTCTCATAAAAAATAAACTAATTACTTTATCTGGAAACCAATTATTTACTCTAGTTGCTCTTGAAAGCCATTAGTTAGTATTATTATTATTATTATTATTTTAAAGTTGCTAATATTACATTAGAAACTTCTTCCACAAGAGACTCGTTATGCATCAGCTCAGCATCAAGGCTCATTAAAGGTGACAAGAGCCCTGACACCTGCAGGTATTGTTCTGAGATCATGGCCTGCTGTAGAATAACTACAAAGGCAGTTAAAAATGAATTCCCGTAATAGCTATTGTGCAAGAAATGCAACTGCTGTCAGGTGTGAAGAAAAAAAAAAGTGAGATATTTGAAAGGTGCAACATTTATCTAACCCTCAACTACTTGGGCCCAAACCTCAGCTCTGTAATCAGAGGTGGTCCAAATCCACATGGTGTCTCCTTGAAAAGGCTTTCCAAATATAAAAGAACAAAACCTTACAGTCATGATCATAAACAATGGAATTAAAAGGCAATGAGATGTTGAATATTTTAATAGAAAGTGTTGAAGGCAGATAGTGCTATAGGATATCAACCCACTCAAAAGAAAACAATATTCTCTGAAAACGTGTCTCATCACTGTGTGTCAAAGTGTGTGCAAGGTATGAGTAGTTATTCATTTATATTTTCACATTGATTATTAATAGGCTTTCAAAAGTGCTAAGCAGGCAACCTTTAGGGAACCAGGGCTGATTGTGTATTTTAATGTTGCAGCACAAGTTGTAATTTTCATGGACACACTATTTTGAATGATCGCTGTTTTGTAAGGAGGACTCAAGGTTGCATCTCTACGGATGTGGTACTACCAGATACAATGACCTGTGTTGGATAGCAACTCAATTCTGTTGGACCCCTACACCTGAAACTTTTTCTTTTTTTCAAAAAAAAAACAAAGATTCCTAAATCGTGTATAAAAAATGTTAATACCTCTAGAGTTGTGTGAATGCTCTGGTATTAAAACGGACTTCTCAATCTGGTCTAAATTACTTTTTCTATCAAGAAAATAAAATGAAATAAAATAGACCAATAGTTTTACAGTCTACTCTTCAGCCCTGGCAGCAAACCTGTGGTCAGGCTAAATGAAATTATCTCTGGAACTGCGAGACGTTATCACCTCTTCATTTCCCCAAGGAGTATACAGTATAGGTAAGGGGGAGGGAGTGTGTATATGTGTGTGAGGTGTATTGTCAGGGGCACATTCGGTTAACAACCCCATTAACTGGCTCGCAAAGCAACCCTAGAGCAACGATAACATCAATTCTGCCTTTAGAGGCCATTACGTATCAGGCAGAGATATACAGTACGTGCCCTGCCGGAAAAGTGAGTTGAAAAGTGGTGGCAGCAATGTCGCTAAAAGGGTGGTAAGGTGTCACCGTCTATCCTACCGTCAAGTCCTAACTTGACCATACAAATAAACAATGCTCCAACAAGTTCCTCAGGCTGCTTGGCAAGGAATGACAGAGGCTGTTTGTGGCCTTAATTATGTCTCCATAATACACACACAAACACCCACACGCACGCACCCACACACACAAACACTATTTCTAGATGCGTACCGGATTATATGCACAACATACAGATATGTATGTAACTATGAAGGACAAAAACTGCCAAAATAAAAAAAATAATGAATAAATAAATGAATAAAAGTTAAAATAAAAACGAATATAAAAGATATAATAAAAAAAAATTAAAAAAAATGTATATATATATGCCCTAAATAAATAAAAGTAAAAATTTAAAATAAAAATAAAAGTAAAAATTAAAAATAAAATAAAAAACGGGATTCAAAAAATAAAAAAAATAAATGTGGAAATAAAATACATAAATATAAATAAATATCAATGAATATATAAAAACGCTCTGCTCTCACATTTATTTATTTCATGCTGCAGACGCTCTGTCAGGTTGAAATGCTATTCAAATGAGGGGGCTGTCCTAAGCGTGTCTTGGGTTGGGCTTCACTGTTGCAAAGAGAGCAAAGTGTTTTTATTGATTGATTGATATTTCTTTCGATTTATATATGTATCTATTTTTTATTTTGACATCTATTTTTATATTTGTTATTATTTTTAATCTTGTTTTTTATTTTGTATTTATTTTTAGTTTTATTCATTCATTTATTTAGGGTATATATATATATATATATATATATATATATATATATATATATATAGTTTTTTGTATTTAATGTTTGAATTATATATTTATATATCCATTTGTTTCTCTTTTATTAATTAAATATTTTTATTTATTTATTTAGTCATTTATGTATTTTTAATTTTGGCACGTTTTAGTCTTCCATATGTAACATGTTTACATTCTCATATGAAGCCCCTTCAATACTCACAAAAGCTCATTCGGTACAGATGCATACTGTAACTGCAATCTCACTACAAACCATGCAAACACATTCCAATCATGCCAGATGGGAGGTCATAATGCACATTAATTCTTCACATCAACACGTGCCCCTTGTGACAATATGAAACTCGCAGATCTGGTATATGCTGCAGTGTATGACGGCAAACACTGCGCCTGCTTGCTGTTCACAGATGATAACATTCACACTCTACAGATGCCGCAAAGAAAGGTCAGGGTTTTTTCACGCCCTTTCCCTTCCCTTCTGCTCCATGGGTTACTAGTGAACAATAATATTCCATGGAGAAAGATGTTTGTGTGCTCCAAGTGTTAAATAGCGACATTACTCAAAGGAAAGCTTAACTGCCTCAATTAAAGTCACATAAAGGAGAACGTTAGACTCCTAATGGCATGGCAGAGTCTTCTCTTTTAGAACAAACAAGGATAAAGAGATTTCCCCTGATAGAGCCAGGTGGATGCTGATTTCCTCACACTCCCAAGTTGGATGCAGTCATAACAATTAGAGAAAGTGCCAAGTGAGGTGTCACAGATGAATGACAGCTGAGTTGGAGGGGGCCAGTGAACACCCAACACATTGGGGATCAGTCAGCGTCCCACTTGATGTCCTGCTGAGTGCCTCTCTAAGTCAGTGAGACATGGATGATTTTAAGGCAACCATGCAAGGAAGCACCATGAAATGACAAGAAATAGGAGGCCAATTTGGGACATACGTTGACATATGTTTTACAAGATTCTGTAGTAGACATGAAACATCAGGTACTTTTTCACAATTTTCCGTTGAGAGTACAATAATCGTAATATTTGTGTTTCGTTTTCTGGCGGGATACAGTTTATTAATTCCCATCTATTCATTTTGTATATCGCTTCACTCCTTCCTTTAGTATCAGTGAAAAGCTGACGACTTCCCCAGCAGATGAAGCGACAGGCCCTGGACACATCACCAGTCATATTAAGAGACCAATCGACCATCCAGACGCACACAATCACACTTTGGCCCACCCAAGCACAAGGAGAACATTTAAGCTCCATTGTACACTATAAAGATGAAATGTTAAAATATTGTCTCATATAATGTCCAACCCACATTCTCAGTTTACAGAAAAATGAAGGGAATTCCTCTTCCACACTTTTAGGGAGAAGGGGTGAAACTATATTTTTGTTGTTGGGTTTTGTTATTCTTCCAAAGAAATGGGAAATTTTATCGGCTTTTAACAGGAGTCGGCAATCTTAAATACTCAGAGACATTTATTTAAACGCTCTCACACAGAAAAAAAATCCTGAGCAAATCACAGTTGAGCGGTCATAGATTGATATTGTGGCAACCTCCCTTGGAGGAATCACAATTATCAACATGGCTATTGCCAGGTTAATATTTTTGGTTCCTTTGTAGTTAAAAAAACCCAACCTAGATCAGTGTAAACCCGAACGTTCAAAATAATCAAATAGATCAAGTACACAATAAAAAGTTTATAAAAACTACTACTAACTTAAATTTTTCAGTTGGTGTAACTTTGTATGCTTTTATGAGTAATTTGTACGATACATTTTTGATTAAATGGAACCATACTAGTTTTTGGGTATGGATAAGTTAAAAACACAAATTAGCATAACTTAATTAAAATGTAGTTATTTTGTGATTAAAATCTTGTATTTATAAGTTAGTAACTGAGAATAATTGAGTTGCTGTAACAGAAAGCTTCTAAGTAACTTTGTATAAAAAATAATAAGTTGGGTGTAATCAAATCATTCAGTTCTGGAAAACTTTAGAGTTGATCAAAAAAAATAGTTTGGGAATTTTTCATTTTAGTTCGTTTTTATTTCGTTTTGAATTTTGTTTTTTAAATTTAGTTAGTTTTAATTAGTTTTCAGGGTGGTTCTGTTAGTTTTTATTAGTTTTAGTTATTTCGTAAATGCTTAATTTTAGTTTAGTTTTAGTTAGTTTCAGTATTAGTTGTATTTTTTTTTAAAGTGTGTATTACTAATATTTAAAAAACACCATGAAGCAATGTCATCTTCAGGTGCTTTTCTATTGGCTGCTGCTAAATTACGTCACTTTTGTGTGACACACTTTCAAATGTCCTTATTCCGGCTAATATCAAAATAAATCATCCCCAAAGGCTCATGCAATAAATTGATTACCAAAGACTAAAACGAAGGACATTTTTTGCTATAATTATAGTTAGTTTTGTAAACATAAAATGTAGTTTCAGTTAGTTTAATTTTTTTTTAAAGCATTATCGCTTTTTATTTCGTTAACAAAATAGTTTTTTGAAATTTAGTTTTAGTTTTTTTCGTTAGTCTTAGTTAACAAAAATAACCTTGGAAGTCAGTTAAAAACTTAAATTAAAGAGGACTATATATGCAAAATAATAGCCAATTAAAGTATACACTAACTCTATGTTAGCTGGTTAATGTTGTTTTTACTCTTGTCGGTGGCACTGTGGCATGTCAGGGCTGTGAGATGTCACCTTCATTTTCACACTCGCAATATTGTCATCTGTGAAGTTGCGAACAAGGTTCGTATTTAATGTAGTTCATATAAGGTATTGCGTTAAATGTTGCTTTGTTTTCTTTAGATTGTTTTTTTTCTTCTTGGCATGCATACGTGAGATAGACTTTGAGTGACAACATAAATAAATAAATAAATGCAAACATTTTGTTTTAATGTTATAAAATCACCCTAATTTTCAAATTAACAATTACACTTGAGAAATGAATGAAAAGAAAAAAAATACTTGAAATTAAACATCCATTCAGTCATTACTGTATCGCTTATCACATTCACTATTTCCCAAAGCCACAGAGAGCTAAATGCAGCTCTGGAGCTGCAGGTTGCCGACCCCTGCCTTATACAAAACATCAGCTTTGCTTTTTTTTGAATCTGCACTTTACTTGTGATAAACTGATTTTATATAACTGCAGTTATTGTTGCGACTTCATGAATTCAACGGATTAAATTCACAGTGGTCTAAAAACTGTGAATCTTCATCACAGTTATATAAAATCACCACATACATATTATTTGTTTGTAATTAATTTAATTTTACTGAAGCCTCACAGATTTTACATTTCAGCAGCTTTTAGTTAAATGAAGAAATAATAAAATGGATGAATGAAGCAAATTTAAAGTTTGAAAAAGACATTCAGATTATTCTTTCGACTCCTCCAGGGTATTGTTATATTAATATTGAGGTCTTGCTGGGCATCAAGCCCTGAGCCTATAAATGAAAGCATAATGATTATTATTTCTATCCTCTGCATATCTGATCTATGTTATCACACCATTGTCACACAGCTATAATGTCTCTTGGTCTGGCAACTGAGATGTATTCAGTATGCATAAAGGAAAATTCATATTAATGTGCTAAGCTTGCAGAGAATAGATCAGTCTCATTTTAAACGGAAAACCCATTGCTCTATGTTGCATAGGGTGGCGGCTTGCAAAAGTTTTTATTTTTTTATTTTATTTTATTTTTTATCACTCTCTCCACCCAATGCGGGGTGTCTCCTATCCTTGACCATAGCACAAAATGTGTAGTGCAGTGCTCTGAATGACTCATTTATTCACATATTTCCATCACTGGCCAATCTTTTGAATGGCAGCTATTCCATCAGTGTTCTTTTGATTAAAGATGTGGATAGAAGAATATATCTGTGTACTTGCTGGATTGTACGGTATTAGGAACTCAAGGGCATTGTCTGCGTTATCAGTAGTTGGTGAGTCATCAGGCTAGTTGGTAAATAAGAGATGCTATCAGGTGTTCGTCATGGCATTGAAGGCCCATGTTCAAATCAATAACATTCCAATTCTTTGCTGATCCCCACTTCTGATTAGCCGGACAAATCCAATACACAATGTTGCTGACTTACTAAGTTAAAACAAAGTGTTGCAGTTTAGACCATCCTTATCTGTGGTCTTGTGTTAACTACTGATTTAAGGTGGGCCAATGGCAGGCAGATAGTACAGTGCGGACATCAACTGGCTGCTTCGATTGTAAGTCCACTTGTGTTTGATGATAACAAGGGCATCTGCAACAACATCAATGTGCCACTTGCATTTAAGTGTTTTTATGCAAGGCTCAGGTAAAGTGTTTTATCAATTTTCATCTTGAGTGTATGTATGGTATGGTTGAGAATGGCAAGAATAATTAAGGTGAAGATTAGGGAAAGAGAGTTAATGAATGTATGATATGGATTAGGTTTTCTCTTTAGAATCATTTGCAATCAGCATGAAATAATTCAGAATTAGCTAGACCAGGGATGGCCAAATGAATGAGAAAAAGAAGAAACACAACGAAAATAAAATCACCCCACCCCATACAAAGAGCCACACAGCCAAATAATCACCACAAAACCATTGCAACAAAAATGTCAATATTGACCACAAAAATATTAAAATTTCCAATAGTTTGGGTAGATTATTTGACTACATGGGAAGGTCATAATATTAGGAACAACTCTCAGTATTATGTGATACAGCTGTACACCACTGAAACATGCATAGATACTACCACAACAATAAACCTATTGTCACATTATTATCAATACCTTTTGGATAATCATGAACATTAATTGTAACAACATAATTTTTAACGCCACTCTTTTACTGGACTTCATTAGATTGTGTACAAAACCGAATACAGCGGTACCTCAGAGTTTTAACATAATTCGTTCCTGCGAAGTGTTCAAACATTTTTTCCCATAGGAAATAATGTAAATGCAATTAATCCGTTCCCAAGTTCCAAAACCAGAAAATTCCCATTTTAATTTCTATTTGTTTTTTACATTTACACCCAGTTCAGTATTTAAACAATAAAAAATACCTTATCTTTTTTGCTGTGGTGTGATGGCATCAGTGGATGATAAATACTATGTTAATGCTAGCTTTAGTTCAGTGCTGAGTTTGTGTATTTTACATTGGGCATATTGTTAGACTACTAAGCGGTCCTTGCGTGCGTTGTTTAACGTCAAGCACGTTGTTGAACAGCTAAGGGGGTCCTCATGCCAGTATTTACAGAAGTAGTCACGGTAGTTACAACGGTGCGATAATCTCCTTCCTAATTCCACTGTGGTTCGTAGCACTGTATGTTTTTATTTGCTGCCACTGGCACTGTTGTCTTTCTTTGGGCCCGTGGCGAAGAAAATTGTCGTGGAAAAATCCAAATGCACTCGGAACACCTCCGGGAGTATTGACGATCTGACTGGAAATGAGCAGTGCATCGTCTCAAGTAACGCAACGTGAGTATTCAGCATTGCTCGGCTTTGCTCGACTTCACTTGGCTACCTGTTTTCAAGGAATGTTTGGCTTAGCTTGCTTTGTTTGGGTGTTCAAACTCCGAAAATGAGTTCAAACTCCGAGGCATTTTTGACTCAAATTTTTGGTTTAAAGTCCGAATTGTACGAGTTCCAAGACGTTCAAACTCTGAGGTTCCACTGTATTATGGCAGGTTGGTGTGTTTGTCAGTCATGGCTGAACTGTGTCTCTCTCTTGTGTGAACAAGCCTCTCTATCATTAGCTTTGATGATTACTCAACAGTGTTTTTTTGGTTTGGATTTTGTCGTAATAACAATAGACTGAACATTTTTAACACACCTACTGCAGGGAAAAACACTCCCACACGTATAAAGTGAAGCAAAAACTGCAGTCTCTGATTAGGCCCAAAAATGTTAGATTTTAGTGAGATAGATTTTAACGCTTTGAATATGTTCTGGAAAGTAACATCAGTTTTGAAGTTTAATAATGTAACAAGGTGTGTAAGCATAGCAGATTGCCATTTTGCTCTAAATTCAATGGACTTTATGCATTCAGCAATTCCATCTTCGGTGTGAGGGGGCAGTTAACATCTGATTGGTATGTAACTACATAGTGGCAACATGGAACACAAGGGCACACAACATTGTTGGCTAGAGTAACTACAGTATGTTCATTCTTTGAAAAGTAAAAATTATTGATTCCACTTCGACTTGAGAAAGTACTAGCAATAGGGCAATATATTTATTTAATTACGCCCAAACTACTATTTTTAGAAAAGCGCCCAGCGCATGGGCGTAGCCAGTTGATTTTCGGACAAGGAACACAGGCAAGCGACTGAGGGAGTGTATTCGTAAGAGGCAAAACATGTGAACTGACTCGCTATTTCACCATAAATATACTTCACAGACATATTATGTTTGCAACGAACCTCTGCTGCTATGTGACCGGAATCAAATGAAGGGAGTTTGTCTAGGTTCAAGCATGTACAATTAAACGACAATGATTTTCGCGAATAATGTCACAGAAGACACCTGTATGTGCTCTCTACATTTCGTCTGTGGAAATGGGCCAGCAGCTGAAAATCCAAAACCAATCGATTGAAGGTATGTTTATCGTCTGCTTTCTCAGCGATAGCCTTGCTGCTAGCTGCCTGCTACCACATGCTAGCTACTATACATCATGGTGTAAATAAACCAAAAGTACCTTGAGTTTACCGACCGAAGCCGCTGCTGCTCAGATGTGAAAATTAATATAAAGTATCAGCGCTATAGAACCCTACCTTCACACCTGGGACATCGTTGTCTTCCAAAATGATGTGGACGCGTGTGTCCTACGCTGTTATTTTGTCCAACTCATCCATATTAATGAGATAAAGGTGACGTCATTTGAGATCAACCCTATTGAATATACCTATTATGCAACCCCAGGTTACCACACATTTAACGACAGAGGCTATTTTTCATGTGACCTTTCCACCAGACACAGACCAAATGAGTGGCTAACAAGCAAAATAAGTACTGTAGTGACTTGTGCTGTAGCTGTCCACTGATATGCCTGAAAGTCCACGCTGTGACAAAATCATACCCATCCATCCATTAATTTATTATTTTCTTGTCCTCATTAGGGTTGCAGGTGAGCTAAAGCACGTCCCAGGTAAGTTTACACAAGAGGTGGGGTATACCCAGATGGACACAAATAGACAAACAACCATTCACATTCACACTTATAGACAAATTAGGGCTCACCAACATGATATGTTCTAAAATTAGCTTACAGGTGATGAAAAAATTATGATTTCCTATGAACTTTGTACACATATCTGTTTCCTACCTAATAACATTATTGTTGATAATTGATCATGAGAAATGATCAGTGTCTTTACCTAAATTAATGTAATTAATTATGAATAATGACATTCAGTACTTAAAGGTCATTTGAGCACATTGGTTATTTCAGTAGTGTGTGTCAGAATGGAAGCCCTTCATATTAATCAGTACACAAGAAGCAGCTCATAGTTTCAAAGAGGTTAACTTAACCTGACATGCCTGCTTTTGTAAAGTGGTAGGAAGGCGGAATACCCAACGAAAACACACACCGGCACAGGGAAAACATGTAATAGCCACATGAGCCAAGATTCAAACCCAGCACCTTTCTAATGTGAGATAGATGTATTAACAAGACAATTAATTTTGCTTTAAAAAAAACATTGTCAACTGTATGGCTTCATTAACACATTAACCTGTTTTGTAAATAAATGTGCATGTTGAGGTTTATTAATCAGCTCAATTTTTTTATAATCTGCAGTGTATACTAGTTTTATTTTGTAGCCAAAAGTGAGAAGTATCTTGCAAAGAATGACATACACTGTATGCATTTATAATCAAGTCACATTTAAGCAGATTTTACTTTAAGGACGATCACAGCTAATAAAAGTGAAAATGGAAGATCTCGGATGGCTGATTTAAATGTTTAATATCTGAGAGTGGAGCCCGAGCCACACTGAGGTGGTCAAAGAGCGCTTGAATTAGATTGAGAGGCCGATTTTTCCACATGACTCAACAGACCAACGAGCTGGCCCAAAATCAAGACTGGGAACACTGTTTACCCTTTTAAGCATTACCTCATTTCATTATGTATCATCATAATCTATCATTGAAAATCTATGACATAAACAGAGACTTAGAATTTGAGGTATATAAATAATACAACTCCACTGGACACACAGTAAGCTACTGTTACACAAAGAGTAAATTAACACAGTAAATTAGGACGCATCTGTCGAGGAAGGACACATCTGTACTCGCTCCTGCACTCGCTCGTGACTTCTGTTTTGTTGACATTGAGATTTTTAACTACATTGTTGCAATATGCCAGTCGGAAAAAGAGCTGACAAGACTGAGGAGATACAATCTTCTCTTGCAAAACTCAAAGAAATGGTCACCTAAGTACTTGAAATGAAAAACAGCATCAAGAAATGTCTGCAGGAAATTCAGCAGTTGAAGAAAGGGACACAAGAAAACGATCGAAACATTGTCGCCTTGGAACAAAAAGTGGATGATTTGGAACAGAACCTTTGTATCAACGATGTGATAGTTACAGGTATCCAGATTAAACCGCGCCGCGGCCCTCTGGCGATAGCTGTGCAGTTGATTCTGACCAAATTTCAGCAAACGAGAATGTGGAATAGCAAGTAGGAACTCGACTCAGAGATTTGGGATTAATTGTGGATCCAGCGCACATTCAGATGGGCTTTTCGCTTCCAACTGGGGGGACACGACCATCGGCAGTTCTGATCAGGTTTGTTGACAGGAAGAAAAAGATTGCTATTTTCAGAGATGCCTACAAGCTTGAAGGTAAACATGTCTACGTCAATGAAAATCTCACAAAACGAAATGCTGACATTGCCAGAAGGGCGCGACATTTGAGAAAGAATAGACTTATTGAGAACACATGGACAAAAGACTGTCGGATCTTCATTCAAAGAAAAAAAACCCTCATCTTTTAAAAAGAAAATACGGATGGTGAAACGAGTGGAAGAATTGGCGGAGTTTGAGAGACAATAACTGCAATCAGTAGCACATCATTAAATTGTGGATTATGTCTTACCCAAATTAAATTATTGTTACATATTACTAATTAACCCATAACTGGAGCTGTTATGATTTGAATAATGTAAATATAGCATATGATTACTTGCTGACATGTTTATACACCTGCATTGATAACAGACAGGTAGACATGGTTACGGGATGGAGCCGGCGAGGACTACTCAGCTGGTGGGTGATCTTGGTGGGGTCAAGATCTAAGCATCATCTGGATGCTGGCAACAGTGGTGGGCCGGTGGCTGAGCTGACCAGAATCGAGTGAATATTGCTGTGGACGCAATGGGCAGAATGCAAGCCCATCTACTCTTTTGAAAGCCACAACGTGTGAAAGCTAATCAAAGGTCAGCAACAACGCTACTGGTGAACGAGCATGTGCTCGCCTTGGCTGCTCGCCTGGTTGGGTGGGCCTGTTGGTGGCGTCTGAGAACCGATTTACCAATTCCAAATGATTGGTACTAGCTGCAACTTATACACGGACATTACTCAAGATGAACTGAGCAAGGAGTGTGCAGACTTAAGTCTGGGATTGATAACGATATGAATCAATGACCTTCATAATAAATGTATATGACTGATGCGTATAGTAAGAATCGATGGGGACGGGTTACTAATAAGCCATGGCTTCTACCCGTCAGCCCTTTTTTCGGATGTCAATGTTGCAAATGATATGATGTGATCGATGTAACCAGTAATAATGTACAAAACAAAACAAAACACATTACTGGAGAAGTGCTACTATCACAAAAGCTACACCAGAGCCATAATTGTTTTTTAATTGTACATATGACATCCATTTCACATCCTAAGTTCTTACAGACTACCCTTTTAATAGCACAATTTAAAACAATGCCATTGCCAAAACTATAATTGTTAGTGGTGCAACGAATCATTGATCTGCGGTCGGTTCAGATAAGGCCCCGCGGTTCGGATCACGAATTGGTTGGTGGCAACGTAACACGCTACACCTAACTTCAAAATAAAGTTTACCAAATACAATAATACATTGACAGCAATTTTACTTTGAAGTTGGCCCACGTCGTGGCGTGATGGCTAGCTTAACTTCCTTTTTAGACGTTTCTTTATTGTAGTTCATTGACATTGTAGTTGCGACCAACATCAACACAATGTTATCCTGAACTCATGTTCAATCGCTAATTTAGGACGCTAAGAAACGGCTAATTAATTACACCATTATTGTATGATATGGCAGAAGTCTCCGACGTAAGTGGCTAGCGCCTAGCTGTTAGCATTACCAATGAGTGTCTGGCTGGTAAGTAAGTTTGATAGCTGGTACCTGGCTTACTTTAATTGTTTTTCAATATCCTGGACCAAGGCTATTTTGTAATTCACTCTCCATGTTTAAAGCAAGGGAATGTGCCTTAAATTGTACGTTGAGGTTTTTTCATTATTAAAAAATAAAATAAAAATAACTTTGTCTTCATTTATTTTATTAAACACTCTACCCATTAAAAAAGAAAAACCTTCAACTCAAAATGTCAAATTAAGCTGTTTAGATTATAGAAACACAACTTTAAGCCATTGATACCTTGTTATTTTACACATGGGCCATGTATAAAATAAGAATGTTTCTGCCTCATATTGCACTTATAGTTGTTTTCCTAAATCCTAAATGGCTATATTAGACATTTTGAATTGATTTTTATTATTATTATTATTATTTTTTTAATTTAATGGTGTTTAACAAAATAAACGAAGACACTTAATCTACACGTGTCACGTTTCGGTTTTGTATGGGTTAGGGTTTTGTTTATTTTGGTGTGTTTGTTGTGTCTTTCTGTGATTGGTGTTTGTCTTGTGTTTCTGAATGTTTCCCCTGTCTTGTTATGTCTGATTACGTCCACCTGTGTGCCTGTTCCCTTCCCAGTGTGTTTGACCAATCGGTGCCCTCTTCCTATTGTGTTCCCCAGGTGTGTTTTATTAGTGTTGGTGTAATAAGTCTGTTGTGTTTGCCCAGATCATTGTCTACGTCAGGCGTCAAAGTCCTGTGTCGTTGTCGAAGTCCTGTGTGGGAGTCTGTGTTTCCCGTCGCGTCAAGCTAAGCCTCGTCACAGTCTAGTCGTCCTCTTCACAGTCTAGTCGTCCTCTTCACAGTCTAGTCGTCCTCTTCACAGTCTAGTCGTCCTCTTCACAGTTAAGTTCTCCACGTTCCTGCTAAGTTCTCCACGTTCCTGCTAAGTTCTCCACATCCAGCCAAGCTTCCCAAGTTCTGCCAAGTCAACCCCGGTCAAGCCAGTCCTCGTCCTCTCACCCGTCCCCACTTGTTCCAATAAAGTTTCTCCTTTTGTTCACAATTCCTGTCTCCCTGATGTGTCTCCTCGCCTTTGGGTCCACCCGCTACAACGCACACCATTTCATGACAACACGGCTATAGCCTATTAGACATTTCAATTTTTTTTTAATGGAGAAAGTGCTTTACAAAATACATTAAGACAAGTAATATTTTTTTTTCTGATCCGAAAAACGGTACGATCAGTGACTCAAATCTTTGATCTGATCAGGACCGTGACTTTTGTGATTTGTTGCACCACTAATATATATATATATATATATATATATATATATAGTTTTCTTTTTTTTCTTGAGAGAGCTCAGTATTGCTCATTTGGTAATCTTACCGATTCAACATATCATCATTGCTCTCTCTCTTTTTAAATGTTTTTAAATTTTTATTATTATTGCTTTTTTGTGCGTGAGTATGTGTGTGTGTGCGCGTGTGTGCATATGTGCATGCATGTGAGTTTGTGCTCATTAATTCACCTGAAACCTTTTAAAAATCCCGTACTCTTCACCTAAACCGAATACTTCAGAATCCCGGTAGTCGTGAAGTTGTCACGAGACCCGAGGAGTAATCAAAGAAAAGAGAGAAAAGTGAAATCCAGCGACGACCAGACACCGCCTACTACACACAGGTTTACAAACCAGAATCTTTCACCAACCCTAGAAGCATACAAATTCCAACAAATTAGAGAGACCTCAAGAGACCAAAGGAAAGACTAAAGAAAGCTAAATGTTAAATGACGCAGAGTTTGACAAAATTATAAGAAGAGAGTGGGCAGACTTTTTGGAAATACTAATAATAATCTCTTCTCTGGGAAGCTGGGAAAGCGGTAATTAGAGGTAAAATGATATCATATTCACCTTCTAAAAAGAATCAGGATAAAAAATTTGAAAAAGACCTGGAAGATAACAGACGGATGAATACGCAATAAACCCAAATAACCAAATATGGACTGACTTACAAAATACAAAAATACAGTTAGATGATATGTTATCCAAAAAGACAGAGTTTATAATACAACAATTGAGATCCAACAACTTTGAATATAATAACAAAACAACTTCAACGAAAGGGAAAAATCTCTTATAACGGCTATTAAATGGACACGATCACCAGAAGAAATTAATCAAATTTTTAACTATTATCGCAACCTATACTCAGAAATTAAAAAGCCTAACCCTTAAAATGAAAGTTTTACCCAAAATAAATGATTTTTTTCTCAATAATTCCATTCAATTCTACGTCTAACTGGTTCCAGTCGTTGGAGGCCGTTACAAAATTCAACTGGAATAAAAAAAAAGAAGCAAAGATTAGTCTATCTACTCTTCAGAAAAGTAAATCCAAAGGAGGTCTAGATGCACCAAATTGTATGCACTACTATATAGCTAACCGGCAGCTACAATATTTCATTCTATGGGTACAACCCAACAGAGATACTACTTTTTGGCTGGAACTAGAACAGAAGGATTGTAACAACCTCAGACTTTTAGATTTACTCTTTATTACAACATCGATTAAGCGACACAATTGTTTTAAAGAACCCAATGATTTCCATCACTCTGACCGCCAGGTGGAAGGCACTAGACATTACAAAAGACCAATTGGCATAACAGCAACTTTCCACTTAACAACCAATCATTTGATTTAGGTGTGTGGGAGCAGAAAGGAATTACACCTCTCCATCATCTTTTCTCAGGTAATATGTTTATATCATATACAAACATGCTCCAAAAATACAAAATAAAAAACGGAATTTTTTTACATTATCTGCAAGGTAAAAATATGATAAAGAAACAAATTCCAACACTTCGGGGTATGCTCCAACTGCCTGTTTTAGCTAAAGATATTACAAAGCTTTCTCCGACAACAACAAAAAAACTCAAAAATATAGAAGTTACTTTCGTATACAGAGGAAATGTATTTACCCATCTCGAAATGGGAGTCAGACTTGTCTATAACTCCGGAATTTTACTTTTGGATTCAAGTTTGTGAAAACGTATTTACAAATACATGTACAAATTTACAACTTATCCAATATAAAACTATTCATAGAACATATATTACTCCACACATGATGAAGAAAATGGGACTCTCAGACCCTGACATTTGCCTCCTGTGTTTACAAAACACTGCTGACACTTATTTTCATGCTTTATGGTTATGTACTTCGGTTATGTATTTCTGGACAAATGTCTTAGAAAAACTTTCCGCTATCTTGGACTGTAGGATACCTTTATCTCCAAACTTGTGTTTGCTAGGTGACCTAACAACAACTGATTTACCACGTAAACAATTTCAATCTACACTCGTAGCCTTTACTATCGCCCAAAATAACAATTATTGTTAACTGGAAAACTAAACAAACTCTGAAAATCGATCAATGGTCTAACCTCCTCATAAATCACATTTTAATGGAAAAAATATCTGCTTTGAATAAAAACCATATTTAAAATTTTATACAAACATGGTCTACGTATATATAATCTTTTAATCTTAATCTGGTCACTTTATTCTGCCTGTTAGCGAGAGCCACCACATCGCGATAACTTATATTGCTGTTTCTGTATTTGGCAATTTGTAATTAATGGTTGTGTTTTTATAGTCAGGAACCCAGTTGCTGCCAGCAGAATCGAGTAGACCACATCAAATGTCACCTTACAGTCACCAACTTCTCAAGATTCACTTCCAATGGGCACTAAGGGCTAATATTAGGAATCACTGCATGCTAGTGGGTTAACTTTCTAGGTGCTGGGGAGTTGGGACGGGGGGGGTGTCTGGGGGTTTGGGGGCGGCGGGGGCTGGGTTGTGGTGGGTAGGGGGGTGTGGGGCAGGGGGAGCAGTGGCCGTGGGTCGGTGGGGTGCCTGTCGTGTCCCATTCTGCTGCGGCGTTGGGCTTGGGGCACGGGCCGGGTTGGGGTTGGGGGCACTCCGGGCTCCTGGGTTTGCTCTCCGGCCGGTGGCCCCTGTGGGGCCCGGGGGTTTTGCCTTGCCGCTGCTGCGGCTTGGGGGGCCCTAGGGGGTTGTCCTTGCTCTGTCCTGGCGGCTCCCCTCTTTAGTGGAGGTTTTCATGCATGCCAGATCCACCACACCAGCATCTACCAAAATTCAAACACAATCTGCTTCTTCCTCTGGTCGTTGAATTGGTGGAGGCTGATGTCTGTGGATCTCACTTTGCTTCATCTATCCTTCCTCCCTTTCCTCAGTCTTTCCTTTGGTCTCTTGAGGTCTCCCTAATTTGTTGGAATTTAGATCTTTCTGGGGTTGGTGAAAGATTCTGGTTGGTAACCCGATGGGTAGTAGGTGATGTCTGGTCGGTGCTGGATTTCACTTTTCTTTCTTTTCTTTGATCCTTCCTCGGGTTTCCTGACAACTTCACGACTAGCGGGATTCTGAAGTATTCGGTTCAGGTGAACGGTATGGGATTTTTAATAGGTTGTAAGTGAATTAAGGAGCACACACTCACACGCACGCGCATATGCACACACACACACCCGCACATATGCACACACACACCCGCACACGCACTTACTCATGCACATACCAAAAGAAAAAAGAAAAAAGAGAGAGAGAGAGAGCAATGATGATGACATGTCAAATTGGTAAGATTACCGAATGAACAATACTGAGCTCTTAAAGAAGAAGGAAAAAAAGACTAAAGAAAGGAAGATTGAGCAGAGTGAGATCCACAGACTTCAGCCTCCACCGATTCAGCGACCACAGGAAGAAGCAGATTGTGTTTGAATTTCGGTAGATGCTGGTGTGGTGGATCTGTCAGCATGAAAAACCTCCACCAAAGAGGGGAGCCGTCGACCCTGGCCAGGACCAGGGCACAACCCCCGGGCCCCGCGGGGGCCACCGGCCGGAGAGCAAACACAGGAGCCCGGAGCGCCCCCCCACACTAACACGGCCCGCGCCCCCAGCCCAACGCAGCGGAACGGGTCACGGCAGGCCCACCAGGCACCCCACCGGCCCACAGACCCCGCTCCAACCAAAGTTTTTTCATCTAAAGTGACAACCCTGTACAACAAATAAGCTCTTACACAAAGTAGATGATGATGTATTAGGCCTCTTGCTTTCTCCCTGATTCAACCTACAATTACCGATTTGCATCCACAAGCCTGCATTTGGCTGTGGGTCAACATTTTCAGCAGTGATCAAGTGGACATGCATTACAGATAACAGACCTCTGATCACTTTTTGTAAATAAAATATTTCTTGACAATAAATGACCCACAGACGACACCGCCATGAATCAGTTCGATCCATGATACTCTCCTGCTTCACCTTGGCCACAGTCTGGGTGGCCCCTGGTACCCAATTTTCCAATGGAATAGCCAGTTAAGACTTGTGCCATTTAATTTGTCACAAAAAAAAAATTCCTTTCACTCCATCTTGCAGCACACTTTTGCAGAAATTACCTGTGGGTCTAAGTTGCCAAATTTTAAGGTGGCCCTTTTCCCTTGATCGAGTGTGTATCATTTATTTTGACCATCAATATGCATGTCTTATGTGCACCACTGGTAATTAGTCTCTGAATTCATGGCTCTTAAACATCACCTTTTACTTTAACACTGATTTGTGTTTAACAATGGACCCAGAATAGTTTTTTCTTTGCCAATGCTGCAGTTATGTGCTTATAGCTTATACTTATACATTAAATTAATTCCTAAACTTAACTTGTTTCTCCTACATACAAAAAGCCAGAGTGTAAGATTTTACCATGATCAAGCTTACAACAATTTTACACCACAGTGATCACAGGAGAAGAAACCTCCCAATGCAATTAAAGCTGCTTTCCTGTGGAGAGAACTTCATGAATACAAGACAGACCGCTCACAGTTTCTAATCGCAAATAATTCTTAGATAAGGTATATAGGGTCTTTATTAACCACAAATGCCGTCAGGAGGCCTCAGTCAGGTCTTCCAGATGAACACATTTCAATAGAAATCCTGACGTCACGTGACTTTCTCTGAACACGCCCCCCTGCGGCAGGAAAATTTGCGGCAGGAAAATTTGCGGTGCAGCGTTAATAGACTAGAACAGCGAAAAAGGCTGTCAACTTTCTGCCTAAGAGAATTGACAGTCACTTTGATGAAAATTATGTGATATACATGCGCGAGGTGGACATGTTGGATTGCCGGTGAAGTGTCGGGAGTTTTTTTTTTTTCAACTTGGCGGCGCTACTAACGTGGAATTACCCCCTCTGTTGCCGGTGAGTGCTTTCAAATCTGATAATACAAAGGCTTTACAAGTTTGTACAATCCGGATTTATTTCCTCTTTATGTGTGGTCAAAATGCCATCGAAGTTAGCAGTTTGACGCAAGTCTTGCAGTATTATTTAGCAGCTGCTAATTCAGCCGCGGCCGCTGTCATTTATACCGTAAAAGGTCTTCTTTATGGTGTTGGTCAGTTATTAAATTCAACTGTGTAATATCTATTAAGCCGCAGCAGCACAAACGAACGAACCAGATTATTTCCCTCACACTTTGCATGTGGTAACAGTTAGCATCTGCTGATTAAGCCACCATGTACAAAGCGTTCCATTGGTTACGCATTGGTTCCTCTTTTGGTAGCCTAGAGAATGCTCAATCCTTTTTTTTTGCCTCTTCTCATTGTGGCAGCTGGTCCACACCAGCTATCAATCATTGTTTAAGTGTGGCGTTTGCCGTTTACTCAAAGTGGCGCGCTTTCTATGCTGCTGGAATGGTTGCGCTAACGGCCATTTTGGGACACGTGACGTCAACGTCAGGATCTCTATTCAACAATTAAAAAAAAACTGTACTCAGTTTATTAAATGTTGCACACATTAAGTAACATATGTATTTAGTTAGAAGCATTTTCACTAAGGAGAATTATGTTTTACTAGAGCTGCCAAACGATTATTTTTTTGATCAGATTCATCACATCTCATTAATCTCATGATTAATCACTTAACTGGAAATAACTTTATCAACGTACGGTACCTGCTATGTGTTAAGTCTTTCCACATTTAATGTTATGAGGACGTCTTCAACATTTTTTCATCCACTGCAGAACTCTCATCCTCCTCTTTACTTAATCATTTAATTACGTGCATAATTTAAACTAGTTAAAAAAATTACCCCAATATTTTGACATGAACACATTTTCTGAATATCATACGCAAGCATTTATTAAATGCTTTACTTGAATGCATGTCGTTGCTTACAATATAAGCAATGTCATACATTGACCCGATAACTGACCAAAAAGAACATGTGCCACCTTAAACGTAACCATCCCCTGTCAAAGTAAAGGATCGTGTGTTGTCAGAATTAACTAATTTGATCCCAAAAACGTATAAAAACGTTCCATTTTAAATATTACCATAGTCCCAAACGGTATTTATGTTTTTTATGTGTTTTTTTTAATGCTAGAGCATACAGAAGGATTTGATGCCTCTGACCAGAAGAGGACGCTTAAAGCAATGGTAGTTATTACATAAAACGACCAGCAGGTGGCAGCAGAGTATAAGAGATCAACCATGGTCATGTTGCAACAAGGTCTTTTTCCCAGTGTTTTCAGCAGATGTGTGAATAATAATTATACTTACCAATACCCTAATGCTAATTGCTGCAAAAAAGAAAGAGATACAAACATGTATTTTTCCTGATGAAAGAAGAGACTAATTCATTATGTTGGTAGGTTCCATGTTTTTATAGCCATAGGACAAATCAGTCAAAATACAGTAAAACAGCAGGAAGTGAAGGTTGCTACAGTGAAAATCGCTGGGAGTGAATGAGTTAATAGTATGATTAATATGTGTTAATTAATAAATACATAATCCATGTTACAATTTTTGGTGATTAATCAAATACATTAACGCTTTAACTTTGACAGCACTCGTTTTTACCAGTTACTTTCTAGGCAATATGCAAATTTTGTTGTGAGAGACTTTTTCGTTGCAAAATCCTTTCCTATTTCCCTTGTGCAGCTAACTGACGTGATCGAAGTCAGTGGAATAATGGGATGTAATAAGGTCACACAGCTTAATCTTACCAGTGTTGAGGTCTTTATACTCATGGGAGAAGTGCTCATTCTGGTGAACCCATTCTCCATTGCATTTAAAGAAGATCTGCAAGGCAGGTGTGGCTCGACATCGCAGCTTAATGGGATTGCTCTTGACTATGTAGGCGTCCTCTGGCTCTTGAATGAAGTGCGGCAGGGTGCCCAGCACTGAGGGTTGAGAGCCTGGCTGCGCATTGCCTGTAGCACCTGCAAGTAAACACCTCAGTTATTAAACTGATCCGCTTCAGGGAATCAACACTGTAACGCCGCACTGAAAACAATAGCATTTATTCGTGAATTCATTTTTGTGATTGCATACAGTAATCCGGTAGCGTCTACGTAAACTATATTTCCCCAGGCAGTATTAAATGTATCTCTTATGTTTTACATCACAGACCTATCTTAAGGTGTAGAAAAACATATGTGCAGCTGGGTACAATGGCAGAAGAGGGGAAGGAGATGTGTGCATGTCATGAATCCCCATGGCCAACATACAAATTTATGTTACTAATTGAGTCATCACAGCCCATTCCGGTGTTTACTGTACAACCCCTAAAGGAAGTTCCCACCATGTGCTTCTTTTTCGTAGGAGCCCTACAAACATCCAACACAAAATACAAAATACAGTTCAGGGATTTCTCGAAGTTAACTAAACAACTGCCAGCAAAGTCGGTCAAAAGACATCAACAGCTAACACAACACTAGCTTGGAACATGTTGGAAAGATGACAAAATGAAGTTGAAAATGATTAATTTCAGTCGAGTCAGGAATAATAATAATAATTGTTATTATTATTATAGGGCTTCATAATGAACGCCTCTATTTGGTGGGCCTAGATAGATATTTACTGTATTATTAGTCGACAAGAAGAAAAACTTATTCTTTCATCTCCGCATCCATAGTCAGGTTTCCATCCACCCATTTTTATTCGACTTTTCAAGGAATGCGAAAATAAAACTGAATGGAAACGCTAAAAATTGGAAAAAGGGGCCCAAAATTCGCAAAAAAGTTTTTACGTTTGGAGGGAGTGGATTTTGAAGCGTATCGAAAAAAGGAAAATGCGAATTTTGGCTATGGAAACAGGTGTTACTCATGAACGCTGACAAGACCGGATACACGTCACATGTTTTGACCGGACACATTCGTTTGTAGTCACAAAGCAATGGCGGACGATGAAGTAAGGTATGTTTTGGGGGGGAGGGGCAAACAGAAATATTTTTGGAATTAATTAAAGAAGCGAATATTAATGCAATTTTAGATGGAAAACAGCAAAGAAACGTTACAGTTTATCAAGAATTACAAAAGCAAACTCACACAACATCATCGCACGGCGCAGTCACATCCTGTTCTTCTTCTTCTTTTAAATTACTGGTGGATCACATCTCTATGATGTAAACCGCCAGCCCCCTCTCAATATTCGCAAAAGAAAAACAGATGGAAACGGGCATAAGTCGCATGTCCGTTTTGCGCATTTTCAGTAAATTTGCTTAAAAAATTCAAAACAATTGGATGGAAAACCCACTCAAGGTTTTGGTGAGGTAACTTAGCATAATGGTAACTTAGCATAATGGAAATGGTAATTCATCCAGGAGGAGGCAACAAACCCAATCTTAAAACCACACTTCTAGAAAATGGCAAGGCGATGGGCGTTAACCACGTAAAGTCTGCTATAAAATCAGCCCAGACGGATGTTTGAGGAAAGATTATCTGAGAAACCACTGCATCGTGTTAATCCTAACAGTAACCCTACTGACTGTAGTGGGATGGTATGGCTTTCTTTTTGCAGCTCAAGACTAGTCACTTGAAACTCGCAATCACTAGCATTTTATTTACAAACAAGACATAACTAGTTTATGTTGTGTTTGAAATGAATTAAGTGAGACTGTCCAACACCTGTTCAGTGGTTGTCCTGCTTTGGCACAGTTAAAAAAAAAAAAAGTTAATTTAAAGAGACATGATGGAGTGTCTCATTTTACTATCGTCTCTGGCATGCTTGTTGTTTTGATTGACGTTCTGCCTTGGTAAGACCCTGAACATGTTCAGAGTGTCATGAAAAATGATAGCTTCAAACTTTTATGGAATAGGCCCATATACAGCCTCCGCAAAATAGGAACTAACAAGCCTGACATTGTCGTGTTTGATAAATCCCATGAAATTATAAATATTATTGAATTCTCTGTCCGTTTTGACAGCAATGTGATTGACAAGATCCAGGAGAAACATACCAAGTATGCAGACCTTGCACTTGTAACATCTTGTTTGTACCCTAAGTACAAAATTGTCCGACTCCCCATTGTTCTCGGCGCCATTGGTTTTGGTACCTCGAAAATCTGTTAACACAGAATCCCTAACCCGACCTCTTTCTGCTGCATATTAAATTTGATATATTAATAATAATAATAATAATAATAACAAAAACAGCGATGATGATGATGATGATGATGATGATAATGATGATGAGCAAAAGTGTAATGATGGAATATTTAGCAGGCAAGATTTGAAAGGTCCACCATTTAGGGTTGCTCCGTATCTGGAATTAAAGTGCCTTTTCACTCCCACGCTTGTGGGAAAACAGAGGCCTTAGCAAGCAAACAAAACAGGATGTTTGTGAACTTGACACAGCTGAGCTCTTTCTCAGCAATATACCCCAACCGCATCAAGTCAGCTCCAACTGAGCTCCAACTGAGCTATTCAATGGTATAAACAACCTTGAAAGTGATTATGTCTCACCACAGAATCCAATTGTGACCCTTAAAATCAAATTGACCTCCTCACCATTTCTCAGTCAATGTTGTCCTTGAGAGCTAGCACAGCTAAAACAAGGTGATAGGTAGAACAGCAGATGGACAAGACGACAACTGTGGTTGACATTGCATTTGTTACCACGCCCCACAGCTCCAAACGATCACACCAACTACATTTGATACTTGCGGGGTCTAATGAGATCTATTCAAGATCCATTAAATACATTCACAATCTGCAATATAATAATGCTCAATTTATATTGACAGTGTATGAGGTATACTTATTTAAAATGATGTCTACTATTGGCTTTTACTTTGCAGTTCTATGGAAATAAACTATGTTCAAACTAACGTCAATGATACAGTCATTATCAAGTTGTTTTTGGGTGCAATCTCATTAACTTCTGGTCTTTAGACCCAGAACAATTCCTGATTCAAAATAAACTTTATTGATATACAGCAATTAATGTCCTATGTGATTTTGCAGACAACAATTTAGGCCTGTTGGTTTGAGCTATTTATATATTTTTAACTTAAACATCCTTTAATAGACAGCGACTGCAAGGCAAGTGTATTTGTATAGTAACACCCACACAAGGCTAATCCAAATAAAATAAATATTTGAAAACAAAATGAGTTGAAATGAAGATAAAATTCCAATTTAAAAGCAAGATGAATAAAAACAGAAAACAAATCAGTAAATTGACAAAACAAATATATTATCCAGTTAAAATCCCCAGATAAAAGCAAGTTAGTGAAAACAAGAAATTACATTTTTGATGTACAAAAAACGCAGAAGTGAACAATAACGTTTTCAGGCCACATTTTGATCTCTCTCTCTCTCTCTCTCTCTCTCTCTCTCTCTCTCTCTCTCTCTCTCTCTCTCTCTCTCTCTCTCTCTCTCTCTCTCCCTCCCTCCCTCCCTCCCTCCCTCCCTCTCACACACACACACATGTCAATCCACTGTAGATATTTTAATGTGGTTCGTTTTCCTGGTAAGAGTAAGAACCAGTAAGAAATGTTAAAGGGTGAGGTCCAGTAGAAGCAACAGCCTGTCTAAGTGCTATGATGTGGTCAAATAACAGTCTGATTATAAAGAACATTTAATAAAAAATAAATAAAAAATTTTTTTTTAAATAAAAACATTCCCCAGCAGAAAAGCATGAACTTTTTGAAAGACAACCCTCTAAAATGCTTTTTCCCAGGAAGGGAAACTTGGAGGTCTGCCTATATTACTTACTATAGTGCTAACTAAAATTAAAAAACATTTAAAAGAGGGTATTACTGCAGTTTGTGCAGACTGTGGAAACATAATCAAGATAATTTGGTACAATCTTCCAATGCAGTTAAAGACAATTTAAAAAAAATTCTGGACTGTCTACTCACATTATTTTATATCATCTTGCACTGGCCAGGAAAATGCAAAAATCTATCCGAGCAGTATGTTATGGATACTATTGTGATACAGTCTCAATCAAGTCTGAGGAGTCTAGAAAGTCCAAATGTGCTAGAATAACAGGAGGGAAGGATGACACCAGTTGAAGTGTGTTTCATTTGGACTTGCTTACACTCCATCCTATATTTAGTCATCTCTACGTGAAAAATCATTCATTCAGTCATTGCACAATTTTCTGGGCAGAAGTTCAGGTGCATTTGAAGCAAGATTCATTAGCCTGCCAACTATCTAGGACAGCGTAAGACCTCTCCTAATAACCTATGAGAAACAAGATTGTTAAGATTTTTTATATACACAGTCACTACTTACAAAAAGTTAGGGATATTTGGCTTTTGCGTGAAACAATCCTAAAATGCATTCAAACCTTTACACATACTTAATGTCAAAACTTCACACGACAGTGACATCATATCATGAAAGTAGAACATTTGAGAGTGTCATCAGCAGGTTGCAGCAGAGATACTGAGAGACTGGAAGAGTCAAAGAAAGAAGTAGAAGTGGACGTCCTTTGGCCACATCCAATGCTGATGACCTGAGGGCTGCTCTTCAAGAAGAGTGGGATGCCATGCCTCAGCAGACAATGGGTCGACTTGTGAACAGCATGAGACGTCGTTGTCAAGCTGTAATTGATGCTCAAGGGCACATGATGAGTTATTGAAATTGAAATTTTTTGTTGTGGTGTACCCACCATTGTTGTTAACTTTTGTATCAATTAATAGTTTGAGATGAGGAAGTCAACAGTGCATCCTTCTACTTAAATGTTCTACTTTCATGATATGATGTCACTGTAGTGAGAAGTTTTGACATTTTCTATAAATTTCACCAAATATCCCTAACTTTTTATTAGTAGTGTATGTAGTGAATTCACTTTTTCAACACCTGGGTTCACCCTGAACTAGAATTCCACAACGCATTGTGGCCAAAGGAAGAATGCTGGTGCATTTGGTGCTGTAAATAGTGAATCCTGGAGGTGGGGGACAAGGCAAGCACAGCCTCCCAGGGCCCCCCAGGGCCCCCCAGGCCGCGGCAGCATCAGGGCACAACCGAGAAGCCCGGAGAGCCCCCCCGACACAGCCCGCGCCCCAAGCCCAACGCAGCAGAAGGGGGCACGGCACACTCTCCCCCTACGCAAACAGGTGTTTTAAAGGTGCAATGCAAATAAAGTTTATTATTTTATTATGCAGTAAGACTATTTGCCAACCGCCAAAAGAAAGAATAAGATGAATGGAAGAAAAAGAACAGACAGGTGAAGATATAGAAGAAGTAGTCATGGCAACTAATGTGTGATGCATGTTGTTAGTTTGCTGCCACCTCTCAAAGGAAACAAATGAAGACATCGCCTCCTCAGCTAGCTTGCTAGTTTATTATGTGGCATCTGCCACAACAAGGATTTACTGTTTACCGCACCAAAGGAGCAATAACCGACCTGGATTCTACCTTTGGTTATAAGGTGATGTGGGATTCGATAGTCAATGCAAGCCAATTTAACCTAAAAACTTCTTTTTTTTTTCTGTATTTAGAAGCGGAAGTTTCAAATTCAATCGTTCAGTGCTGTCAACACTTGGGAAATTAGGGTTTTGGGTGCCATTCCGAGCTCTAATTTTAATATATCCCTACCGTTGGGCTGAAACCTCATAAGGTACAATCAGGTACATTTCATATTTAAAAACAAATAAACAAACAAACAAAAACTATACTTTTGGTCATCCTGCAAGTGTAGGTGTTATTTCTATCTTCATATATGACCAGCTTGTGGCGGTGTAATTTCATTTAAAAATAGGACGTAAGACCACTTTGCAATAGTCCAGTGGCAGCATATTGTTCTCCTTTGCTCAAGTAAGTAACTGATGATGTTGTTTTCGGAGCGACTTGACTAGAGGAATGTGACAACCAATTCCTTCATATGTCTATGCTCAGTCGCTCATGATACACTGACAACAGCCTCCTTGTGGAGTTTCCCTAAATTCTTGAATGGGTTTTGCTCAACAATCCCCTCAAGGCTGCAGTTATCCCTGTTGCTTGCGTATCGTTTTCTACCACACATTTTCATTCCGCTCAACTTGTTATCAGTGTGAACGGATACTGCATTCTGTGAAGAGCTAGCTTCTTGAGCAATAACCTTTTGTGGTTAGCCTCCTTTGTGGACTTGTGGAGGGTGTCAATGACTGTACTCTGGACATCAGTCAAGTGCGAAGTCTTCCCTGTGATTGTGGATGCTTCCCAACCAGATTTAGAGACCATTGCAGTTAGTGTAGGTGATTTTCAAGTTAGTTAGCCGATTAGAGTGTGCCACTAGTACTTCCCAACATTTGACTTTTTCACAATATTAATATTTCACGAGGTACAAGAGTTTGGGATTTTCATTACCCGTAAGAGGCGGACTTACCATTAGGCAAACCTAGGCACTTGCCTAGGGCCTCACGTTACTAGAGGGCCCCATAAACTTCCTCATACACTAATGGCCAATATAGTTTTTACGTATTTACGCACATTAATTATGATTTTGATCCAAATCATTTTGCTAAAATGCTAGCAGAAGGCTTCTTGTATCGTATGTCTCTTGCCCCTATTGTCGTGATGCATTTTCCAAACTGGCCCAGAGTGATTTCTTTTTTTTTATTTTGTCACCCAGCAAAGGAATATTATTTCACTTTAAGCATTAAATCATCATTTAGGGGGTATATAATTTTCACTGAGCAGGAAGGATTTGAACAGAAGGCTTTGATGCAGCCTATGACCTGAAGAGGTGGCTTAAAGCAATGGTGGTTATTACAAAAACAGGTCGTAGCAGAGTTTAAGAGATCAACCAGGTTGTTGCAACAAGCTCTTTCCCCCTGTGTTTTCAACAGATGAAAATTAGCTATATTCTAATGCTAATTGCTGCAAAAACGGAAACAGATACTTTTTTTCCTGATGAAAGAAGAGACTCTAATCTTTCTTTTGGTAGGTTCCATGTTTTTATAGCAATAGAACAGAATATTCTATGGGCCTTGCAAAATCAGTCAAAATCCAGTAAAACATCCGGGAGCAAAGGAGGTTACTTCAGTGAAAATGGCTGGGAGTGAACGAGTTAATCAATAATCTTTTCCACAGTTTTCTAATTATTTGAGATGCACCTGTACAAATTGTTCGCTACATTGGATAATTGAAAACATCTGACATAGATAGCTTTTGAACATTTGTCCAACAGCCCTTCCATCCATATTATTTTGAATTAATTTATAGCTGACTACAGAACTATACCTAAAATGGAATTTAATGCACACATCTGTGATGAAACAATATGGTGAAATGAAATCAATGCTGCAATTTTTTTTTACAATGCTGTCAAATGGTATGTAGCCCAGCAAACTGAGGTTGGGCTTTGCTCTGCGGGGAGGCAATCTTCTGTATCCATCCATCCCCACGTGGAGTCGAGCTATTATAGCGAATGCCACAAGCTGTTCTCTACACAATGAGGTTGTCTTGTGTGACTCCAATCTCTCTGCTATATGAATTAAAAATAATTGATCTCAAATATGTATGTTACCTTATGATTTAATTTTTTTCAATGAACATTTATTTTGACATAAGGTAGATTTTATTGTGACACAATGATTAATATTCTCCTTTTAAGAAAATCACTGCTACCTGTAAGCATAATACATATGAGGGATTTCAAGTTTCCTTTAAAATCAGGCGACTTTTACATAAAGTGGCATACCGAATAGAATCAAATATAATAGCATACAAATCATAAATGCATATCAAAGCTCCCACGCACATGCACAGATAATTTCAAGTTCATGTTAAGTGTAAAGATGAGCATATGCTGCTGAGCAACTGTGTTTTAAAAGACAAAACTTAGCATTAACAATAATGTGTGTGAAAAGAAACAAACACAAAAAATCCAAGATGAAGAACTTATTCTTTCATCTCTAACACGTCATAGTGGTTGATTTTTTTTCTTCTGTAAAATGTTAAATGAAAGGCAGTATCTTGATTGACCATCCATTGGTCAATAACTACTTGAGTTGACACAATTTTTGTATAGCACTAGTATAAAATATGTGGATACAGTTAACTACACAAACAGATTTTTTAGAACTGTGCCTATAAAATCTACCCTAGATGTTATAAGTTTTGGCTAAGTGGTCATAAGATGATGATGAGCACCAACTTTTACTCCATTGGCAGCTTTATACTTCTGCAAAGAATAGTTTTTAGTTAAAAGTTTAAATTACATTGATATTAATCAATCTGATGAAAGCTGATAATGTGATTGATGACTCACAACTTTAATAAGCATTCATTTTTCTATCTGTGTAATTTACGAGAAACTGGCGTTATTGACTATTTTTGTCATATTTCAACTGCACAATTTATATTTTATATATATACATATGCATCTCTATTCCAAATCAAGTTTTTCAAAAGTCAATTAGGCTTTCACTCCAACTTTCTTGTCCACATGCCAAGAAAGGGCTAACATGCTCCTTTAAGGGGGAGCTCCAGGGTCATGCTGTGATGCGCTTTATTTACAAGGGAGACAGAGAAGGTGAAGGAGATAGCAGGAAATGAGGCGGTAAAGGCAGGTGCGTCCTCTGACATTGACAACATATGTGTCTTTATATAAGTCATAAATTACTTATAACCACTGAAATCCAGTCATAAATTTCATTATGCTTGCATAATGACAGTAAAGATTCTTGAACTGTTCTTGAACTGTTACTGCAAGTTTTAGAGGTTTACCTCCTCCAACACACCTGAATCAAATATTTAGGATCATTATCAAGTTTCTGCAGAGCTTGCCGATGAGCTGATCTTTTGAATCCGCAGGATCGACTCTCAGCTGAAACTTTTTTTTGTTAAAGATAAATCGGTCTTTCAGCAAGACAAGTATGTTGCAAACCGTAAATACTGGTCGCCACTTACTTCCTCCTTTCGTCCGTGAATCCTGTTTATTTTTCTCTCCACACACTCACACATACAAACATGGTCTCCCAGGTAGGGAAGCTAACCCACGCCAACCTGCATCATAAGCAAGTGACGGTACCACTGTGCCACCTGGAACCTGTCCGCCAACGCTTTTAAACAGGCCACATGCCCGACACAACATCAACAATCTTGCTTTCTCTCTCTCTCTCTCGCGCACTCACTCGCTCTCTCTCACTCTCTCTCTCACTCTCTCTCTCTTTCTCGCCCACTCTCTCTCACTCGCTCTCTTTCTCGCTCACTTTTATCGTAGGAATTGTAATCCCTCGAAATAATCCCCTATTTTAATATATGTACCTGTAATCTGATTACATATATTTTCCTGTAACTGTAACGGAATACAGTTAAGGGGGTGTGGGGGGGTAATTGAATGTGGACACAAACAATCGAGTTGGAATGCGGTCCAAGTGCCCACAGTGGTGATCTGTGATTGCCCTGGCAGACTTCACATCATCCGACCATGGAGATCTGCTTGCAATTTCCTAATAAACATACTTTGCACGCTTCATTCTGCTTCATGGACTCCACCAAGTCAGTTTTTGCTTCCACCATGGCAAAGACTGTTCACCTCTTGTGCAACAACTGCAAAGGGAATGAGAGGAGACACATCCAATGGCCACAAAGCCTTCGGCTGTATTCACGCCCACAATGGCGCAACCACCCATTTCTAACTGTACACGTCTACGACAAATACCAAAAGAAAGAAAACTCCACCCATGTACACAGTTTAAGACTGCACTTTGATGGGCAGTTAGGCACAAACATAGAGTCCACAGTGTTTGGCCTCACTGACCCCGCTTAAGAGTACTTGAAACAAACAAGTATTATTGTCATATATTGTCAATTTGTTTTGAATTATACTTGGAATAATGGGTCGTGTTTTACTGTGAAATATTGATATAAAAATAAAAAAAATTGTGCTGATAAACTAATTAATTAATCACAACAAATTATCGCATTAATCATGTATTAATGTAGATTAATCACACTATTAATTTTGACCACAGATTATCCTTTATCTTGACAGCAGATGGCTACGTTAAAGGTAACACAGCTTGTGTTTGAGCAATAAACATAACTACATGTATTAAAGTAAAGCATTTAATAAATGTTTGTGTATGACATTCAGAATATTTGGTAAACTCCAGGGGTCTTTTTTAATTTTAAATTATGCAAGTAATTAACTGATAAGAAAAAGAGGAGGATGAGAGTGTGCAGTGGATAAATAAATGCTGAAGACCCCATTGTCAGGTTGGGAAGTGGGGTGGAGGAGCAAAAGGAGCAAGGCAGGGATGCAGTCAAAAAGGGGATTTAATTAAGAAAAAGGCAAACAAGGTACTTGGCAAAAATAACAATGTCCCAAAACATAAATCAAAGTAACAAAAAACACACAGTAACACGGCTAGGCAAGGAACTTATGACGACAGGACATGGCATGGGTGTGACAATGACAATGAGCAGGGAACTAAGGTCCCGTCCAGACGGAAGCAAAGCCGGCTTCGTTCCTCAAACAAATCTCGTACACACAGAAGCATTTCAAGACTTGCGTGTGTCCAAAAGAAGACGCTGAGGACGTTTTACGGCTGTAATGTATATGCCAAGTCTGGAGTGGCGCTGTAGCGCAGCCAACGGGAGTTAACGGAAAGCGTAGTAGAAGAATCAGCGAAGAAGACAAACACTTTTTTCTAACTTTATTGCAATTTAAAGAACAAACATGTCCTTGCATGTATCAAAACAACAAAAAGACGAACACAGGAGAAGTGACAATGGCGAGTGAATAAAGTACACCACTTGTTGAACTTGGGAATAAAGAAGCAAAATATTTTGCTCCGAAACCGCGCCATCGTGTGGGCGAACGGCCTAAACCAGTGGTGCTCAAGTTCGGTCCTCGAGGGTCCCTATCCAGCCTGTTTTACATGTTTCCCTCCTGCAGCACAGCTGAATCTAATGATCAGCTAATCAACAAGCTTTGCAGAAGCCTGATAACGATCCTGATCATGAATCAGTTGTGTTAGTGGAGAGAAACATGGAAAACAGGCTGGATAGGGGCTCTCGAGGACCGAACTTGAGCACCCCTGGCCTAAACAGTAAGAAACTTGTGAGGATACATTGAAACTGGCTTTCGTGTGAACGGGGCCTAAATACACATAGTAACGAGACAACGAGAGACACCTGGACAAAACACACGTGGCTTGGGGAACTGATTGGGTAACACCAGGGAACGGGATAACAAACACAGGAGGACATGATAAAACTTGACGAGACATTGACAAAGGGAGACACACAAGGAAAACATGACCCATAAACAAAACCAAAACACAGATGCCGAAAGAATTAATAAAAAAAATTTGGGATTGATGTAAAGCCTCTTTAATTAAGCGATTAATCATGATTAGTCAAAATTCTAAAATGTGATTAATCTGATTAAACATTTTAATTGTTTGACACGCTTTAATAATTTATTTTTATTTTTATATATATAATATACTACAGTGATTTCAAAAGATTCTCAGAGAACATGTAATAACCTGTAAAATGAATCTTGTTCATTTTAGACCGCTGTTGCACATCCAATGGTCAATATCATCTTTAAAAATGTCTCCTAATGAACACTTTTTAGACTGCTTTATTATTTGCACCTTTATTTTTAAGTCCAATTTCTCATATGTTTAAAGTCTGTGATAGAGGCTTTGAATTAGTAATTCTAAAGCGAAGGTACTGCTGCTGGAAGTGAAGACTGCAAGATGTCAATTATTTAGTAGTGTCTGTCACAGAGCTACAGATAAAAAAAAGATCCATGGGATAAAACCATGTGTTCAGTTGATGCTGTGTCTAAAGGACATATGTCTGATGACATCAAAAATAAGTGATTTGAGTTCAACTCAAAACAAAACGTATGACGCATCATTGATAAAATGGTGACCACTGCAGCTTTATTGGTTTTATGTATTGTAATTTAAAACGGCTTGTCCTGCTAGAGTGACTCAATAAATGCCATTAGTGGCACTATTATTAAAACGTAGGAATGCTTTAAATCATTCCGGCAGGAATGCAGCAGATGTGGATAAAATGTTTACATAAAATATGGCTTTTATTGTTGTCACAAATGCTACTGAGGACTGCAAGTAAAAGTGGATAAATGTGGTGACAAATTTTAAGCTTTTAAGCTATTGTTGCTGTAACGGCATGGAAACTCCCTCTCCCACTGTGTTTCCATCGCACGATCGACTAATTGCCTTCATGATGAATAAAAAAACAAACAGGTGTGACACTGCCAAGCCCACAGTGCACACACTGCCCTTTTCTCCACATTGAACAACAACTAATGATGCACCATGTCCTGTCACATTCAAAGGTAGAGGATAATTGGAACAAGGTGGCAATCTACGCACCATAAACCTTCAATGTCCCGTCGGCTGCTGGACACTCATAAATATCATTCTTAATGAAGGAAGTGATTGTGACGCCAATAACTCACTTATTTCCTCATTACACTGATTAATTTTAACACTGGCTCTAAAATGCTCCCTCGCCCTATCAAGCGCAAGTTTCCACCTGACTTGACACGGGGGTGTGTGCAGTGGACCTGCAGCAGATGAATGCACCGTGTTTAAATTTGCATACAGGGACACGGGCAACATGGCAAGTGGCTGACAAAGCCGGGGAGTCAGGGGAGCATGTAGAAACAAAACTGATTCGAATCAACAGTCATTTATCATGTCAGGACAACACGGACTGGGCTGGTACTTGCTTGAGTGATGGAGTGTGCACTCATAGAGCATTCAAAAAGTAGCTGCTCTCTCTCTCGACGTTTATGTGACAGCCAAATTCACTAAAGGTTACAGTCTTGACAAAATGACAGAGATTAGGTGTGACATAGCAAAACAAAAAAATATGGAAAAGGTTCTAAATTTAAATGATAAATATGTTCATAATATATTTAGACAATTTTTACTGTATCATATTCTGCTGAATTTAACATCATAACTTTACAAATTTATATTACTATATAACAAATTTCCTTATTGTTGTATAGCCAAATACAGATTTATTTTTGTTTTGCTTGGGTCAAAATTGTTAGACTAAATGTACATAAGTTATCCCATATTTACTCTTTTAGTAATTGCAAAGCATTTATTCAACAGTGTGACCTATGTTTGAACTATGTGGGTTGGGGTTGTCTATAGAGAGAAGAAGCCGCACTTGCAACACAGGAACTGAAACCTGACAAGATAGCAGCTGTAACATTTTGCGGTTGAACTGTGAACTCTGACAAACTTTCCGCGCTGAAGAAAAACATTTGCATTATTGTCTGCGCAATGAGTCATATCTGGGATGATTGTCACGTTGCTGCTATATGTGATTCCCCTAACCTTTAGAGCAGCAATAGGCTATGTAACTAGGGCCTACCCAATAAAAAGAGGAGATTCTGTGGAATGTGCTTCAAAACGGTAGGAAATTGTAATCTGTGCACATCTCTGTTTTGTTTTCCTCACGAGCAAAAATAATTTCAGTCTGTTGTCTTCCTTCCTGGTCTGTTGTTTATTTAAAGTTCTAGGTTGACTGAACTTGACAAAAATGCCTTTGATTATGGGGTATATGCCACGGAAGAGGCGGGACTTCTGACTTCCGGGTTTCACACATCAGCTTTGTTTCCGGTTCCGTGTTGCAGTGAAAACTGCAATCTAAATAGTTTCTATACTACGACAACCTATGCTAAATAAACTAACCAAATACTATGCTAATAAATCACTAACCTGAAAATCAATATAACATTTTTTGCAAACGCTACTATTCCAACTCCAACTCACTAAGGAGCCATGTAATGAGGCGTGTGCGAGACTGAGACGGCGGGTGGCAGAGCGACTACATCAGTTTCACGGAAGTGACGTCGGTAGTTTGTGCTCGTCCAGTGAGAGGACAAACAACCAAACTGTGTTTATCCTAGTGTTTAACTTGAAGATGGCACCACGCAGATGGTTCTTACGCCAAATTCAAGTTTTCGACAAACATGCACTAAAATGTCAAAATAATGACCAGGACACATGTAGACAGCATTAGTAGAGACACGTTTGCACAGTTTATTTGGTGTTTGGTCTTTTGGTCTTTAAGTGTGACAAAATGAAAATAAATTTGGCATTTTGTCATTAGGGTTGAGATGGGGGAAAAAACAAAAACAAACAAGGGAAAGGGAGTGTCAATAATATTTTAAATCAGACGGTGATATGTTCCAAAGTACTTATTAGATGTGTTGGTAATTTTCTATGGCACACTTGAACGCAGCAGTGTACGCACAATCAGCGTACTGATGTCACCCACTGGCGCTGGATTTCATTCACGCTACATTTACGGGTTTGGGTGGACCGTGGAAGCAAACGAGATTTGACCGTCGACAAGCCAAACGAGAGTGAAGCTTCGCGGTTCCTAGCATGCTTTGTTTGAGCGTGGGCACCACCTGGTGCGTGTGCTTTTTGGTGCTGAGGCCGAGCGGCAGCTGCCATATGCGGGAGCACCGCCACATTGCCCGTTCTCACCGGCGCAGACACAGCAGATGTCCATCTTCAACCACCGATTTGAATCATGTTGTAAGGTGTGTGGCTTTACCATCGTTACACTATATTATATAATTTTAGAACAATACTTACCACGTACTTATACCATATTTATAATTTCATGTAGCACTAGCAAGCATTACGTACTGCGTCGGATACATAGCTTCATTAAAATGTCCCAATGAGTCCCAATTATTCTCTTCTATTCATTGTTGTTCACGTCCTCTTCCAACTGTCATTTTTTTGCGAGATTTTACTCCAAGTTGGGTTCGAATTCATCACGCTATGTGCAACAGGCACGTTCTTGAAAATTTGTTTAAAAAACTGCACAAGGAACCAAAATAATTACACTAATACAATTATTTATCTTATGTTCTTGCATTACTGCTTAACTTTGTTCTTTATGTTGTTCATTGTAAAGAACTTTGCTTCTCACTTTGTAATTTGTAATATTAATTTATTTTTGGTATTATTTAAACTTTATGAATATTATATACCTTGATTTTTATTTTATATTTTTACTCCACCCTCTCTGGCTCATGTTTCAAATTAATGATATTTTATTTAATGAAAAATAACTGTTAAAGTGAATGTTTTTTTTAAATAAAGTTGCTAGTTTATTGTTAAATAAATTAACATTTATTACCACGACCAACAGAACAAAAGTACCGAAAATTGTTACTGTTCAATACTGGTATCGATACCCCGATACTAACAATTGAAACCGAACCGGTTCAAATACAAAAGGTACCCATCCCCATTTGAACTCAGCGCTTGCTGTATTTTCAACATACATCCATGGTCCAAAAGATGTTCGCATTTGCAAACTGTTTTTGACGCCATAAAATTGTTTACGTTTAAATTCGCCATCTTTTCGTCCACTGCATACCCCCAACCCGTTTGACGAGTGCTCGATTAATAGTAACGGGCAAAATTTGGTCCAAGTAGTTCAGTTTTTCACCCCTGACCCGTTTTCATGCCTGTTCACCGCTCAGTGAGATACGGGCTTAAGTGTTCTCTTCAACCATCTGCGTGCTTCTATGGAAGCCCTGAGTATGGGGGGGAAAAAACATGTTTTACCTGTGAAGGTAGAAAATAATGCTGCTAGCTAGCTATTAAGATAATCTGTTCATATAAAAGTCAGTGTAACCCTGTGTTTATTTTATTAGCGTATTACTCCATGCCCAGACTAAAAATGAAGCCAACACTGGTTACTTTAACAATATCCAATTTCCCACCCTTTATTGCTATTTTAGGTAGAGAATAACTAAGGGTCCTAACATACACAATGCTTGAAAGATTCTATTTTATAACTGATAACTGTAACCATCTGGCACTAGAATGCCTCCAAAACTCAATAGAATCTTTCTATGAGATTGAGCTACTGGCCTCAGCATCACTCACTTTAAAATCCTGAGCAAAATGGACCCTGGTCAAGCTTTCCAAAATTTGAGTTGACAGCACAATACTCCTTACCTAACCAGTCATGGTGCCGGCCATTACTATTTTATAAAGCTGCTCAACAGCCGTAGTCCTTTAAAACCACATATTCTTCCTCTCACATCCACAAAACCACTGGGGATCACTCATGGATTTTTACTAGAGCTGAAATAGGCACAGGGCAAGGATGAGGAGCATCAGCAGTATGAGTATTGGCTTTACATGATGAGCACCCTCTCAGCATTTCAGCAGGAGTCCATCTTATTTGAAAGGCAGAGAGTCAGGAGATGTCAGACTAATCCTTGACACTGAAGTAGAGAGAGCAGCTGAGCAAAAGTGCAGCAGAAGGCTCTGTACACTACCGACCGCTGAGTGAACCCAAGCAGATACTGGAATATACCTGAAGTAGACATAAAAAGCTCAAAACATACGCATGCAATACTAGATGGTGCATTCTCTAAAATACAACTGTTTACTGACAGTAAACACATGTATTGAAGGTGTGTTTTTTCAAGGCTTTGCAACAATTACTACATGTCAAATAGCTATTTTAAAACGTTCTTTGAAATACCACCCGCACAGTATTGTGATGCAGAAAATTGTGTTTTCTGGGTAAATTTAATTATTTGACATTATTTCCTATTGAGGAAATACATCAAGTCAAGTCAGATCAAATCCTGTTTATCAATTTGGCACAATTAAACCAAGCTTAATGGGATACTTGACTCATTGAACCATTTTCAAGAGTAAAAAGTTAATATTTTGTCCAGAATTAATTTGATAACTTCATAATTTTTCATGTAGAATTAATACCTTTAAAAACTTACTAGTGGGGTTTTCATCCACCCAACAGGTTTTGCGACTAAACGTTGTAGAATCAATTAAAGAAGTGTATATTCATGCAATTTTAGATGGGAAACAGCAAAGAAACGCTAAGGTTTATCAAGAATTACAAAAGTAAACTCATACGACGTCATTGCACGGTGCAGTCGCTTCCTGTTTTTCCTTGTTCTTCTCTTAAATTACTGGTGGATAACATCTTTATGGTGCATACCGCCACCTACAGCGGCAGAGTCCCCTCTCAAAATTTGCAAAAGAAGAACAGATAAAAACGGGCATAAGTCGCATGTCCGTTTTGTGCATTTTCAGTCAATTGTATTGACTTTAAAAAATTTAAAACAATTGGATGGAAACTTGACTATTCTTCCATTTGCTGTCGACTAAAGATAACCTCACCTTTGCTGAGGAAGTAGGTAACGACCAATCATGGCTCAGTTTGCTGACCAAATCCAGAAAACAGGTGAGCTATGATTGGTCGTTACCAGTGTTGGGGGTAACGCGTTTCAAAAGTAACCCGTTACAGGTAGGGATGCACCGACATGAATTTTTTTGGCTGAAACCGAAAATTCTAAATGGTTGGTCGAAAACCGAAAAGCCGAAAAAAATTATGCAATTTTTTTATTATCATTGCATTTATTATAATTAATTACAATTATAATATTATAATAAAATATATAGGCCTATTTAGCAAGGGCATTTTAACAAAGCACAATATAAATTGAAATGCGTCCACACCACAGACATCAGAGACATGTTGGCGAATGGTAAACACCAAACGCGGGGTGAGCAACTGAGCATTTTCTGGCAGTACTTCGAACCGGCGAGGCACGGATGCGTGCAGTGTGATGCGGATGACACATTTGTAGGCTATTTGGAGCGGGACACGTTGCGGCACACTTAAAATCGGCACAAGTGGATTTTTTTCTTTTTTAAGGTATTAATTGTATACAAAAAATTATGTCGTTGTAAAATTCATTCTGGACAAAATACTAACTTTTTACTGTTGAAAATGGCTCAATGAGTCAAGTATCCCTTTAATTGATAAATGATACAAACAGGAGATACGCAATTACACTAATTGTCATGAATGTGAACTAAAAGAAAGTAAATTCTAGTATGTGGCAACAGTGGCATACAGTTCATACCGAAAATAAGAGCTTGAAGAAAATAACGACTTGTTCAACAACAAGGCAGGAAGGGAAAAAACGTGAGTATTGTTGTGTTGCATTTTCCAGCAACTGTAATGAAGGCAAAGCTAGATGAAGATGTAAATAAGCCTTTCAACTTCTTGTACAGAGAAGCATGTCTTTAAACAAGAAGTCTGAGATGAAAAAAAAAAAAGATTGCTGATCTGTTTCCTAACTTATATTTGGATCCAAAAAGGTCATCATATGTGGAAGTGTAATTGTTTTTGTTGTTCCGAATAACAATTGTCTGATCTTTGCAGAGGTCTGCACTTTGCCAAGTACTCCAATTGTAGTTTGTGAGTTATTGTACTTGTTGATGAAAAGGCAGAAACATTTTAGAGTCCCACAAAAGGTGAATCTGTTCACTCGTGTAATTAAAATTGTGCATTTTCAATTTGATCAAGCAATAACTAGCAGGAAGTGCAGTGATTTGAGGGCTTTTATTTTGGTATGTGGTCTTCCTAAATATTGATGAGGGTTCAAGCCTTGTTGGATTACGATACACTGTTTACAATTTTGTAACATGATATTAGCAAGCAATATACTAACTCCCCAAATCTACACTGCAGTTGAGCCTCTTACATGGACTGTGATCAATTTTAAAAGGTTGAGCGGTATGGGAAGCAATTACACGGTGCCTCTGTGCGTACGTGGCTGCAGTTGGAGAGCTCGGCTCCCTAGTGATTACAGAGCAGATCAAGGACTGTGTCAGTTATTGGTTGTTTCTGTGAGATCGTCTTGTTACAGTGGAGGCCCCAGCAGCCTTACAGACCTGATTGACAGAGACAGCTTCTGGCAGATATTGACAAGCTGCTGTACTTCCCAGAAAGGGCAACCGAGAGAGGGAAATTGAGGAAGAAGAGGGAGCAAATTCTTGACTCAGGGCTACCCTATTTTTGCTTGGTCTTTTGACACAATGCCTACACGTATATGATTTGAAGGGGTTTCTTTTGAGTTAGTGTCTATATCAGGGATGTGCAACTGGCGACCAGTGAGCCACACTTACAATGAGAGGGTAGCAGCTGCTAGTTGCATATGAGTAGGCGGACGCCATGTGAATCAGGTCCACGCGAAGTAAATCACATACAGTTGGATATTAATGCATTATAATATATACAATGATAATATAAACTATAATGTACTTGCATTTTATTAAGAGAAAAAAAAGAGCCCTAACTCTCCTGTGGCAGTAGGAGACTTAAGATGGTGCTAATTCAAGATGGCCACCGGGGTCACAGATACACTATAAATTGATATATTTGGCCCTTGATATAATCAATAGCCACTCTTACATTGCAATCCCACTAAATTGGCACATCTGCGGCATAACAACAAAAGTGGGATGTATTTGATTGTGCCTTTCAGACAGAATTTGCCAAAGTTAGGCATTGTCTTAAATAAGCTGATGCAGGCTGTTTTATTAACATTATTCAGTATTTGGTGACAACAGTGTGACTTTGAAACTGCTTTGATCACAAAGGGATGTTCAACTTCGCACACTTGTCGCAGCTGGTGGTTTTCCGCCTGTTTCGCTTCTGATACTGCGGCATTCCAGGGGCAACTTCAGCACCCACATCTCTCACTGCTCCAGTCCACACAAGACAGCAAGCTGAGAAAAAGTATTAAAATGCCTGCTTACTGTTTAAAAGGCCAAAAATAAAACAAATTAGAGGGACAGTGTGAAAGAAGCAAAGTCACTCAATTCTGGTCTTTATTGTATAATGGTAATGGAAATTACAAACAAACAAACAAAATAAAATTTATAATTTGTGAAGCAAGGCTAAAAACACGTACAAAATGTGATACATTCAGATAAAAATTTACAAAATGTGAAACTGTATCACGTAGGGGTTGATCAGCCATGGATGGTGCAGCTGGATAGCAAACAGTCTGATGAAAATGATGGAGAAAAGTTTTGTAAGCCATGCTGATCTGTATTGGGAGTCAGCTGTGGCCTTCGACTCAAGCACTGTATTTAATTTTAACTAAACCTCACCTCCCCCATTCATTTTGGACCAGAGATAAGTAAAGACATAAAGTGCAGATAACTTTGGATTGTGAACATAATGTATTGTTCAGATTGTAGTGACACACTAGCTAAAGATTAATTTGCTGTTGATTCAATTGGTCTTCGACTCCCATCTCATCAGCTACAACATCCCCATATTGGTGACCCCGACGTGAGCATTTTGTCAAACAACAAGCCAGCTGTACTCAATGCTAACAGTACAGCTAATGTCGGTGCTATCTATACTGTGATGTTTCAGTTGTATCCCTTGTGGCAGCAAAACCCACGGCCAAGGTTTCAGCAAATTGAAACCTTCTTCCAACTGAGAAGGATGGTGCTGCTGGAGGATCGTTTGGATAACATAGTAGGGCACACTCAAGATGTTTCTTTGGCAACTACTTCAGCTGTCACAAATTGGTGTGAATTATTGTCCCTAAATGGTCTTGGACATAACAAAACAGTATTCCTGTTTACACAAATTGTCATGTCTCTTTTCAAATGTTCTTTGTCTCCCCTCCTGTTGCTATTTAGGGGTGCATGCAGCAGTGTGCTGTTGCCAAAGGATTATTTTGCTTGCTCCCATATGTCCAGTAGTTATGCGTGCTTAGATCTTTCAGTAAATTCAAAGTCAGGGTAATATGCTTACGGTTTTTGTCTAATGTTTTTCTCCCTGCCACCATAAGAACATATTTTTCTGTTGTTTCGATAGCGCATAATGTTTTTGTGTTGAACTTTTTAGGCTGACCTTTTGTCAAACTGATTTGTGTTATCCTTTTTATCGTCACATTGTGCGTGCACTTTTGTTTAGTCCATGTATTTTGTGCGCCTTGTGTACAATAAACTTATTTTGTAAATATGAGTCTGCTTTGGGATTCTGTTCACACGGCATTGCCGAACTCCTTACACACAATTTCCTGTGTCCGCTTCACGTACTAGTACGCACCGTGCTAGCCAGCGGTCCAATCTCCTCAACCAAACATCCTCATCACTCTGCTATAGATAAAGACATTAAATAACTTGGATCAGGGGAAATACTACTTAATCAGTGACAATCATTAATTTTTTTTCTTTTTAACCTCAGGTGAATAACCCCAACATGAAAGGACTAACTGTTGTAGGCAACAAAATATTGTTAGCATAAATTCACTATATAGAGATCCGAACGTCACGTGACTATTTCTCTGAATCGGTCGCGGCCGCCGTCATTTATATCGTAAAAAGTATTCTTTATGGTGTTGGGCAGGTATTAATTTCAACTCTGTAATATGTATCAAACCGTAGCAGCACATTTGAACAAAACTGATTATTTCCCCTCACATTTTGCGTGTGGTAACAGTTAGCATCTGCTGATTCAGTCACGATGTACAAAGTGCAGCATTGGCTACGCTTCCTTTAGTAGCCTGGAGCATTGCTCGATCCTTTTTTTTGCCTCTTCGCGTTGTGGCAGCTGGTCCACAACAGCTGTCAATCATTGTTAAAGTGTGGCGTTTGCCGTTTACTCAAAGTGGCAGACGCGTTTTCTATGCTGCCAAAATGGTTGCACTTACAACTTGGGACGCGTGACGTCAACGCCCAGATCTCTATTAACCCAGGTGTTTACCATAAAGTTTTTTTTCCCTGTCTAGAGATTGGCTGGCGGCCAGCACAGTCAGGGTGTACCCTCTCTTGCCCAAATTCATCTGGGATACGCTCCCATGACACGAGTGGATGACTTATTTAGAGACTGAAAATGTTAGCAAAACAGTTGTTCCTTACTACTAAAATGAGTTTAAATGCCAGCACTGCAGTTGTTTGGGGAACTGTGTCGATGTTCACAGTTCTAATGGATTCTGATGGTTTTGTCAGTGAGTTGCAGACTCATCAGCATTACATTTTGCTCTCATGTATAAACATGATGTGTCTGCTGTCTTAATCCTCACAGCACTGCTAAATCAATCTGCCCTTTATTAGACTTCAAGTCGGTGAGCTAATGTTTTTGCTGGAAGAACTGATGACACTGTTTTACATATTACAACAAAACCCATTTTCATCAAGGGTTAGTTTATATCTACTCACATATAGCTAATATATACAAGTTTAGATAATACTGTATGAGGTCAGGTGTAGACATGTTATGTTTTTAAAAAGTTTGTTGTGTGAGTTTTTTGGAGCAAATCTAATTATTTTATGGTTGAATGTGATTTGTTCAACGAGCTGAGACATTTGAGAGAAACAGATTGTAGCCAAATTAATTTGCTTATAATTTTGTTCATGTAACAGAGAGCAGGATGCCCATCTTGCTCTCTGTTACATAAACAAAATGATCTACTTTATCAGCAAGGGGAGAAAAAAATGCAGTGAGTTGTGTGCACATCTTTTAGATCTGCACAGCAGCATTGGATTTCATATGAAACAATGAACGGTATTATGTGCTGAGTAAGATTTCTTTACTCATCAAAAAAGATTAAAAACCTTGGGCAGCAAGTTTTACTACATGCCTAAACCTGTGTTTGACGAGTGTGAATACCCTTGAAGCAGCAGCAAAATGCCATGTGTGCAAATCACAAACAAGTAATTCCAAAGGCAAAGTGGAAATATAGGCCTGGGTTATTTTATGTCATAATAAATGTCAGACATGCAATCAGAAAGCTATAACAAAATCAGCTCAGTTAAACGTGGAGCAGAGAATTAGACACAATACCAATTAAATGTAATTTTATTATCCTTGAGCACACTTGAATGTGTGGTGTCTCATCCATTGTTTTCACGTTGACCAGTGAACCAAGTCGATAAAAATATTTTTGTAAAGATGACAAGTGCGGTTTGTGTCTGGTTTTGTCCTATCTAATCTAAATGTGTAATGTGAACTATTTCTGGAGAAAGATTTGAATGCATGTGGAATGGTTATGAAGTAAATTGAATGATGAATTATGTGAAAATTACACATTAGTTGAACAATCAATGGAAAAAAACTTGAACTGCAGCCAGGGATTTGAACCCCAAGTTCTTCGCCCGCCGCACGGGCGCCGCATAAAGTTGAGCTTAACTGGCCTTAACTTTTCCCCATTCACTTTTAATGATAGTGCTTAGTGCAATATCGGTGCAATATATTTTTGGCCACTAACTGGCGGTGGCAATGCAGGCATGTTTTGGTCAGGGTGAAAGTTAACAGGACGTGGACGCGGTCTATTTGAAACAAGTTATCTGCATTCATTTACATTGCGACGCCACTTCTTGCAAGCTGTGCAGCAATGTTTGGATTTTTCTACTTAAACATCTCATTAACGATTTGATGGTAAGATTTGTCATCTTTTTTTAAAGTGTTTATGTAGTTACATTCAATGACGTGCAGTGAGCTCTAGGTTTGGGGAGGCAGGCAGTCGCAAATTGAGACGCATACACCAATTACAAATTTGTGTGTCGGCAGGCGAGTGTACAACGTATCCTAGGGTGACCATATTTTTATTTCCCAAAAAACTCACTCAGACACTCAGCCTGACCTCGAGATACTTGATACTCAGATACAAGATGCCATACAGTCAAACTATTTTAACATATGCCTCCACTGTATGGGTAGAAAATAAAACAAAAAAACATTATTCTCTTTTGAAGTCTTACATTTTTGCCCCGCAATCTTTATTTTATTTTTTATTTTTTTTACTTCGAGCTGGGTTCGTACCCATCACCTCCGGTGCGGCAGCTCAACACTTGCAACTCAGCTAAAGTTCTGGGCCACCGTCAGCCAGTCGGCAGTCTGCCAGCCACAGTAAACGTTGCTGTGCACTCAAACGGACAATTTCAAACCCGCCCGGAAAGAATGTAATAAAGTGGATATCTCCCTGTAAAACAGCCTAATTCTTCACAAAATCAAGCTCGCAATAGCAATGCCAAACAGCCAGTTAATCGAAGCACATCTACAAAGCCAATCTTTCTATTTGCATCATTCTTTGTGAAAAGTATGAATAATTATTTGTCCCTTACTTTGCTAAGGCGTTGGTCTCCCATCCTTCAAAATACGGCGTTTTCCCTCAAAAGAAAGGTGTTAAAATAGTTGTATATTCTGTGTGGCGTCATCTTACTGCTTTGCTGTGCACTAAGTGTGTTGAATTCACGAATGCACTGTGTGAACGTACGTTCGCATAGGAATAATACAGCAACGTAAAAAGGCTGCGTAGCAATCTGCCCATTTGCGTAAAGGACTTTTCTACTGGGAAACTAACTGCGCATGCGCGAACACACATCGCTACGAGGTCAGGGCTGGGAAAAGCACAGTAGCGATGTGCCTTCAAGAAGATATTTTTTGCAGCAATTTTGCCTGCAGGCCAGATGAAGTAATGAGTCAGTTTTAATTGAGGTATGAAAATCACCAAATGTTGTCACTTTTAAAAATATAGGTAGTGTAGGACTTCTAAAATGAAAGAAATAATTAAAAGAAAAAGCCAAACGGTTTCAACTTTCATTTGAACCTGGGGTAGGCAGTGCATGGGCAACATCCTGACTGCACATCACTGGTTACATTGCATCGTCCATGAGCTATTTTAAACAAACTGATGCATATCGACAATTCTATGAGGTGGTTTGAATGAAAATCTCTTGTATTTACGTTGTAGTTATGTGTTTTTTTTTTTTTGACGTGTCTATTATGATGCAACTGGATTAACTTTAATTTCTAACTCGTATGCTTTGAATCTTTGCCTAGTGTTTGGGTAGTGATTTAAGGTGGTTTGATTAAACATGTGTGAATGAATGTACAAAAGATTTAAAGAGCTAGCTCATCATAACATTTGAATAAGAGACAGGGGCTGTACTGTAGAGTAAGTGTACACATTATTTACTTATACAGTAGGCCTATTTAAATCTTGATTTCTGTTTTGTTTTGTATGGAAGACTCATACAACTGTGTTAAACATAAATATTATAACTGTGTGTTAATTTATTTTTTAAATGTGACAGTATATGTAATAACATTTTATTCCAATATACAGTAGACTTCTGGAAAGTGTTTTTCTCCCCTGGGAGTCTAAAAGTTGTGACTGATGAAGTTTGTCATCGTCATACAGGGTTCCAAACTAATTATTATTATTATTTATTTACTTTTTATAGTGGCACAGTGGCCACTAGCCTGAAATTTTAGGGGTGCACACTGTAAGTCAATTTGCCAAATAAATATATGCATTCTACTCTTTTTGCTTTATTATTGATAAGTGGTCTGACTAATGGAGCAGAAGTGTGTTTGCAACATCCCCCCAAGAATAGTTCTTAAAAAAACAAAAACAAAAACAAAAACAGCAAACTTACTGATCACAGGCCCAAGTAGATGAAACATGTACTTACACTGTCTCAAATTTTAGGATGGAAAATGCCACCAGTCAAATTTAGGGGCATTCTGGAGCCCATTTATTCTTTTTCTGTTGTTTTTTGCAACTTTAATGAGGTATGTGACTTTTTGCCTAGTCTACAATTTTATTTTCCCTCGCAATGGAGGAGAACATGGAGAGAGGTCCATCGTTCCAGGCTGCTGAACAAGAAGGAGCACTACGCACTTGACCACATGTCAGACTTGCTGACGGTTAAGTCACAGTCTATAGCAACAGCAGCTCATTCCAGATCAGTGGTGTCGGTGGCATCAGTGACAGGTTTTGGTTACAGTGGCACTCAACTTGTTCTGCTCGGTGAATTGTGGCTGCTGCCCGGAAGGTCTAGACCTCGCCTTAAAACGTTCCGTTTGTATGTTCTGACGTGCATGGCCACGTTATGGTCGCGTCCCCAAGAATGGTGAGAACCATACTTTTTCTTCTCGTTGGTACTTGCCAAACATTAACAATATAATACAAGCATGTTCACCTCATTGCATTGCTTCTCCTATTTGGGTTTTAATTAAATCTAGGACAATTAGAATATTGTAGTTTTTCAATCCTATAAAATTACAACTAATATTTACATTTTTCATCTCAAATCAAATTTTTACAAATTGGAATTGTAACTTTAATAAGATCTTTGCTTTCAAATCTATACATTAAATTGTTATCTAGCTTTAAGAATACTTTATGTGCATTGCATTAGCATATAGGAGAAACATTTCACCACCGTTAATTTATACTAACACCACTCAGACATTAATTGTTAAAGTGACCTTTAGATTGTAACATACCTTCAAGTTTAATTTTAATTTCCTTGTGCCACGGTCTCTTGGTCTAGTGAGTCGCAGCCATCATGTTGGCGGTAAGTGAGCTACTGTGTGCGAAACACAGGTTGCTTTGAATGACTGTGAAATGACCATGTGTTACATATTGCTACAGCACACATTTCAATATGCGGAGGAAGAGGACTTTTGCGCCCCTGCCTCAAAGATTTGCACTCTTGGCCAAAGCGACAACAGCCTAAGCGTCTGCTCTGTTTGATAAGGACCGGCAAGCGTGCAGTTTCCACCTCACCCCAGACACTCAAAACTGGCGATGGCAAAACAGGTAACAACATTATTTAATTATCATTGCAAGTTGCCCTCTAAAACAAATGTTGCTCAATTTCTCCTTTTTTCCCCCCCTTCATCCATCTCTGACAAGGCCTTCAACTCTGTTCGTCTACCTGCACCTGACCATAACACCAAAGGATGGGGCCTGCTCTCAACACCAGAAGATGTGAATGAAGAGAGAGCTACACTGTCTGGGGCTATGGTCGATTGTCTAGTGCGCAGAGTGGTTGAAGTCATCGCTCTGTGGCGTGCTGCTGTCTGTCCCCAAACTTATTCCAGCTCCATTCCTTCCTCATTTGTAAGCACAAGCATGAGGTCCTGATTGAGCTGCCGAGTCTCTACAGCTATCTCCAGCTTCAAGTGCGTGTGCTTTGATGTTGTACTACACGCGATGCAATGCTGATGTTACGCACACATTTGAAGGCAGATTAAAATTTGTTTTCTCTTTTTTTAACCACGTAGCATCTGCTGGTGTGACGCGGTCACGAGGAATCGTCTGCACCAGAGGCATTGGCTTCACAACTCTGCTGCAAGGTCTGCTGCAAACACGGGTTAGCAATATGCAGTGGCTAGAGAAGCTGCCCAAATGCTTCACAAACATCCTGCCAACTTTCCTGATCTACAAAAAAAGCCATACGCAAGAGACGGGCATGGATTAGCTATGGCACACAGGTAAGTCAAGGCTGGACAACAAATTGCTCCAGGGCACCTCCAACCAATTCTTCAAGTCAGGCTACACAAGTACAGATCGTGTTCTTGACACGCAGCCCTTTTTGGCACTCTCTGATCCAAAGTTGGTGCTCTGTACAAGGGCATGGACATTACTGGTTACCATTTCAGGCATCCTCCTTCTATGACACATAGTGGCTGCAATTGATTGTGTGCATTTAAAAAAAAATATATCATTTTGTAAAAGAGGTTCCTATGTTGAGCCAACCTGGTTTCAATGAATATTTCATATAGTGTCTCTAAAATGTATTATATATAAACCTTGAATAAAATATTGCTTCTGTCTGTGTAGTTAATTTTTGCATGTTATTTATTTGCAGTGTAAAATCTAACAATGTTTACCGTTTGACATTTGATGGACTATATTTCAACATACAAGCCAGTCCTTGTGAAAGGATTTAACCTCACACACACACAAAAAAACACATGCAGCGTAGCAAAAACATCTATGATGATTGATCAATTTAAGTGCATAGTATCCAAAATATTTCAATGGATAGAACTCAAAACATTAAATAGTAAAACAACAATATGATGATCTCATCTTTATTTATAAAAGTTGAACTGGCCCAGTCAGGGCAGTGATATTCGGGTAGCCTAACAAAGACATAGTGGCCACGAACCACTGTTAATGTACAGCCATGTAAAATGTTGTGTACTACTGTGCATTCTGCATTGGTTGTAATGTTCCTTTCTAATGTTCACAAGTATGTTTTTTTTCCTTGTCATGTTTATGCTTAAGTGTGATGGGGTGTCACCTTTTTATAACAGGAATGCCTTTACAAGAGTTTTGTTCTGTTTTTTTGCTTTTCACCTACTTATCTCACCTTTATTGATCATTTATCATTTATTTATCCCTATTAATTATAATAAAGCCTAAAATAAAGGCTATTACATAAAATGATCTCTAAATTTAAGGCTTTAAAAGTGTACAATGAAAGCTACTAAGTTCCACTGAAAATAACATTTTGAAAATGTTTATGTGTATCTTTAAGAAATTAGCAGGCAGATTTGAACAGCCTCCTAACAACAGAATGACAAATATGCTTAACAGGACTTGCTTTGATTTGTTTATTTTCATATCATAAGACTTAAAACAAAATGTAGAATAAAATCAAATTTCTACTGAAAATAACATTACTTTTTTTTTTCATGCATATCTTTAAAAACATTAACAGGCAGATTTGCTATAACTTCCTAAAATAGAATGACAAATGTGCCTACAATGACTTGTTTTGATATGTATTGACTTACATATCAGACTCAAAAATAAATACAACTACTTCAGTCATTTAATGATTTCTTTTTAAACTGAATTTAGAACACTGCAAAATCAACATTTGAACAATTTAAGTGATATTTACTTACGCTTGGGTTGGGATCGAACCCGAGTCTCCAAAAGACAAGCTCTCCCTCGCGAGACACACATTCATCGCAATGGTTCCGACGTGCCAACTATCCTCGGCTGGCCGTGGAGTGGCAGGCAATTGCTGTAACCACTGAGCTAAGCAACTTTCTGACACTTATGGCTCATCACGTATTTATTATATTTAAAATTGTTGTTTGAAGCTGAAAACTTGCGTTGAAGCTGAATGCATTGGGTATATTATGCATTTAATAATTTCAGTAAGTTATAATGCATCTCTCCAGATGATAGTAAGTTGGTATGGATGTATAACACTTAGCATAATGGCCATGGATATATTTGCAATGTACAGTCGGCGGTGGGATTCAAACCCGCGACCTCCTGGTTACTGGACAATCACCTTAGAAAAAGGCAAATGTCTGTCCCATTGATGAATGAATATAGAAAAGTTGATACTTAACGTTAAATTGTGGAAATACTGTAGGTAATGTGCAATCAGACGATATATTCCCAGGAAGGCGTGAATTTTTTACATTGAAATTTGAATGGTGTAAATCAGCAGTTTCATGTGGGAGTCACAAGTGTGTAGAGAATAAATGTTATAGGTATAATGAAGGTTAGAAACAACATAATGAAGGTTAGAAACAACATAAGTGGGAATGCTGTTTAGACATTCCCGCAATAATAATGATATATAAATTGTAACAGTAAACTGACTGACAAGGGCGTTTTAAAATGGAACCTCCGAACGTTTGCTAAATATGGATGCAACAACTTCAATTGCTTGATATTTTAATAAAAACGAAGATAGAGTATATCTCCAAAAATGCATAGTAGCATATCTATTACCTCCAAAAATTGAATTGGTCTGAAGCATCTGACCGACCTAGACCTTCAGAACAGGTAAACGTATTGCGTCATACCTTACACATTCTATTAAAGACCAAAAACTAACTACAAAATCAGTCTGAGACAGCTGTAATTCCACCTCATTTTCAGTCAGGTCTTGCAGGTATCTAGCATCCCATGTCCCCATTTTCCAAATGGTAACTATCCAACTCGCAGCTGACTCCCAATGTGAGCAAAGTGCAGAGTGGCTCAGTGGTCGTGAGGTAAATTAAATCTCAAAAGACAAGGGACACACGGCAGGGACTGATTTATTTACATGGTGGCTGATGGGGACATACAGGGTCTACTATAGGATTCAGGGGAAATGGCCTCTAAACCTAAGATAAGGTGGATCTGATTCATCCTATTTAACTCTTCATGATGTAGAGGAACACAAAAGGCTTTTTTAGTGCACAATTCTCTGGGCATTCACATTATAACAAATACAGATAAGCCTCATATTGTTTCATTATCCGTGTCACCTCTGTTTTTAATTAACTCATTCACTCCTAGCCAGTTTCACTGAAGCAACCCCCTTCCTGTTTTACTGGAATTTGACTGATTTTGCAAGGCCCACAGAATATTGTGCTTTATTGCTGTAAAAACATGGAACCTACCAAAAGAAAGATTAGTCTCTTCTTTCAGTACAAAAGTAAATTTCTAGCCATTTCTGTTTTGTAGCATTTAGCATTAAAATATAGCTAAGTTTAATCATTATTCACAAATCTGTTTAAGACACTGGGGAAAGGAGCTTATATTCAACATGTCCCTGGTTGATCTCTTATACTCTGCTGCCACCCGCTGGCCGTTTTTTGTAGTAACTACCATTTCTTTAAGTGTTCTCATCAGGTCAGAGGCTGCATAAAAGCTGTATGCTCTAGCATAAAAAAAACCCCCAACAATAACGTATAAATACATTTTTGGGACAATGACAATATTTAAAATAGAACGTTTGTATATGATTTTGGAAGCAAATAGGTTAAGAGAGTCAAAGTGTTTTTATTCTGCAACTAGTGAGACAAAAACAACATAGTGTGACTAATTTCCTTCCTGAAACTGTATGGGTAGCACATGGGCCAAGACAGAATCAGTGAAATTGTCAGGACGATCCAGATAAACATGCATTGCAATAATTCATTTCAATTACTACTACAGTCCTTTTGCTTTAGAGCCACGTGGAACAGCATTTCCCAACTTTTCTTAATTTTACAATCAAACAACTCATAGTAATCCAGATGTCGCTATTTCTCTGAGCACGCCCCCCTGCGGCAGGAAAGTCGTGGCGCAGCGTTAATGGACTACAACGGCTAAGAGGGCAAAAACTAGCATTTACCCGTCAACTTTCCAACAGTCACTTTGATGAAAAGGACATGATATACATGCGCAATGTGGACATGTTTGATTGCCGATAAAGTGTCAGGAGGTTGTTTTTTTTTAACTTGGCGGCGCAGCTATCGTGGAATTACCTCTGTTGCAGTTGAGCGCTTTCAAATCTGATCATACAAAAGCTTTACAAGTGTACTCAAAATGCCATCGAAGTTAGTAGTTTCATGCAAGTCTTGCAGTGTTAGTTATGTACGTTAGCAACTTAGGAGCTGCTAATTTGGTCGCGGCCGCCGTTAATTATACCATAAAAAGTATTCTTTATGGTGTTGGTCAGTTATTAAATTCAACTGTGTAATATCTATGCAGCAGCACAAACGAACGAACCAGATTATTTCCCTCACACTTTGCATGTGGTAACAGTTAGCATCTGCTGATTAAGCCACCATGAACAAAGCGTTCCATTGGCTACGCATTGGTTCCTCTTTCGGTAGCCTGGAGCATGTTCGATCCTTTTCTTGCCTCTTCTCGTTGTGGCAGCTGGTCCACAACAGTTGTCAAACATTGACCCGTGGGCAGTATTGCAGCCAAAATTGGGCTTTGTTGTTTTTGAGGTGTTTCATCAAAGAGAAAGCATAGGAAAAAAATACACTAGAGATCTTAAACTCCAGGAGGGTTACATGTAGCGGTTGAAAATGGCACCAAGTGGTAATTTCTAAATTGTTGCAATTGGGAGATATAAATTTGGGCCATCCCCACGAATAAATGACCCAGATCGGTCTCATTGACTCTCATTATAAATCATGATTTTTTTCAAATGATTTTTGATGTACTGTAAACCTGCTAAGTTGGAAATGCATTCTCGTGATTACTGATGCATTTCGTTCATTGTCGTCTCAGAAAAAAGGAAATATAGAGATTGGTGCGTTGACACATCTTAACCACCAGGTGGCGCCATAGACTAATTAATGATTTTGCAAGCATCGCAACACTTACAATGGGACAGTCTCAGGTAGTACTTTCGTGTAAATTAGAATATACTAGCATTTGTGTGTGTGTGTGTGTGTGTGTGTGTGTGTGTGTGTGTGTGTGTGTGTGTGTGTGTGTGTGTGTGTGTGTTTGTGTGTGTGTGTGTGTGACTGAGAGATAGAGACCCTTTATAATAATAATAACATTTGTTTTTTCTAAAGAAACTCAGGCGGCTGTAGGCACGAGCATGGCCGCATTTCAATCCATTGCATTGCTGTTAATTAAAAAAAATAATAATTCAAACAAGTCTTACTTGTAATCCAACACTTTCATTAGTTGAGAGATCGACCTGTTTGGTCTGATCCCACTTTATTTTCGCTTATTTCCGTACATGACTACTTTCTATCTGCGTGACGAATAAGCCCCCCCCCCCCCCCCCCAAAATGCACGTTGTTATTGTTTGAATCTATTGAATGGGTGTTTGTGTTTGTTGTGCCCGATTGGATGTCGGCATCTTCAGAAAAGAAAAAAAATCTCCGACCCTGGTCAGGATCCATTTTCCCACGAGCATGCTGAGGAGAACGATGGCGAGGAGAGTTACAGTTCAAGAGGCTAGAAGCTGTTTTTGTTAGTTCAGAAGAAGACTTGTCTCTGAGTTTGTCTTCTGATACGGATGGATCAGATCTTGATTTTCAACAACCCCCAGAAGACGACAGCGATGAATTACAGGACGCCAGTGAGGAGGAAGACGACGTGAATAATGACGCCAGGAGGAGGGCGGCAGCCATGATGACGTCAATGACACCGATTTGAATGAAGAGGTTGGCAATTGGCTTTCAAAAAACAAAAAAATTGTGTGGTCTCCCACACACGAGGTGGCGGGACATTATGTGCCACCTCGCATCCCAATCCCCAGGCCTACATTGTATGCCATTGCAAGGATCCGCAATCCTGTGACTGCATTCAAACTATTCTTCAATGATGACATCGCCAGTCGGATTCTTGACATGACCAATTTGCAAGGACAAAAGTCAGTGATTGGGTGGAAAACATTAACTGCTGGGGAGCTGCATGCATATGTGGGGCTGTTAATCCTGGCAGGGATGTACAAATCTAAGCATGAATCAACAATGAGCCATGGGACAGAAAAACTGGACGGTCAGTGTATTCAGACACCATGTCCCATGGACAATTTTCCCACATAAAGAGGGCCCTCCGATTCGTTGATAGGCTGTGCAGGCCACGGCGTCGCCAAATGAACAAACTCTCCCCCATCGTGGACATTTGGACTTCTTGGGAGGGACGCATTGATGAGCAACTCGTGTCCTCCTGGGGCCGCTGCTCCTTCAAGCAGTACATGCCCTCAAAACCGGCAAAATATGGACTCAAAATCTGGACACTGTGATGCCAAAACATCATATATATATGCAAGAATATGCAGGTTTACACTGGGAAGCCTGCTGGAGGAGTGAGGGGGAAAAAAATGGGAATGAGAGTGGTCCTGGATTTATGTGACAAGCTGTAGGGTCACACAGTGACCACGGATAATTTTTTGTCCGGTTTGGTGGCCTCAACATTGCATCTCTGCCTTTTGCAGATGATGTGGTGCTGTTGGCTTCTTCAAGCCGTGATCTCCAACTCTCACTGGAGCGGTTCGTGGCTGAGTGTGAAGCAGTTAGGATGAAAATCAGCACCTCCAAATCTGAAGCCATGGTCATGGTCCGGAAAAGGGCGGAGTGCCCTCTCCGGGTCGGGGATGAGATCCTGCCCCAAGTGGAGGAGTCCAAGTATCTTGGGGTCTTGTTCACGAGTGAGGGTAGGTTGGAGCGGGAGATCGACAGGCGGATCGGTGCAACGTCTGCAGTGATGCAGACTCTGTATCGGTCCGTTGTGGTAAAGAAGGAGCTGAGCAGAAAGGCAAAGCTCTCGATTTACCGGTCAATCTACGTTCCTACCCTCACCTATGGTCACGAGGTGTGGGTCGTGACCGAAAGAACAAGATCCCGGATACAAGCGGCCGAAATGAGTTTTCTCCGCAGGGTATCCGGGCTCTCCCTTAGAGATAGGGTGAGAAACTCGGTCATCCGGGAGGGACTCAGTGTCGAGCCGCTACTCCTCCGCGTTGAGAGGAACCAGTTGAGGTAGTTCGGGCATCTGGTTCTGATGCCTTCTGGACGCCTCCCTGGAGAGGTGTTGCATATCCCACCAGCGGGAGGCTCTGGGGACAACCTAGGACACGCTGGAGAGACTATGTCTCTTGGCTGGCCTGGAACCTAATGGGATCCCGTTGGAGAAGCTGATTGAAGTGACTGGGGAGAGGGAAGTCTGGGCTTCCCTGCTAAAGCTGCTGCTCCGCGACCTGCCCCAGGATAAGCAGGTAGAGGATTGATGGATGGATGGATGGAAAAGTGGACTCCAATAAGATGTAAAAATAATAACCACGTGCAGACTGATCAATAAGATAGAGTTTTGAAATAATATGAAATTGACCAAATTTAATTACCAATTAGATTTACCAAATTTACTAAATTGAGATTTATGAGGTTTCGGCCCAACGGTAGTGATATTTCCTACCTTGTAAAATAAATGCTTATAGTTATTGTGATAAAATCATTAACATGATCAATGATCATAATGATCAATTAATGACCACATAGTGGTTAATATAATTAATTATTAATAATCCAAATTAAAATAATTTAACGAAAATGGCTTTTTCCGATGTTTGTGTTGTATTAATCCACACAGTACCCAAGAAACAGCACTCAGTTTAAAAAAGGTTTGGTTACCAATGGTACAAATATATTTGGCATAGATAGTGTTTTTTTACTTTACAATAGTGAAGCAGGTATTCATCTCTTGCAGTGTTATGGGAGTTATTTAAATATATAGAGAAGCAACAGCCTGAACTAAGTGTTGAACCCATAGCTACGTCACATTTGAAAGTAAAGCATCGGAAAATAAAACTATAACAGTTGCATGGCTGAAATGCACATTTTGTTCCAGAGAGCCAATATGCCAATCTCACGCCAATTAAGCATTTCATCTTTCATCTGTGAGCTTCATCAAATTGATTCATGACAATATAATTTGGTAATTGATTGGTGGTTCTGCCAGAGGCCCTTGTTATATTTCATGTGACCTATCACCAAATTGGAGTTTATCGTCTTTGACAGATGACTGAAATGAAGCTGAAGGCTGTTGCTCTCCTCTCTATGTCATTCGAGATGTAACACTGTCAATACCTGAAGGTAGGACTTCAGCCTACAAAATGTCTTATTCATATCAGTAAATGAACTACTTCATCCTGAGGATCCTCATTCTTTCAATCATGATATATCATATAGCCATCGATCAATTTTTTTTATACTACTGGTCAGGCAGGTGCTCGAAGTTTTTATTATAGCAGAAACAATATAAATATGACATGTGCACAAAATGCTAATTTGTGGCTATTGAAAACTAATTTGTAGCACCCTTCTGGACGCTTGGGGACACAAATAAAGAGCTCCTTTCATGGAAGTGGTGAAGAAGAATTAGAGGCTGGGGCTAAACGCAATGGACGCAGTGGTAACATTGAATTTTCTTTTAGGCTGGGAATGAGCTACCAAGACATTGTGTAAAACCTGGAGAAACCTTGACAAAAACAGACTATTAAAAGACAGTTGCTTTTAACACCTGGCAGTGAGTGTTTCAGTAAAGGTGTGCACCATTTGCTAACCCAGATGCCAAAGTTGCTCATGACAATTTAGCATATCCAAACTATTTCATTATTACAAATGAGATTGTTGTGTCTGTTATATCTTTACAGTGGCTCAATATATATATATATATATATATATATATATATATATATATATATATATATTCACATTTGACTAAAAATCTGAGAATTTTGGACTGATTTCCCCAAGTCCTCAATAAAAGCAAACAAATTGCTTCTGTGTTTTAAGCAAAGCAAGATATAAGTGGAGACTGGACTTCAAAAACAAAACAAAACAAAAAATTAGCTGATCAACATTTTGACCTATTTACTGACATTTTGAGGAGTCAAACGCTGTGCATGCAGGGTGCTGGGATCCAATGTCAAATCCTTTGAGTCTCACCAAAAGGTTAAATCAGCTCTGATCAGCACATGAGACCAGGATCTATAATTCTCAAATGTAGTTTTCATACCCTTGTTCCATACATACAGTATATAAGTGGTCCCCAACCACCGGGCCGAATCACAAAGAACTTAAAGAACTGGATCAAGGAGTCAGATGTCTCCCCGTCGGTGGGCTTTGTATAATAACAACCGACTCTCTCCACATTAACTTGTCACAAATTGTCTACATTAACAACATGTAACCATTTGACTGAACTTCCATGGCTTTTTTGTTGAACAACAGATCAACTCTGTGCCACGTCATTGCATCATTGTTTAGGTCAAAATTCCTGTTGTGTGGTTAACAACTCGTACATGCAGCACAGTGAATGATGCATTCAGGAGCGTGTACTCACATGTTAAAAATTACTTTAACTATTTTAATGCCTGTTGACTGTAAAAGTGTATTTTATTTAATTATTATTCATGCTAGTTAGGCTACTGTAAATTAGATGGGGGATATATATTCGCCATTTCAATTTCCTGATTTATCATGCTGCCCTCCTCTCTCTCTCTCATTAAGAGTGTTTCAACTGTATTGATTCCTATATTATTTTTATCTTACCCACCCATCCTCCCCCATCCTTCATTTCCCTGCTACTCATTTCCATTAGAGTTGCAGGTGAGCTTTTGGAAAAGAGGCTGGGTCACCATGATATAAATAAAATGTATGAATGACAACAAACAAATCAATGTATTTTTCCATTGCAAATAAAAAATGAACAGACCTTCCACCTGTTCACAATGTCTTTCCTACAGTATATATGAATGCATTGTATAATGTGCTATGCAATGCAATTGAATACATCTCATACATGAGATAAATGCAAATGATATGCAATCATCAAATATGCAGGCGGAAGGAATTATGTGATATATGCCCTGCCGCTTCCATGTTCATTAAAATGAGAATAATTTCAACTTCATTACAATCCATTATGAGAAGCATCATATTATAATTTGATCAAATGAGATCATATCTTGAGAAGGCAGAGCAGAAAGAGGAGAACAAAATAGAAAATGCACAAGATGGTTGATTACGAGTGGGCACACATCTCATCTGACATCCATAGTGGAACCAATTCCGTCGGCAAGGGCACAGGCCTTGAAGCATTGTTCCAATTGACTTATTGAATGGGCCATCGTCTTTGGACACTTTGCTCCTATTGATGTAGTGACTCAAAATCAGAAATTTTGAACAAAAATCAGTCAGGGATTTAATTAAAACTCAAGAAACAATGAGTGACACTTCAGACAGGGCTATAGCGATAAATCAATAGTGCAATGTAAAAGAGTTTGAAATCCCTCTTTTGCCTTCTACATTCATTATTTGTATTTTCCTCTTCTTCAAAGCTTGTGCTGCATTATTTACTGGGGCCATTAAAAAGATGTGTTACTGCTCCGTGTGTTAAAGTAGCAGTAGTTTGAAAACAAGGTAAATAATTACTGTAACATCTATGTTAATTCTTACTTGTGGCATTTCACTATTATATCCGTATTTTAAAAGATGAAAATCAATTTTTTGTTTGAACATTTTTTTGCATAAATATAATTCTTTAATTTAATTATTTTATTTTGTGATTTACATTTGATTGATGTCAACTGATGTTCTCACATTTATTGACAGTGAAACTAAGAACAGGCACTAAGGAATATATTTTTTTTTTAATACGTTTAGATGTGAATTAATAAGTTCATGGGCCCTATTTTTGTACCCAGTGCATGTCGAGTGTAAAGCTCATTCTAACTGTGCGCATTGGGCAAAGTTTTCTTTCTTTTGATGTTTAGCTAGACAAGCGCAGACAGAAGAACGTAAAGACTCTCTGTACATACAGTATGTGTCATATTTGTCATAGTGGGTTCTGAATGACAAATTTCTTCAAATGTTCTTTTTTTTTAATGTGCTTGACCAATAAAGATGATTCTGATTCTGAACACAATTTCAGCTGGGAACAAAATACACGGTGAGACACAGAGTACCGTCTATTTCCCGTCAGCCTCAACTATAACACCTCATAAGTCAAGTCTCCATCCAATGTTTCGAAAAAAAATTAAGCAAATTTACTGAAAATGCGCAAAACAGACATGCAACTTATGCCCGTTTCCATCTTTTCTTCTTTTGCGAATATTTAGAGGGGACTCCGCCGCTGTAGGTGGCGGTATATACCATAGAGATGTGATCCACCAGTAATTTAAAAGAAGAAGAAGAAGAAGAACAGGAAGCAACTGTGCCGTGCAATGACGTCGTATGAGTTTTATTTTGTATTTCTTGATAAACCGTTCGCTTCTTTAATTAATTCCAAGTTTTGTGATCCCCCAAACATACCTTAGTTTATCGTCCGACATTGCTTTGGGATTACAAACGTACGCGTGACGTAATATCCGGCCGAAACATGCGACGTGTATTTGGTCTTGTCAGTGTTTATTCGCAAAACCTGTTCCCATAGCCAAAGTCGCATTTTCCTTTTTTTGATGCGCTTCAAAATCCAATTTTGGGCCCTTTTTCAAATTTCTAGCATTTCCATTCAGTTGTATTTTCCCATTTCGTAAAAATTTGAATAAAAATGGGTGGATGGAAACCCCACAACAGATCAGAGCTGGACCATTAGTCGTCACTACCCGTCGATGACAACATCCTCCTTTTGGCAAGTGCACAATGATGCAAAGTCTCGAGAAAAAAAAAAGCACACAGACCGACCACCGACTGAAGCATAAAGCACATGTTGAATATGTGGGAGCACTCTGTGAAAGGTGTGCAACGTCATTAACGGGAATTGACGATTAATAGACGTACCGTACTGTTTTATAATAAGAGATGCAGCCTTTCAACACTGATGAGAAAGCAGCATTTAACTAAATGCTGTGACTTTTGATAATAGGCAGTATGAGTATCCTAAAACAAAATAAAAATAAACTTCATTCCCCAAACAGCCATTCCAGCTTAATCAAATTAGTAATTTGTTAAGTGTTTATCAAAATGTTATCTTAACACTCAGCTACTAAAAGAAAGCTATTAATTGGTAATCCCTGATTTAAACCAAATTGCTTCCAAGTTAATTTATTGCGAGAAACCTTTTATTTTGTGATTACATTATTATGGAGAACATGCAAATACAATGTATTGATCAGCAGTGTTAAACATTCTTGATACAAATATGTCATGTGATGGTCACAAACATAAAGGGCGACAGAAAATACCAAGGAAATATAATAATAATGTATCTGGTATCTAATTGGCATACATAAGATAAAAACATTAGAGTGGAGGCCACCAACAGTAAATGCAACAAAGGACACATGTACAAAAAAGTCCTGTGTGTCATTTCGTGTGTAAATCGAACCACGACAAAGAAAGAAAATGAGAAAAAATAATATTGATAGACCTCTGTAAAAGTAATCTATGTACTTTTCTAATTATTTTTCACAATAGAAAACGGTTCGAAAATGAATGAGGGGAGGAAAAAAAGAACACAATAAAGAAGAAAAATACTGTCACCTGGAAGCAGCAATGTACATTTTTCTTTTTGGTTATTGTACTCTGGCGAAGCTGAATGGCCACATTACTTGAGAGAAGTGAGTTTCACTAGACTTAACACAGGGGAGTGATTTTTATTAGACTTTACAGAGAGAGAGAGAGAGAGAGAGAGAGGCTGACAGTTTTCTTCTTCACTCAGACGTTAGCAGTAATGTGGTGAGGTTCAACTTTGGAGTTGGATATAAAAATGTGAACAATAAAACAAGATTATTATTATTTGACCTTAATTGTCAATTATTTTCAAAGTGTTTAATCATGGTTCAATCAATGTGTAACCGTGTCCATCTGTGTGTGCCTTCCCGTGCCCTGTGTCAACCAATCAGTGCTCTCAGTCTTCTTGTAGCCACGCCAAGCCAGTCCAAGCCAAGTCACATCCATTCCAAGTCACATCCATTCCAGGCAATTCTAGCCAAGTCAGGCCAGGTCGAGTCAAGTTAAGCCAAGCCAGTTCAAGGCAAGTCAAGCCACCTCACCATTTTCAGCTCACCTATTCGTCACTGTTTCAATTAAAGTTTTACGTGTTGCACACACCTGTCTCGCTGCCTTGCTTCCCTGCATTCAGGTCCACCTTCCCTCAATCCTCGTTCCAAACATGACGGTTGTTATAACAGACATGAGTTGGAAAATGGTCACATTCAATGATGTCTGACACTGTAGATGTGTTCTCTTCACGGATGAATCACGGCTTTAACTGTACTCGGCAGATGGCAGACAGCCTGTAAGAAGTCAATGTTGTGTTGCTGATGTCAATGTTGTGGATCAAGTGGCCAATGGTGGTGTTATGGTTAGAGATATGTTACAGACAAAAACACAGGTTCATTTCATTGAGTTTTTTTTGTTTTGAATGCACATAGGTACTGTGATGAAATACTGAGGCCTATTGTTTGGTAACACTTTATAAGTAGTACACGCTATTAAGCACTAGTAAAACTGAATTCAGAATTTATTATGCATGTATCTGACATGAATAATCATCATTATGTAGTTAATAAACACAATTATACATGTTTTAATTCTATTATGATGATCATATATTCATCCTATAACATGCCCCATGATTGCATTCTCATACTTTATAAAAGATGGATTCACCATTTATTTTCTTTCATTTCAACAGGTTCTTCTTCTGAAGCAACTTTATCAATTATATGGTGTTCCTTTTCATAGTTTCCTCAATAATAATCTTCCTCAGTTCTGATTTTATAAAGACATGCTGCATTGCTATGATCTGATCCATAAATAGCACTTTCGATATGTCATAAATGTGGGACAAAGGACTACCGATCTGCACTTCCACAACGTCATCAACCTGTCAGTGAAAGGCGGCAGCATTCAACGTGGAGATAATGACTGGTTTTCTGACCCTCCTCTCCTCGCACCCCACACACATCCTCTATACAGTATACACTAAAACTGGACATTTAGGAATGGGCTTTTCATTTGGGGGGTGATGATATGCCATACCTGATTATCTTGGCAAAAGAGGAGTGCACACAAAAGGTGCCTTTTGTGTGTATATATATATATATAAATCTTCCGAGTTCAATTAATGAATAATGTAAGCATAAACAAAAATGTTGCATACGGTACATATTTTTTGTTCAGTTTATGTGGATACAGTTCCTTTCAGTGCTATTGCCACACAGACACAATTCAAGAATGTCCTGCTTTCTCACTTTCCCAGCAGCTAATAGTCCTGTATGTAAACAAAGATAAAGATAATTGCAAAAAGGACTTGTTAGTAATACACAGCAGCTTTGCATAGTTGATCTTTCCTAAATGTCTTTTGATGTTTTAAAATTGCGAGTGGCGATCAAGCAGGCTTAAACGACACCAATCATAATGCATAGCCATGTCTTAATGCTCAACGTTTTTTTTATTTTTATCTTTGGTTGTTGACATCCCATTCAATGAAATTGCTACCAGTCTCACGCCCTACAGCCAAAAGGGATGTGCAGCAAAGAATTGTGAAGACTGTTAAACTTTGGTGACATAAAGGTTAATAGAGACACTGTCGGTCAAATGAGATTGTATTGCAAAACAGATGTGACCGATCTAGCCCATGTCAAATCCTGTTTATACTGTATCTTACTGCCATGGACAAATCAGACATATGTATGTCACATAATAAAAACAAAATCTGAATTGGGATACTTTTGCCTGTAATGTGAATAAAGCCTTAGTGTATCCATGCATTTAAATATGAAACGGATGATCATGACGTATTCGTTGAAAAGCTGGTATTCCCAGCATAGGAACATTACTCATAAAACAATTGCTATCTACTAAGTCACTTTATGCCCCCCAGTTGTATGTATATTGTAAAGGAATGTATAGACTATATTCAAGCATTATGTTAGAGAAGGAGCAGCATTTAGGACAACATTTTTATTGATAAAGGACCTTTCTGATATGGTGGAATTACACTGTTGTAAAAGATCAATCACAAATAAAGAACTTCCGTCACAATCAGTGGTGGACTTTCAGTGGAAAAAAATGATGAGCATGTTCTGCCCTATTTTCGTGCCCAAAGCAAGTCTAGTGCAAAGTGCAGTCTAATTGTGTGCATGGATCAAGTAGTTTATTTTGATATTTTCATTGACAGGAGCAGTTAGAAAAGTGTGATTGCACTGTTGTGGGAATTAACATAGCCGACGGATTCCTGGCCAATCGAAGCAGCTCCTCTTATTTTCCTTAAATCCAGTGCAGGTGACGTGCCCGGTCTGCATTGCGGAGCCAGAAACAGACTCGTTTTACGTTTATACAAAGCTGCAAGAAGCTCTCTATGATGTAAAGTTGACGACTGTAAAGGTAGGCATTTTTTTCACCAATGGAATTATGTGTAGTATTAAAAAGATACATAAATAAAATATTGGCTCTGATTATCCAGATCTGCATGAAATTGTAATTCATTCATTCATCATTTTTTGCTTTTTGGAGATTAGTTGAGTAATTTATTAAAATGAATATGCAAGTTTTATAACAATGCACAGACATTGTGTACACATGGTTTTTGGTTAAGCATGTCAAACCATGCCAGCGCTCAGAAGTCCATAATGCAAGTATACTTTAATTTTCCTAATATATGTAATCATTTTTCAAGGTTTTTGATTTTATCAGTAAATCTTGTATGGATAAATACAATTTGCAGTTTCAGTTCCAAACATATTTTATTTGACGAGTCTACTGAATGATTTAAGTTGAATTTGCAAAGAATCCAAGTAACAGGAATGTGATTTTTTTGGCTGAGTTCAGACTCAGACTGTCTTCGCAACTATGAAAAACGAGTCATTGTTTCCATGACAACAAGTGACACTTTCAACTTGGTATGCAGTAACAATGCTGTTGTTGCATGCAGATGAAGAAAACATTAAAGATAAAGCCTGTCAGAAACAACTGCGCTTTACAGGTAACAAACTAATCGAATTATGAGAAGAGACAGTTTTGTTTTGTGTTTTTTTTTCCCCAGCCATAAGCATACAGTACATTAAAGCACATGGTTGTACATTTGAAAATGTTCATAGCTCATAAGCATTACATCAATAAAGTATGCATTTGACTGACAATATAATCATATTCACTTGTTCTGATTAAAGTCCGGGACTAATGAAGATATCAAATTAATGCGAAAAATACCACATGATGATTAATTAGTAATATTTGTGGTGCTGGGTTATAAAAGTTTTGGATTTAATTGTTTTTAATTTTATTTAGAATTTAATTATTTTTTAATTTAGTTTTAATTAATTCGTTTTTAGACCAAGTTTATTAGGTTTTATTAGATTTTTTTTAAATTTAGATTTTAATGCTCCTTTTTATAAGTTTTAGTAGGTGTTTTACTTTTTTTTTTTTTTTTAATATATGGAGTATTCTCGAGTGCAAGATTAAAAAACAAAAAAAAGGATTGTGTAAGTAAATACAGTTCTTAAACGATTGTTTGACCTTCCTTCTTCTGGACGGCCGCACAGTAATGCTGAAATAAGTACATTTAAAATGAATGCTGAATTCTGATATGATAAAATAAAATGATATGAATTAATAAAGATGAAAATGAATCCTAGTTTCACTATGGTTGTTAGTTTTATAAACATAAGTAGAATTTTCAGTTAGTTTTTTTTTTTTTAATCATTTTAATTTTATCTTACGAAATTCAATGTTCGTTTTAGTTATTTTGTTAGTTTTCATTTGCATTAAATTCACACTACAACACAAAATTGATTTTACTATTTTTCTGGAACAAAACAAATTTCCAAATGATATAAAATGTTGACATAGAAAGATCTATAAAATGAGCTGCATATTTTTTAAGCCCATTGTTAATTCCTTTTGCATGCTTGTTGAAAATCAAGATGCTCTACATTAGACTGGACAGGCAGAGTAGTCTGAATGAATTAGGACTGCTCACTACTTTTGCCCTGTGTTCAGCTTGGCAACGTGCATCACTTTCAAGTCCAAACTGAATGTGGGTCACACAGCGCTCTGCTTGTGGTCTCTGTGGTCTCGCTCTGCATAAATAACAGCACATCAGTAGCTACATCAAACAGGGTCCATCGGCCTGAGACCAGACTCATTGTGCCAAATGTTGGTGCAGAATTTCTTGTTTCCTCAGCTGTGACCACCAAAGCACAGAACCCTAGAACCCAAGAATGTGATAGTATATCACGTTGGCCACTCTGAGCCAGCCACAAAATGAAAAGTGGCAGTGGTGTAACTGCTATTGCAACTGTAACTGCTCTTAGCCTCTTAAGAGTCACGTTAATATAAAATATCTCATTACTGCCGTGTATTCCAGGGGTCACCAACCTTTTAGAAACCAAGAGGTACTTCTTGTGTACTGATTAATTTAAAGGGCTACTAGTTTGATAAACACTTCTGAAAAATTCATTTAATCAATTATCTTGTTCATGATTATTGTTATGAACTAAACAAATTGCAATTTTTGCAGAAATTGTGTGGGAATGCTGAAAGCTGAATGCTAAACTGAGTGCTTAAGAAGTAAATTGAAAGATAAATTAGGTGAAAATTACAAAGTATTACTTGAAGTTAAATGAGTCACTGGGAGTGTGTATATATATATATATTGTATATAAATGATATCTCTAGACAAATCACACAAGTTAAAATTGTGGTAAATTCAATTGAAATACAAAGAGTAAAATTTATTGGCGTAGTTATTGATGAAAAAATATGTTGGAAGTCACTCATAGATAACGTCAAAAGGAGAAATGTCAAAAATTATAGGGATACTCTCTAAAACTAAGGATGTCCTGAATAAGAAATCATTATACACATTATATTATTATTATTATTATTACCATATATGACCTATTGTGTGAAAATCTGGGGAAACACATATAAAACAAATACCAATCCTGTTTTCAAACTGCAAAAAAGAGCCATAAGAATTATTAATCAATCAAAATATACAGAACCAACACATTCTCTATTTATTAAATAAAATACAATGATATTTTACGACTTAGTCGAGTTTAAAATAGCACAAATAATGTACAAAGTACACAACAATCTACTCTGCCACAGTACTCAGAAGCTGTTTGAATTCAGAGAGAGTCCTTATGACATAAGGGCTACAAGTGTCTATGAATTTTTTTTAAACAAGAACAAATATTAAGCAGTGTTTCTGTAAAAGGTGTTAATTTGTGGAATAATTCTGGAACTGACCTAAAAAGATGTGTCACTTACTGAATTAAAAAAAACTTTTAAAAGCAAAGTTAAAAAAGAAATACTTAAATCAGACATGAGCTGTTAAAATTGTATAAATGTTGTATTTTTTAATGATGCATCAGTATAAGTGTAATGACAATTGTATATGTGAGTATGATGATATGATTTATGAATGTATTATGGTACTGTATATGACTATGAATTTCATGTATATATGTTGCTGGCAAATGTACGCGTGTCAAAGTGCACTACCAGGTTTATACATGTTTCTTTTATTGAAATACATTACCCTATTATTGTATAAATAATGAAATAAGTCAAAAATACAACGAATAAGGGGTAGAACTCGATACGTTTTTAACTTCTTCCTACTCCCTTTTGAACATATAAACCGTGACTAATGCTTGTATAAGGGCTTTTTTCTCTCTTCTTTTAAATCTTAATTTTATTTTCTGCTACTTGTTTATATGTTTATATGTTCAATAAACAAATCAATCAATAAATCAATAAATCAAGCAATCAATAAAAAGAAAACTTGAACTATAATATGGTGAAGGTGGGATTCGAACCATCGCCTCCTGTTTATTAGTCAAAGCTCCGCTGGACTATGCACTGGGCCATTGCTACCCTAGAAAAATCTGTGACATTGTAATTGTAGTGAATGATAAATGAATAAAAAGAGAACTTGAACTGCAACCTGGTGGAGGTGGGATTTGAACCACCACCTCCTGTTTACCAGTCAATGCTCCACTGCACTAGCTGAAGAGTTCCCTAAGTGGGGTTTGAACCCAGATCTTCCAGGGTGGCAGGCAACTGCTCAAACCACTGAGCTATTGCTGCCATAGAAAAATCTGTGACATATATGCATGTGTTTACATTTTCAAATGATCTCACACCATTGCTAGGAAATCACAATGTCATAAAACTGGTGAGCTATATTTAGAACAGGCCCACAGGCTACTCAAGTGGCCCTGTGGGGCTACATAGTTTAGAGCCCCGTGTTCGTGACCACTGGCCTATGCTGTTCTGTGTCATGGAATACTGGTGTCTATCCCTGCAGCTGAAGGGTTAGAGGCACCATGGGCAGATCAACAGTTAGTCATTTAACCTGACATGCATAAATTTGAACTGTGGGGGATGCCTGACGTGAATCTACACAAGAATAGAAACACCACAAATATAGGCCTGAGTCAAAAATACACCCAGGCATGCAAAGAAATATATATAAAGTAATAGCCACTCATGCATGATTTCAAATATAAAATAGTCAAGAAATTTACCATGTACTGCTCAGGAGCTTCTCCATGGAAGATAATGAGGCTGCCCGCAACGAGGTAATATTGAATACATGTGATGCTTTCCAGACTCTTGTTAAATCCTGGTGATATGGTCTTAAACCTTTGACAGTGCCATTCACAGCCAGGGAGGATATTTTTATCAGGACATTATGGACTATCTTGAGATAGTTTCATTGTAAGTTTAGACAATATACGATACTAGCCACCTCTTAAACTGTGTTAAAAAGACACTCTTATCTTACTAAAGGCTGATATTTTAATGATATTACACGAAAACCGGACCTGGCATGAAGCACTTTCATAAATAAATACATTACATTTTCATAAATAAATACGTAAAACTATGACACTCCGACAGACATCGCAGCATAGGTGGAAATGGGAGGTGTAGCTACTCTAAGTAATGTTATTTTTCTTTGCAAAATTTGAGACAGAAAAGCAGTACAATTGTTTTTGTCAAGCCTAGCGTCTTCTGTTAGCTGAGCCTTAACAGACTATGGGCCAAATCCACTAAGAATGCGTTGCGTCCGCTAAAAGTGCTAAATATTGCTCCACAACTGCACCCACAGCTTGCTCCCTGTTAAACATTCTATTCACTAAAGATATTGCTCAAATGATATACCAGCACAAACATACCCACAAAGTTTGACAGCTGAGAGAAAATGTGCGCCTGATTTACCACACATGGCAATGTATTTGTGTCGAGGAGAGTATATTAACACTTGCGAGAAAGATGACATTATCAGAAAGCGAGGTTGGACCGAGGAGAGGACGATGACAACGACATTTGTTCATTCATTTAATGTCCATAAAATACAAATTATTAGTGCGATCATCTTTTATATTTTCAGTAGCTGACGTGGTCATACAGTGGAGATGGATTTTCACATAGCATAACGGAGTGTTAAACCATCTGTCATGTGAAAATTAGCGCAATATAGTTTACACCAACCTCCCATCTAAGTTGTTTGTGTCACTCAAACTTCATGTGGCTATTAGCGCTGACGTTTGGGAATAAGACGCTGTTTATCAATAAGTCTCATTTGCATAAAGGTGGGCAATTTCTCCGCCAAATGCATGCAAATTACTTAATTTACGTACACACTAAAACTCCCGGCGCACTGTGGCGCAATCTGGTTGACAGTGCAGTTAGCACTGAATGTCCCCATCTGCGCCTAAGCCCCTATCCCACTGAACTGCGAACATTGCTGAATGCCGCAAATTTTGAATTAGCAAAATATGAGGTTGTCGTCTCTGTCATTATGCAACATATCTACGATGTGTTTGCGATGTAAAAGTGACATTTGAGACAACACGCGACTTAACGTAAAATTTGATTCAAATTGACCCACAAAACATTATTTTTATTATTTTTTGTTTCCTTTTTACTAAAATATGTAATTATTGGACATTTTTGTCCAGTCAGTCATTCCCGTGATGCGTTTGCATGCAAGCAACCCCTGTTAAATTTGGACTTATTTCCTGGTCTAATTGTGTGCTATAAAAATTAGTATAGTGTCGTCAAATCTTCTTCTTTTCCTTTGGGCTTTTCCCTTCAGGGGTCGCCACAGCGAATCAGTTGCCTCCATCTAACCCTGTCCTCTGCACCCTCTGCTCTCACACTAACTACCTTCATGTCCTCTTTAACTACATCCATACACCTCCTCTTTGGTCTTCCTCTAGACCTCCTGCCTGGCACTTCTGCCAATATAGTGACTATCTCTCCTCTAGACATGTCTAAACCATCTCAGTCTGGCCTCTCTGACTTTATCTCCAAAGCCTCTAACATGTGCTGTCCCTCTCATGTACTCATTCCTGATTCTATCCACCCTGGTCACTCCCAAAGAGAACCTCAGCATCTTCATCTCTGCCACCTCCAGCTCTGCCTCCTTCCTGTCTTTTCCTCAGTGGCACTGTCTCCAGACCAAACAACATCGCTGGTCTCACCAATGTTTTATAAACCTTTCCTTTCATTTTAGCTGAAACTCTTCTATCACACATCACAACTGACATGTTTCCCCACCCGTTCCAGCCTGCCTGCACACGCTTCTTTACTTCTTTTCCACACTCTCTATTGCTTTGGACTGTTGACCCTAAATACTTAAACTCCACCGTCTTGGTCTCTTCTACCTGTAACTTCACTCTTCCACTCGGGTCTCTCCCATTCACGCACATATATTCCATCTTGCTACGGCTAACCCTCATTCCCCTCCTTTCCAGGGCAAACCTCCGTGCCTCTAACTTCTCCTCCACCTGCTCTCACTACAGATCACAGTGTCATCAGCAAACATCATAGTCCATGGAGATTCCTGTCTAACCTCATCTGTCATCCTGTCCATTACCATAGCTAACAAGAAGGGGCTCAGAGCTGATCCCTGACGTAGTCCCTCTCCCACTTTGAACTCCTCTATCACACCTCACCACTGTCTTACAGTCCTCATACATGTCCTGCACTACTTGAACATACTTCTCTGCCACTCCAGACTTCCTCATACAAAACCACAGTTCCTCTCTGGGCAACTTGTCATAAGCTTTCTCCAGATCTACAAAGACACAATGCAGCTCATTCTAACCTTCTCTGTACTTCTCTATCATCTTCAAAGCAAATAATGTATCTCTGGTACTCTTTTTTGGCATGAAACCATACTGCTGCTCACAAATGTTCACCTCTGCCCTCAGTCTAGCTTCAACTACTCTTACCCATAGCTTGATTGTGTGGCTTATTAGCTTTATTCCTCTGTAGTTGCCACAATTCTCCACATCTCCCTTGTTTTTAAAAATGGGCACCAGCACACTTCTCCTCCATTCCTCAGGCATCTGCTCACTATCTAAGATCTGTTGAACAACCCAGTCAGAAATTCTACTGTTACCTCTTCTAGACACTTCCACACCTCCACAGTGCCTTTCCACTCTTCATCCTCTTCAATGCCCTTCCCATTTCATCCTGACTAATCTTTGCTACTTCCTGGTCCACAACAGTCACCTCTTCTATTATTTGTTCTCTCTCATTTTCCTCATTCATCAAATTTTCAAAGTACTCTTTCCATCTTTCCATCACACTACTGGCATCTGTCAACACACTTCCATCCCTATCCTTTATTACCCGAACCTGCTGCACGTGCACGTCCTTTCCATCTCTGTCTCTTTGCCTTGCCAACCTGTATAGATCAGTCTCTCCCTCCTTACTGTCCAACTTAGCATACAAGTCATTGTAAGCCCCTTTGTTTGGCCTTTGCCATTTCTATTTTCACCTTACGCTGCGTTTCCCTGTACTCCTGTCTTCTTGTTTCAGTTCTCTCAGTGTCCCACTTCTTCTTAGCTAACCTCTTTCTCTGGATCCACTTCTACACCTCGTCATTTCACCACCAAGTCTCCTTATCTTCCTTATCCTTCCAGATGACACACAAAGGACTGTCCTACCTGTCTCCCGATCACATTTGCTGTAGTTGTCCAGTCATCTGGAAGCACCTCCTGACCAACCAGAGCCTCTCAACTCCTTCATGAAAGTCATACAACACTCTTCCTTTTTCAGCTTGCACCATTTCGTCCTCTGCTCTGCCTTTGCAGTCTTTGTCTTCCTCACCACCAGAGTCATCCTACACACTACCATCCTATGCACCATCCTATGCACCGTCTACACAAGATGTAGTCTCCCTGTGTATGCCTACCTCCACTCTTGTAGGTCACCCTATGTTCCTGCCTCTTCCGGACGAAAGTATTCACGGCAGCCATTTCAATTATTTTTGTAAAGTCAACCACCATCTGTCCTTCTGCGTTCCTCTCCTGGATACCAAACTTGCTCATCGCCTCCTCATTACCTCTGTTTCCTGCACCAACATGTCCATTGAAGTCTGCACTAATGACAACTTTCTCACTTCTAGGGTTGCTCTGCATAATTTCATCCAAAGGTTCTCCTCTTCCAGCTCACATCCTACCTGTGGCGCATACCCACTAACAAAATTGATCATCACACCTTCGAGTCCTAGCTTCAGGCTCATCACTTTATCTTTATACCCTTTTTACCTCCAGGACGTTCCTAACAAACCATTTCTCTTCCTATCTACACCAGGATAAAATAACTTGAACCCTGCTCCTAAACTTCTAGCTTTGCTCCCTTTCCACCTAGTTTCCTGAACACACAGTATGTCAAACTTCCTCCTCTGCATGTCAACCAGCTCTCTACCTTTTCCTGTCATAGTTCCAACATTCAAAGTCCCTACTCTCAGTCTCAGACTCTTGGTGTTCCTCTTCTCTTTCTTCCTACGAACACACCTTCCTTCTCTCTTTCTTTGACCAACAGTAGTCGAGTTTCCACTGGCACCCGGTAGGTCAACAGCACAGATGGCAGTCTTTAACCTGGGCCTCGACCGATCCGATATGGAAGTCATATATTTGATTTGCATGTTTGATTTGGCCAAAGTTTTTTGACATAATTTAGATATCACTCACGTCAGGTTTTTAATATTCTTCCTTGGAGAAAGAAAGGGGGGAGAAGACATTTTTAGAAGTGGCTGGAGCGGAGTGCGACATAGCCGATTATGCGCAACCAGTCCGTACGGTGGCATTATGAATGAAAACCGTGACTGATTGTTCCCCAAATTTCTGAGTACATGTGCAGACATATGTTAATTATAGTCCAAAAATATTAGAACCAAGCTTAAATAATTTGGATAATATTTAAGAGGGAAGCGCTGCCGCACATTTAATAATAATAATAATAATAATAATAATAATAATAATGAACAATTTCGAATATTATCAAAAATGTTGCAAGTTACGTTCTATTATTTCCAGACTATGATTGTCACATGTCTGCACATGTACTCATACATTTGGTGACAATCAATCGTGTGTTTTTTTTATTTACATAAAGTGTCATGATGTTTTGTGTTTAGCGGCCGGGAGTCATCACGACGTGAACAATAATAATGATAATAATAATGATAATAATAATGATAATAATAATAATAATGATAATAATAATGATAATAATAATGATAATAATAATGATACTGCAAATTTAGTTCTAATATTTATTTTCAGACCATCATTAGCACATGTATGCATAAATTTTGGCAACACGCTTTTCATTCATAATGTCACCAAAACGAACCTGTTGCTGCATGTCGCTGCTGTGACTGTTTTGTCTTTCCTTATTTCTCAAAGGCAGAATATATGAAACCTATCACAATTATGTCAATACTTGATGACACCATGCGCATTTTATAGCGCAATATAGTCCAGGAAATAAATCCCCCAAAAACAGTGCCGTTTGTCCCCCTGCACGCACCACTTTATAGCGATGACGTGCTGCCCAAAAAAAGGCGTACTACATGGTCATCATTTTGACACTTAATCGGCTTAAACCTTTTTTATTAGGGAGTCGGATGCCATTGATAGAGCCTATATACCCGCACAGCAACATCTGCATGCGTTTTGGAGGAATATCATCCTGACTGCACGCGGTGGGCTGGGGCACATTGAGCACTCGTAAAACATGAAATACAAACTAGAAAACATGTTCAACACATGTCTCCAAACAAGCTTTTTGTTTTTCGTTTTTGAAATATGATTTCAATGTGTGTGCTGTTCCAGGCAGAGCCGCACTTTCCAAACAGAGCGAGCTCCACCTGAAAGCAAGCGCTCTCTCACCGTAGTATATGGGCGTCAGAGTGAATTTATGAATGGGACCTCGTATAGAACTTTGCCGACACATTTATGACAAAATACGATGAATTACGACGGCATTACAAACAAATGCACATGTTGGTGAAACAATGGATTCGCAATGGCGACAACTATGAATAACTCTAAACACAAATATGACATATTCCGACCAATTCCGAAACCTGTCGAACTCTGGCGAAACGCAACTTTTGCAACGTTCGGCAACACTCGCAACTCAGTGGGATAGGGGCTTTAGTGGATTACAAACTCACTGATTGCTCCATTAAAAAAGCTATGCAAACCTTTAGTGGATCTGGCCCTAAGACTTTTCCTATTTCCTATAATTTTTGACACTTTTCCAAACAACAAAACCCCTCAAGACTTTATAGCATACTAAGCTTGATAAATGAATCAGTGGAAATATTTTCATGCATTTACTGGCACATCATATTTTGATCCATCCATTTTCTGAGTGAATTTTAAAAAATAAATCCAAATCTTCGCTCTCATTTAACAGACACTACTGGCAATAGTGTTAATTTCGCCTACGAAAACTAAACAAAAATAATTTCGTCAACACATATTTATCACCGGACTAAAACTAAACTAGACTAGACTAAAACCCTCACTAATAAACAATAACTGGGACTAAATCAGTATGCATTTTTATCGACAAATGAAGACGAGACGAAAATGTACTTCACTTAATAAAAACTGGACTAAAATCTATGGAGATTTTAATTCATTAACAAAAACGAGACAAAAATTATATGATTTTGTAAAATCTTGCCTGCTAATCTGTCACTGTGACATTCAAGTGACACACCCTTTCAAATCTGCAGCTAGCGAGTGCAACATGCCCAAACACATGAAACAGACAGGAGGTGGATTTACGGTGAAAAGTATAAAAAAGAAAAAGAAAAAGAAAAAAAGAAGTAAACTATAGTTATAATTTAACATTAATTCAACGGCTATAACATTCCAACAATAATGTTTATTCAACCGCTAAGTAATTCTGGATAATTTACTACCTTATAGTATATAGTAGCCACTTGATGATATACTTTAATTGCGTGTGAAGTTGTTTTCATCAAAATATGAAAGAATATTTGATCTCAAATAGTTTTAGATGAAATGATCAGCATAATCTGCTGAGACTAAATTTAAAAATGGCGGATAAAATTAACACTACCTGGCAACCAATAATAAAGTTTATTTGTCGGCCAAAGAAACAAATGTTGTTACACTTATTAGAAACACTTACTAAATACTTGTCAACAACAAAAAATATACCTGAATGGATTTACAAAGAATAACTGAAGAAGAATGTTACACATTTATTTAAATTTCCAAATTTCTTTGTGCAGGCAACAGAACTGAAGGAGTTCCCTCATCAGCCATTAAATGCACTGCACTCGCTAAATCCACTTTCTGCCTCTTCTCTCTTCCTCATTCAAATCATTGGTTTATTTTTTCAAACTACTCAAACTATTATTGGGCAAAGTTATGCTCATTTGGGCTACTCAGACCTATTGTAATATTAGCGAAGCAATATTACTATGAAGAGAAGCACTCTTATCATTAAATCACTTGCATTTACCTAAAATTAAACACTTCAATAAGCATTATTTTTCATCATGTATGTACTATAAGTGTGAAAATATAATGTGGTATTATTAGCACATAATCCCCTCTGCATAGCATGCCCAGAAAGTGTGCAAGAAGCAGAATCCGAGACAGCTGGGGGTTGGATTGTATTTATTTATTTATTTTTTTCAGCAGAGTGGAGCCTGTGATCCTTGAGTTGAAGGAGCTTTACTCTCCCCAGACATGCTTCCTGCACACACAGCAATACTGCCAAGCTCAAGCCTGATTGGAGAGGACAGGCCGGTCCACTATGCTAGCAAAGTGTTTGGGATTCGGCATATGCAACAGCGCCCTGGCATAGGTATCAGTCCGGTGGGCTTTGATTGGCAGAAGAAGCCAACATGGCTCACTCACAGAACACCTGATGACAGGACGGTTTCACCAGATAAGACTGTCTTGATGCTGCCCACATGACAGCCAGCTAGCTCAGACATTGTTTTCAAAATGCTGCCTTTAACCTGGGTATTGCTGCACATTGTGAGAGGAAATCACTCGTCAGTGGAACATCGCTCAGCCCACCACAGCGGAATGATAGACAAGCAAGCAAGCAGGCAGGACAAATAGTGTATGCTGGCGTGCTCCACAACCTCCGATAAGTGTGTCAAAAGCTTGACTCAAAAGTACGGAAGAGGATTAGGGCCAGTGAGAAGAAAAAAAAGGGTTGGCAGGATTCTTACTTCATTCTCTGAATTCTGACTTTAAAGTGAGAATTCTGACTTTAATCACATAATTCTGTGATTAAATGACTTTTAAGTGAAAATTCTGAGATTTAAATCAGAAATCTGAGATTAAAGTCAGAATTCTCATTTTAAAATCAGAATTCTGAGAATAAAGTGAGATTAAAATCAGATTAAAGTGAGAATTCTGTGATTAAAATCTGACTTTAAAGTGAGAATTCTGATTTAAATGTCAGAATTTTCACTTTAATCTTAGAATTCTGACTTTGTGACGTAGAGCTATGAATTGTGTCATGAATTGTAAAAATTCTGACTTTAATCACATAATTCTCCCTTTAATCAGATTTTAATCTCACTTTACAGTCATAATTCTCACTCTATTCTCAGAATTCTGACTTTTAAATGAAAATTCTGACTTTTAAATGAAAAGTCTGACATTAAAGTAAGAATTCTGACTTTATAGTGATAATTTTGACTTTAAAGTCTTATAGCCTGGGTATTGCTGCACAGTGTGAGTGGAACATGGCTCAGCCCACCACAGGGGAGTGATGGTCAAGCAGGCAAGAAGGACAAATAGCGTATGCTGGCGTGCTCCACAACCTCCGAGAAGTATGTCAAAAGCTTGACTCAAAAGCTTTGACGCCTAATGGCATTAGAGTTTTGAGCAGACAAGGTGCCTGGAGTGCATTATTAAGTGTAATGAATGTCAGCGTACTGAGCCCATCAGACACATCAGGTGCCAATTATAAAGGTGAGCCTTGATTTGGTTCGGAACACAAGGCACCAAGGAGCACCTCATTTGGCCTGACTGACATCTGCCTCATTAAATTGAAGATACAAGCTACGGGAAAAAAAGCGACCATCCTTGCCTCCAGGCTTCTGTGGGCACCCTAAGAATGCACAGGGATACACATTTTCCCAGTTTTGTCACCATTGAGCTCAATTTCTTACATATTATTGATGAGGTGGAAGGCGAATGGAATATTAATGTGAAAAGTCAGTGTAACATTTGGAGCTGATTAGATACTGTTTTGCACCATAGTTTCAGTATTTGGCAAGCCAGTTAATTCATTAGTCAACACTGAATAGTGCTTCGAATGTTCACGCACAAAGAGGTAAATAAAGCATTCATGGGTATCATTGCCTGGGGCAGCTAGAGAAAAACTCTATTGATTTTGCTGGAGTGTTCTGAAATAATGGTCACAGATGTGTCAAGGCATTCATCAAACCGTCTCAGTGAGCCAAAACCCTCAATGCAGTAAAACGCCAATATGCTGCTCCCTTCCAACAGACTAATCGGAAATCTTTGCTACAGTTTGTGGTGGCAGTTTGGCAACTTGATTCAAATAACTCTCAGCCAATCATACCGTAAAACCCCGTCTATAATGCGCCCCCTCCAAAATCATCCATCAAATGCTGTCCCCCCCACTGTACTCATGCATAATACAGTCCCCTGATTTGCTGGCATCCTTTATTGCACTGGCCAATATATTTTTTTTTCCGTCGAGTGCCAAATACATTTTAATGATTTGAGTAATTCTGGGCTGCTGAATAAAAAAAAATGACATTCAATTATTTGAAATGATTCTAATTTTAGATAGATTAATATTCTTGACAATTAATTGATTGATAATTCATTTGGAGGTATTACAAATGCCTTTTGTTTATTCTGTGATAAAAGTGAAACAAACTTGTTTACTGCTAATATTGAAAAAACTTCACTGCAGCAGCCAGTTTGTAGCGTCATGCTTTGTACATCGCAGGCAAGCGTATTGTTAAAAAAAAAAGAAAATCCCCTGCGATTGTTTAGGCAGTGGTTATTTTGCCGTTACCGGCAACCCTCCTGCGAGCGTTATTTTGCCGTGAATATCTCTGACTGGTCAATGATCAGAGGAGCGAGAAATTGCAGTGATTGCTTGAAGACATTACTAGCCAGAATGAATAACACAAATGTGCATGTTTACGCAGCTGCGAGCGTTATTTTGCCGTAAATGTCTCTGATTGGTCAATGATCAGAGGAGCGAGAAAATGCCGTGATTGCATGTAGACATTACTAGCCAGTATGAATAACACAAATGTGCATGTTTACACAGCAACGCGACAGCAACGCGACAGCAACGCGACAGCAACGCGACAGCAACGCGACAGCAACGCGACAGCAACGCGACAGCAACGCGACAGCAACGCGACAGCAACGCGACAGCAACGCGACAGCAACGCGACAGCAATGCGCACGTTATCTTAGCGTCAAATAGATGGCAATTTTCCAGTGACGGTAAAATAAACACAGAGGACTTTTTATATTGGCCAAACAATACGCGACCGCTTCAGTATTAACCAACCACCGTCTGCTTTTTTTTTTTTTCAAAAGGAGTGCGTCTAATTAAGAATGCTCCAGTAATGAACTTTTGTTCACGCCAAACAACAAGAGTCGTTTCCATGTCCTCCTCGCGTGTCATTAACCTGCGCATCCTCTTAACTTTAACGGCAACAGTTTTCCTGCACAATTTGCAAACCATTGTATTTATTTTATTTTTTTTGCATCATATCTGACCTCTTGTAAGTTGTAACCGAACAGGCTCCACAAGACAAAGGTAGCTCACTACCACTTTGCCGAAAACGAGACAGTACTGGCTCAAAAGCTCCAACATTGTTTTTATGCAGCAGCGAACGATGTACGTATGTCCAAATGGACACGAAGACGTATGATGTTACACATTACGTCATCACGTCAATTTCACAATATGTAAAAAATTTTATCACCCAGAAAAATACACCGGTAATATCGTAGAAGGTATGATATGGAACACCCCTAAAACTGACTTTATTTCATTCTGTTCTGTTGGGTTTGATTGTCAATATGTTCAAATGGATGGTAATGATAGTTAATCTATATTTTGCCAAAATAAACTATTAACATACATAAACAAAAATTTGGATATTGAAACAAATTCACTGAGCAGAGTGTCATTTTATTTAAAAAAATCCATATAAAGATAAGGGTAGCCTTACTAACACTAGACAAAGTGCAATTTCTGCAGAATGCTGAAAGCTGAATGCTAAGCCGAATGCTTATGAAGGAAATTGTAATGTAGGTAATGTTGAATCAGATTATATATATCCAGGATGGCGTGAATTTTTTAAGCAAACTGAAATTTGAACGATGCTTCCAGCATTCCCACAATTAAAACAAACCACACCAATGAATAATTCCTTCCTTGGCAAAGTTGACATGGACAATTATCCAAAAATCTGCTCATTTGCACTATTTGGAAGTGCACAATCAAAGAAAGTGCACCAAGAAACCTGTTGCTGTTCCTTAGAATTTTGAAATTGACTTACTACTTTAAAGCAGATTCTCCTGGGTCAGTGCTAGGTGTCTCACATTATGTTCTTTGGTTGGTGGCACTGATTATTAGGCCAGTACATCACAGTAAACAAGTGCAGCAAGAGTGGGTTGACCCATGAGAGGTTTTAGAACTCTATATACTGAGCTCTGTTTGAGAAAGGATCAGGTCAACTGAAAAGAGCTTGACCTCATCTGACTGCAGTAATAGCCAGTGCGTGCATCACCAACAGACTAAACCTGTAAAAACTTGGGAGTTGAGCATGCGGCTTTGTACAATCACAAGCTGGAAAGTGTGAGCAGTTTTAGTAATCTTTACTTTGCTATATTTTGACATGAGATTCCCACTAGGCAGTGCTTCTCAATTATTTTTTTGTTACGCCCACCCCATTCCCCTCTCCAAACTCAAGGATGAATAAAATATTTTGCACCCGCCCCCATCTCTCCACCATGATTATAACAGTATAATTTGTCTATAAATTGTAAGTATATGATTCATCTTTAGCAAACCATGCCCCCAAACGATCAAAGTATGTCAAGCTTGTGTCTTGCCCATTGACTTCCATTGTAACCTCGATCCAGAAAACTTCTGTCAGCTGCCATGAAAGCTTAACAAAACAATGTTCTAACAACCTGTGGACATCCGACAATCAAAATGGTGAAAAGTCGTGCCCGTGTATTATGTAAATCCGGCAGACAGTATCCCAAGAGTTTGTCAGCTGGAGTCATATTCTTTCCATTACCAAAGACAAAAAAAAAGTGGAGTGATGTCTTCAATGGATTAAACAGTGTGGATGGCCTCATTCCCACCTAAATGTCTTCAAGATAAACAAGCAGTCCTACGTTTATCCGGCAACTATTCATAACATTCCTGACGTGATGATAACGTACAATTGGGACATACAGTATATGCTCCGCTACAGAATTTGTGTATTTCTAAAAATATGTCTCTGCAGCCCGGTAGCGAGTGGCCAATGCCCCAGTAGAGTTTTATGCCTAGCAAACTCCCTGGTAGTACTTTTTCATTCTGATGGTTTTATTTTAATTGTCAAGGAAGATGAAGACTCACCTAATAGCCGAAAAATGGAAGATGACGTCCCAGCACATAGCACAGAGAGGAAAGAACAAATGAAAATAATTAGTAGGTAGATACTATCACTTATTGTCAGACAGATCTGGAATTTGTGAAATACAAACACACCACAAATTTCAGACGGATACATTTCAGACAGGTGAGCACAGACTAGGAAGAAGGGGCAGGACACACACTCACATACAGACATGACAACCCCACCTCCACATGATATACGCTTTAGAAAAGTGATGGATCGATGAATGAAAAATAAGTTACTGTGCATGTTCCATATCATCAACCTTTCATTGTGTTTATGTATACAATAATTATATGGGAGTCACTGGCAAGAAGATGGATTAACACCAGAGATGGGACAACATCTCGCGGGATTAGAACACCACGAGATTTCTTGGCCCTGCACTGCACGATTTACTTTTGGCTGTTTTTTAGTTTGTGAGCCAGCTAAGCATACTGTGTCAAACTGTGATCTGCTAGGGAAAGGCGGGAGATTCAATTCAATGCTTCAGGCTGATTGGACGATGAGGCAACTTGTGCTAAACTTTTGTCTCGTAACCAGCTTTTGTTCTGAAACACAAATGTCATCATTACACAACAAAAACAAAATTATTGACTTTGCCATTACAATCCTTTTGGATGGGACTGTATATACGGTGTTGTCTTGAGATACACGTTCAGTTAGCGTTCAGTTATTATGCTCAGAACTCAGAACTTTTGACAAAGTAGATCCCTTCGCAATCTAATATCTAAAAGTGAATAATTTAAAGGGATATTTAACTCATTGAGCCATTTTGAGCAGTTAATATTTTGTCCAGAATGAATTTGGTAACTTCATTATTTTTCATGTAGAATTAATGCCTTAAAATAAAAAAAAAAATCCACTTGCTATCAACTGAAGATGAGATCACCTGTGCTGAGGAAGTAGGTAATGACCACTGATGGCTCAGTTTGCTGAACAGATCCAGAAAACAGGTGAGCAATGGTTGGTCATTACTTACTTCCTCGGCACAGGTGATGTCATCTTCAGTCGACGGCAGGTGGAAAAATTGGTTGTTAAAAGTTATTAATTGTACAAGAAAAATTATGAAGTTATCACATTAATTCTCGACAAACTATTAACCTTTTACTGCTGAAAATGGTTCAATGACTCAAGTATCCCTTTAAAGGTGTTTAACTTTTTTTGCTCCCAAAAACGTATAAAAACGTTCTATTTTAAATATTGCCATGTTCCCAAAAACACATTTATGTTTTTTTGGTTTTTTTTTATGCTAGAGTATACAGAAGGCTTTGATGCAGCCTCTGACCTGAAGAGGTAGCTTAAAGCAATGCTAGTTACTACAACAACAAAAAATGGCCAGCAGGTGGCTGCAGAGTATAAGAGATCAACCAGAGCCAAGTTGCAACAAGCTCTTTTCCCCAGTGATTTCAACAGGTTTGTGAATAATGATGAACTTAGCTATATTCTAATGCTAATTGCTGAGAAACGGAAACATATACAAATAGACTCTTTTTCTGATGAAAGAAGATACTCTAATATTTATTTTGGTAGGTTCCATGTTTTATAGCAAAAGAACACAATATTCTGTGGGCCTTGCAAAATCTGTTAAAATCGAGTAAAACAGCCGGGAGCGAAGGGGGTTGCTTCAGTGAAAACGGCTGGCAGTGAATGAGTTAAATTGGCCTTTAAAGGACAATGACTACTTTTGTCAAATGTACCCTCAGTGAATAGTTTTGATATGATAGGGCTTTTGGTTGTCTGCAAACTCTCTGCTGTCACTTTTCGGCTGGTATTCTAATTAGATGATTTTTCTGGTCAGAAGTCAAGAGTCTCAAAAGTCTCCATCTGTCAGCTCTGCACACTGCCACTATCATAAAAGTCTTGAGAACCATTCATGGGTGGCATTACCACTACTTGATAACCTCATCCCTCAGTGGTTTTCACAATTGGCTTGATAGGTTGCCTTCCCTGCCAATTTATACTTCATGGAAAATGCATTTACTGTAAATAACATACTGTATGTCACTGCAATTGGCTAGACACCAATCGAGGGTGTACTTCACCTCTCACCTAAAGTCAGCTGGGATTGGCTTCAGCTGACTCCTGACTCAAATGATGGCAAGTTGTATAGAGAATGGATGGATAGTCCATGTCAAACCATGTACAAATGTTCTCTCTCCTTCGACCACATAGGGAGGGTACTATGTGAATCCTTGAAGCTTTGGAATTAGAAATAACTATAGTTATATTTTTGTATTATCTTGAGTTATAGTTAGGATTCTAAATGAACTTTTTTTATCACCAGCCAGTGTGTTTGGTAACTCTCTAAAGTTACCAAATTTGTCCATTTATAAAGTCGCAATTGCGACTTTATAAATTGGCAAATTTGTAAGAAAAAAAATCTGAAACGACAAATACACGTAGTGTAGCTATAGTCTAATGTGAGGATTCATTGGTGGTTAATGGAACACTGTTAAAAATAATAAAAATCATAAAATGAAAAGGCAGGATGGAGACAGATTCATTCTTAACTTTACTCGTCATCCACGGCAGCTTGAGCGACAACACTTCCTGATCCCCTATCAGCTGAGTAACAGTAACCAATCATAAGCTAGCATATGGAGAGCAGCATATTTGACACATCGATTTAGCTACCTATCCAAAAAATTTGTATGAATGTGTAAATATTTCTGGAAACATAAATGTACAAGTAAATATATATTTTAACAAATTAACTAAAATGCTTTATCCTCAGGGTGTGGTCCTTCGCAAAGCAAGGCGTCTTTGTCTCTTCAAAGTGTGAATGGTTAACGATATGGTTAATCTCTGCTAAAGCAATTACTATCTCCTTATTTAAAAACTCGACTGTACGCTATGTGTATTTCTCGTAAGTTTCTGAGTTTTTTTTCTCGCAAATCTGCCACTTTAAAAAGTGCAAATTTGCCACTCCATAAACTCGAAAATGTACAAGTCTCTCTCTCTCTTATAAAGTGGAAAATGTGCGGCGCGTTTTTTTCTCAGAATATTGTGTGGCATTTGTGCGGCGCTAACTGCTATAAATGGAGCAATTCGGGAGCGTCTAAACCACAAATCATGTGCAGATGGGGAAATTCATTACTAACTGCGCTGCCAACCAGATTGCGCTCCGGTGCACCGGTGGTTTTTGCGCGTATTTAATTGAGGTAGTATGCATATATGGCGCAGAAATTGCTCACCTCTATGCAAATGAAACGCAGGCATAAACCACATCTAATTCACTAACACCAGCGCTAATTGCCATACACTGTTTGAGTGACGCAAATAATATCTACTACAAACAGATGCAAACTTGGCGCTATCAGTGAAAGCTTTGGCACACTGAGAAGACATCGTCATACCAGACAAAGCCACCCGCTTCCTTATACATGCAGATCAAGATCACGCACTGTGCGGAATGTGCCATTCGCTATTGGTTGGGGCTCTTTTTGCGATATAGGTGATACACAGCAATATATCCAATCGTGTTCGCCCATCAGCCCGGGAATGATCATTTGCATGTGATGCATTATTTGCCATATGAAAATCCACTTGCACATCTCTACATATGCCTACATCAACATCTGAAAATATAAAAATTATCTTATCAATAATTTGTGTTTTGTGGGCGTTAAATGAATGAATGAATGAATGACATTTTCGTATTCTTCTCAGCTCACTTATGGCGCTTATTGAGGAAAACACTCATGTCCATAAACTGTTTTTTTTCTGTCTGACAGTCCCGCTTTTGCACCTCCTCAGACCAAGCTTGCTTTCTGATAATTTGATCTTTCGCTCAAGTGCTATTATATTCGGCCACGGTGTTTTTGGCACAAATACAGCTTTGCCATGTGTGGTAAAACAGGTGCACACTGCACTCAACTATCTAACTTTGCGTTCATGTTTGCGCTGATATATGATTATTACCAATATCCTTGGTGAATAGGATTTTAAGAGGGAGCAAACTGCACATGCAAATGAAGAGCAATGGGCTCTTTGCACAAATCCACTACTTCCTGAACTCGATACCACTCCTTCATTTCCTGTCTTTCATGATTGGATAAACTGATTAATCCAGGTGTGTCTGGCAATTGTCGTCGTGGTTACTGAGGTCAGGCACACCTGGATTAATCAGTTTGTCCAATCATGAAAGACAGGAAATGAAGTAGTGGTGCTGAGTTCCGGAAGTAGTGGATTTGTGCAAAGAGCCCATTTATGACGCTATCAGCATTCAGTGGATTTGGCCCTGAGTTTCACCTCCAAGCAGTTACAGCATAATACACTGTTCATTTTTTATTTTTTTCTAAAGCAGTGCATCGGCAGTTTATTTAAATTTCTACCTTTTTGGTTACTTTATGTTAATGTTCATGATTGACAGTGAGTACTAATAAAACTCCACTTCCTCATCATTTTTTAATGATTTTTTTAGATTTCTAAAAATGCTTAGTTTTCACTGAACCTTTAGTCCTATCATATCTAGATTGAAGTATATGTCATGAACATCGAGATAGAAATTTGTTGATATTGTTCAGTCTAATTGTTTATTCTAACACAGTAATCACAATTTTGTGTTTTGCTATTGTTGGCTTTTTGGATCTGTGTTGGATCTTTCTATCTTTTCTGTGGATTTATAATGATAGTATATATTTCTGAGTATTTATTTTATATTACTAAGTAATCTTATTATCATTATTACTATTGTTATCTTCTGTATTATTTTTACCTTGGATAAAGAATAGATATATAAATTAAGAAAACATGGAGAAGGGGTGGGATTTAATAAGTCTTGTGACTTCCTCCCACTCCTTTTTGAGCATGCAAAACTGATGTATGGTGCTCTTAAATTTGCTCTTAAACATTAACTTGTTATTATTATTTCCTATATTATTTAAAACAAAATAAAAAAAGAAAACACTAATTAAAACTGCTTTCTTTAAAAAAAAAAAAGCCTCACCTCACTGAAGTAGCTTTGATGTAGTTTAGCTATTTAACGCTATTTAGTGATTTGTTGTTTTATCATAGCTCAGCTTGCTACAATTTTCTGGTGGGTAGATTTAGTATAGTGAAGCTGCATTTAATTAGCAATTAACCCTTCCTGGAGTAGTTTGCTGAACACTGCAGTCTCTATGCCATAAAGGTGTACAATACACGTTAGTGTACCCCTGTCATGAAGAGCATGAGGAGTAGGACCCAGACCCAGGTGCAAGACGTAAAGGCAGAAGATAGTTCCAAAAACACACTGGCGGATAAACAGGCTGGAGTTGGTACAGGGAGGGGCAGTCATATCGCACGCACGCACACACACGCACCCCCCCCCCCCTCACACACACACCCACACACACGACAACCCCACCTCTTTCCCCAAGTCAGCTGGGATTGACTAAATGTTCCTGTTCTAAGGAGGTCAATGCATTATTTTCCATATCATCAACCTCGGTGTCGTTGGGTTGGAGTTCATCAAGGGAAGGAATGTAATGGTCCATAATTGCATACTTGCATTTGAATACATTTTCAGGGTGTGTTGAAGGGGTAATGATATAGCAAGCATATTGCAGCATACTCCAAGTATTCAATTTTAGCAAAACTGTTTGCTGGAGCAAGGGCTTAAATGTTAAATGGTAGGTGAGATTTCAGGGTGGACTCTGGTCAGGACCTTGTCGGCAGGACTTTTTCCCAAGAGTTTGCTGGCCAGTCCTGGCCAGTGACACATTGATGTATGAGCTCCAGTTTTTGCTCCACCTCCCTCTCAGCGTAGTGAAGCAGTTGTGCTGATCAGTGCCACTTGATCTGTCAGTCGGATGGATAAAAATAGCCTTGGATATTGAGCTGGGAGCAGGAATGGCCCAACTTTTCCAAAGAAACTCAGTTGACTTTGAATGGTTCCTGGAACGTTGCGGACTATAGTAAAGGAGTACAAAGTCAAGGTCAAATGTATTGACGTGTAGTTTCCTAGTTATGCATAAATGAGTGTAGAAATTGACTATCTTGAAAATAAAAGCAAAATTACAATGTTAAATGCATTTTTTAAATTGCTTTGATACGATTATCTTTCAGCTCTTAGCCATGTCAGCATTGTTAGTAGGGGCGATTCTCATTTAATACAATTCAGAATCGATTTTAAATGTCCCAAAATCGATTTAATTTCAATTGTTTTATACTGTCTTGCCTTTGTTTGTTTGTGCCTTGATTTGGAGCGCAGTTCATGTTGTACACCATTTGGCCAGTGCGGTTCCACGCATCCTTATACACTGTTAAGTTGTAGCCACATTAGAGAGTTAAAGGAAAAAGTCTCAAATAAGTTCCCAAAAATTTTAGTTTTGCAGCGTAGGAAGAGCATACGCCGGTGAGTAATGTTAAGATGCTTCTCTGTATACATTCTTGAAGCATTTTGTATGAATAGCCATTCTTTTGAGTGATAAAAGTGCCGTGAGTAGCACGCTAATTAGCATTAGCATGTCAGACTGGAGTAGATCATGATGATTACAAAATGAAGCAGAAATTATTGTCAATTAAAATAATTTTTAATCGCAAATCGATTGTGAATTGAATCGAAATGTGAGACAGTCAAAGATTCTCACCCCGAGATGTTAGCTAATACCGTAAAAGTACTGTTATGAAACAAAATTATGCATCTTAATTGCTTTCCCTGCTAGGCTTTTTTCCATGCCAGGTATTAACCATAAGTTTTACAAGACATATCCTGGACCCTCCTGCTATATTCTCAGAAAACATGCACACGTATGCAAGTTTTGATGATCAAGAGAGATTAAGGGCAGACACGAAAATATAGATGCAAAACCGCTCCATCAGCTGCCTTCATTGCGGGGAGAGTGAACAGCAGACTGTTCTCCACCACAAGGATGCTCAGAACAATTACCTGTGCTTTGCTCCCATTTATGTTACTTTCTTTATCAAATCTGAAGAGACAGTCTACCGGGATGAATTTGCGTCATTCGTGTTTGCTGAGCTTTTTTGTGCAAATAGAGCATAAATGATTTTATCCAATTGTCTTTGCTTCACAGGTAAGGCATGGCTAATAATGGAAAACATAATGAGTTGCATATGGAGAAAGCTCTGTGATTAACTCCTCCATTAAGCCCTCAAGTGAATTAGCTATGTAGTAGTTATGTTCTCTTCCACTGGGTTTACTTTTAATGAACAATTCTCTATTTCACTTCCACTTGACACATTTTTATCTAACTTTGTTAGGATTAAATAACCGCAACCGTTCAACAACATCGGTTATTTCCGCTTATGTGCGGCGCAAAAATGACCCATACGGCATATTTCATAGCTCTTCTGTTTCCCATTTAGCGGGTGCACAACAACACAGGGCTCAGCTTTGAACACCGCTTGGGGAGAGTTGCGTACCCGACGGTTGTGGGTAGCTTTCCGAGGCGGCCGGGCCGTGCTGACCTGGACTAGGTTGAGTGGACGTGGAGAAAGGGGAGTCAGAACCGAGGCGGCAGTCGGGCCTCTTGGCTTGAGCCACCGCCACTCCATCGCCACCGACCGAAGAAAGGTATCTCGGCATATGCATTTCACTGCAAAATGCCTACACATGCAAAAATCGCCAGTTTAAAGGCTGTGGACGAACATTTCACCTTTAAGTATGGTTGAAATGGAAATTAATTGAAAGATGAAATAAAAATATGATAATTTTTTTTAAGATGAAAGAAAAAGGGGGTACATACCAACCACTTGCTATACATAGTGCCAAGGCCCTATTTTAAGAGCCTACGAGCTGTCTATGTCTAATATGCTGTATTTGTTTTAAAAGGCAGCAACTTTAAAAACAAGTTATTTTCAGTTATTTACCGTTGTTAAAAATAAACATGTTCAAAGAATGCTGATGTGATTTTTTTTTTTGTCTACACATTAAAATCTGAAACCGTTGCACGCCTAGTGGAAATCAAGTTGGCCTGTACATTGTGATTCCAAAGTCTGCATCTCATGAGCGAGAAATGCTTGCGAACGTAGCGAATTTTGGGTTTTGTCAGTTCGTAAAAGGTTGTTTCGCTAGCAGAGGTGGCATTCCAGGTCCAGAAAATAGAAATCCTGACACAGTTTGGCTTTAGCCATTGATGCTAGCTAGTTAGCTAGCTAGCTAGCTCCCTAGCAGGTAAACGAGCACCATGGGAGCTAGCTAGGGAGATAGCTAGCTAGCAGCTGGGGCTAGATAGCCAAACTGTGGCAGGGTTTTTACTTTCTGGACCTAGATTTGCCACCTCTGTTTGGTAGCTAATCTTTCGCTAACAGTGGCATGTATTTGCAAAACAGTCGTAAGCATTTGTAAACATTCGTAAGACGTGTCACAGAAATTCAATTTTATTTTGCCAATTGTAGAGACTGTGACCATTGTTCTAATTATGTCGACCCATTTGTGCGTAGCATTCAAAAGTGTTCGCCACTTGCTCAGTGAGATATCAGCACCTAAATGAATCTTCACTTCGATCATCATGCCAGGGGGCACAAAGATGAACTATACCGCATGGGTCATTTTTTAGTTAAATTTTATTAGTTACATTTATACATATTTTACGGTGGATGGCAGAATCATTAAAAGTTGCTAAATGTCACTAATGACAGAGGTGATATATCCAACATTTGCTACCATCACCTACTACCTTTATGAATGAATGTTTCATTACAAACATGGCAGCTATGGACTATAAAGACTATATCTGACAATTGTGTTTCAGACAAGTGGTATTGGAATGGAATTGGAATGGTTGGGTGGATGACATTACAGTGCATTTCCATTGCAAGTCCTTTTAAGTTCCTAGAGAAGAGAAATGTATCTTTCTAAGAACAGCAGTGTATTTGGATACTCACTTAAATACTTGTTGTGACAGCTATCAATAGGAAGTCTGGTCAAAAGTATGTCTTTTTTTTTTTACTTACATCATTTTTGTAGACAAAAATAAAGAATAAATATGAGCATTCCCTAAAATGATGCCAAACCATTCAGCACAAGGCTTATGTACCACTCAATAACAATAAATCCAATAAAAGATGGAGCCAAAAGACGGAGCACTTAATCTGCGTTGTGAATCAAGTGAGCCTTTTTGCCATTGGTCTCATGGCACAAACTACAAAAATTGCAAAAAATAATTTAGATACAAAAATTATTTCTTTAAACTATTCAAAATAATATATTCATGTTGTTGCCCCTGCATTATGGAAGACCAAAAGTGCCGAAATTAAATAAATGAATACACCATTAAATAATTAAATAAATGTGTAATTAATTAATGAAATGTTTCATTTATTAATTAAATATGAAATTAAATAAATCAATGTGTTATTAAATGTGTCATTAATTAATGAAATTACCTATGATTATTTATAAATATAATATATAATAATAATAATATATATATAATATATATATAATTATTTCTCTATTTAATTAATTATTTCATGGTGACTGTGTTGCGGCGTTTCATGAATTTATTTTATCTGTTAAACTCACCCATCAAAGTTTGGTGGACAGGTCCTAACATCTGATTGGTCACCCTGCTCACCAAGTTGAGGCAAATCCATTTCAGAATAATGAATTGATGCACAGTGAGTAGCTAGGTAAACACAATTCAATAGGCTGGGTGGCGCTATTGACCTCAATGGGTGCGTTACCATTAGACTCAGATTTACGTTCTCATGAGGTGTATTTTGTGTTGAGGTCACTTTTTTCGCATTTTCTGTAGTCATGTGACCCTGCCCAGTAAAAGGAAGAAAAGGAAGTTGGAAGTACAGGGCTACTCGCTTTTGTGTCGGAATTGCTTCCTGAGGGGACAACAAGTTTTATTGAGCCAAGGCTGCCGCGGCTCCATACACGCATTCTATTTATTCTCGTGACATTCATAAGGAGCCGTTAGCGTGACGTGACCACCTACAAGAACTGCGAGATCTTGCGAAAGTCGAGGCGGGACATTACGAGAACTACGCCTCAGAAGCAAATCACTCTTCAATGGAAACGCCTACAAGTCAAAACTGTACTTTAGCGAAATAGTAGAAATATTGCTTTTATTTTTATAGAAGCAGTCGATTAGACAAGATTTGAGTGAATCAGCCCCGCTCACCAACTTTGACGGGCCAGTTTGTAATGCAATGAGTTTTGTATTGTCATTTCACAATATGAATGAACTTGTCAACCTGGTTATATTTTAAAGCGGAACAATTCGATTTAGTTCGATTCGATGCACTCACAAATTTTAAACCAAAACCAATTTTCCGATTTTAATTGGTTTTTTTTGTCCCAACCCTATGGAATTTGTTTACATTTTGCATTTAAATGTCTTTCACCACAAATATACCTTTTTGTTAGTCATCTATTCAAAACTTTTATTATCTAAACAAATTGACAGCAATCATCTAGACCAGGCTTCCCTAATCCTGGTCTTCGAGGGCCAGAGTCCTGCAGGTTTTAGATGTTTCCGTCTTTCCGTGCTCTGCAGAAGACTGATGACTATCCTGATCTTCAGAATCAGGGGTGTTGGAGGACGGAAACATCTAAAATCTGTAGGACTAGTCCAGACTGTTCAGATTGTGTGTCTTGTATTCTGTCATCCCTTATACAGAGTAAATGGAGGAGGTGTGTTGTAAAGCAAAAGCATGTGATTAAAGGACAGTTCGGGAATTGTATTTATTTATTTATATATTTATTTTAAATATAAATCTACCGGGAAATACAGTCAAATGCTTCGCATGACAATATAGCAAACTGCTGTAAATGTAAATATTGCGTAGACAGTTTTCATTTGAATACTTTCACAAGATAAAACTCTCCATACTCTGTGTTCCAAATGATTTTGCATAATGCTGGCGTGGGGCCAAAAACTCACAAGTCACAATTTAGTAAATGTATTTCTCTTTTTTCTTCCTTCAAAATTCTATACTATTGGTCATTCTACAGACACGTGTGGGTGTTTTTTTTTACTAATTATTGCCCAATCTAAAGTGTTGAAAATGGTCTTCTCTCTGATGATGACTTTGATGATGCAGTGTTAATGTTTGAAAACATGCCGTTATTGGGGCCTCCTGAAAAGTGACGATTTGGAGGTACAATTTTCTGCCCAACACCAGCGATGTATGATGAGGACAGCACAGCAATTTGGAGGTCAGCACATCTGCCTCACAGTCAGTCACAGGTTTGACTCTCAGCTTGGTACCTGCTGTGTTTGCTTGGGTCAAATTTTGTCCAGGTTCTCTAGATTACCCCAGATTCCAAAAACATGCATAAATGGTTGTTTATATGTGCCCTGTGACGAGGTGGTGAGCAGTGCAGGGTGGAAGCTGGAATAGCATCCAACTTATCCGTGAAAATAATTAGGACAAACAGTAAAGAAATTGGATGGACATGGAAGGATGGATTGTGAAGTGAAATAAACATTTTGCCAGAAAGTCAAAGTCTTTATGTGGAATGGAGGAACAAATTGATGAATGCTTCGAAATGGTTGGTGGATGACTAACGTGTCCCAACAGGGCTTTAAAGTCAACAAAGAGGTAGCGGAGGGATCTTTTGGGCTAGAATAATGATGGTAGTTGCTAGTAGCAAATGTGGAGTCTTTAACTGACCATGATGTTATATGCACATAAGCATGTGTACTGTAAACCTCTCTCTGGTGCGCTGCAAACAATCCAAAAAACAAAACAAAACAAAAACAAGGAAGATGCATTTTGTGTTGCCTTAAACAGTTTCTGAGTATAATTTAGTCTTGTCCTTTTTTTTTCTTTTTTTGGGGGGTATTTGGGTCATGGAGGTGGCTTTCCCCTCTCAAGTTAAGGTAAATAATCACTTTTGATGTGAGCTACACTACTTATCTAGATGCATTCTTTTTTTGACGTAGCTTTTCTCTTGGTATAAAACCTAATAAATATTCTTAAGCCCCTATCCCACTGAACTGCAAACATTGCCGAACGCTGCAAATGTTGAATTGGCAAAATATGAGGTGGTCGTCTCTGTCATTTTGCGACATATCTGCGATGTTTTCGCGATGTAAAAGCGACATTTGAGACAACGCAACTCAGTGGGATATGGGATTTAAAGACACATGTCTAAATCAGGTACTTTATTTCTTTATCTGACACAGACAAAGATACATTTCCTGTGGAGCATCGTTAAAAGCAAGATTTATGAGGGTGCACGGAAGTGTACCTCCAAACAGCAGCCGGGGGAGGCAATTTTTGCATCCTCAAATGGGATGCAAGCAGAAACTATCCCTGGATTTTAATTTCCAGTGGAAGAGACGGTTAAAGTGAGACTGAAGAGAGGATTTTACGTTAATGTGCAACTTAATCTGCACCCATTTTTTTCCTTATCTTTTGAGAAACAAAAACATAATTCCTGAGTTCTTAAAAAGCTGTTTGTTTTTTAGCATGGTGCATTATAACTTTGAACCCTTTGTTTTGGGAAATTTTGTAAAACAATATTTGTGCAGTCTGAAATATCTCATTATATCATCTTCTTTTTAAAGAAGAAATGGTTTTATGTTCGTTAAACAAATGTTTTCAGTATAAAAAGCATGCTTTAGTATTGTCTATACAGCTCACTATAAAGCTCACTTGAACAATTAATTGATTTTGGATTATGAATTTTTGTAATCAATTACATTTAGGAACAAACCTAAGCAGCCAAATCATAAACCGTATATATATATATATATATATATATATATATATTTATATTTTTATATGAACTTTTATTAGTTCCCAAACAATATTCTCAGGCTTGGTTTTGTTCAAAGGAAACCAACCAAGTGAATGCATAATTTTGAATACATCTTAGATAGTGCTGTAGTGATTTTGCTGAAACACTGCTACAGTTCATTGTACTAGCGCCATACAGTATTTCCCAAAGGTAATCACTTCTACAAGTGCACTTAGACATTCAAGTTCAGAAATTTTGTGAAGCAATTTGCACTATAGATCGCTGTTTTGTAGATGCATTTGCTTTTTGACACCTGTTGTCTGGTTGCGGTTCAACCATCTGGCACCAAATAACATTTGAAGAGCTATCCCTTGAGGAGAGCAACAAAAGCACTGAGGGACATATTGCTGCGGCTGCCTCAGTCTTGTAATGAGCGCTGTCATGGATTTGCTGTGCTGAACATTTGGCCCTTCTCAGTGGCAGGTCACCTGCGAGTTCATATCAATAATTCATCCCTCAGCTCAACTTTCGGCTATGTAATAACATAAATAGGTTATTGTTAGAAAGTTTTGCCACTGTTTACACACTTCATTACACCACCCATTCCCACTTTGAGGGACATTAGATGTGTTTTATCAAAAAAATTCACTTTAGATTTTATATTGAAATCGATCGAAATTACATGACGATCTCAAGCCTCGAAATTAAAGAGATTATGGACGATCCTTGTGTCCCCGGGCTCTGCCCCTCCTCCCAGGTGCAAAAAAAGTGCACATGACGATGCAGGTCACACAGCACATTCACTACGTTTACATGCAGTCAATATTCCGGTTAAGGTTAGAATTCCGGTTTGTGAAACATTTGAGATAACCTGTTTACTCGCGTGGCAGAAGGAGTGACTGCATGGGCATTGTGCTGAATCGGAATGCTCCGTTCACAAACGTGACTCGCGGACAACGTAGTTACGTAAAGAGAAGTAATTTCAGCTTTTAACTTTCTACGTTTTATAAAATACATTGTATTTATGTGACTCACCACGCTAAATAATGTAATCAGTTTCCATCTCATGGTGTGTGGTGTGGTTCTTTGCTGCGTCGTCGTGTTTGTTTACATCTGCTCGAGTATTTCCGGAGGGTTGCCCGTCAGAAGCACGGACGTAAATACACGTGAACACACTATCACACAAATACACACTGTGGCATTGTCGCCAAAGAGACAGAAAATAACGTGAAAACGCTGCAGATAAATCAGTCTATTTAAGCGGGGCTCGTAACGAGTGGGACAGCGCCGCATATAAATAGTTCCTGTAACACAAAGACCAAGATTCCTTGCGAATAGAAATAAGTGAAGAAGAAGAAGATGCCGTGTACAAGCAAACCAATTCCCCGTTCAAACGAGGTACTGTGACGACAGTGTATAAGATATGCTTTGACGTGCGCGTACCATTTCCAGCCATGGGAAACACTTCAAACAATTCCCCGACATGACAATAATGTAGATTTGATAACTAGGAAAACACTATCACTGATCCAGCCAACCATCGTAAGTTGCAATAACATTTCCACAGAACTCAGGTCGCGCAAAAGCAAACTAACACTATAGGGCTATTTATAGCAGCAGACCTGCAGCCTTATTCGGTGGTGAAAAACGCTGGATTCAAATATTTTAATTAGTGTACTTGAGTCACACTACAATATGGCCAACATCTTAAAGTAAAAGTGTTGCTCTCCATGAAGACGTTAAAGAAAATGTTTTGGGGGGGTCTGAGCAATGCTGAGTTAGTTGCCTTAACAACGGCAGGCTGTACGTTAATAGCAACTGAGAGTTACATGACCGTTACAGCACATAACTGGGGGATTGAAACATCACATCTCTAGCTGTGTTTCCATTACAGTTTTTCACAAAAATAAAAGCGATATTGTACTATTTTGATAAAGTAAAATTTTGACTTGTAGGTGCTTCCATTGAAGAGCGTTTCGCTTCTGAGGCGCAATTCTCGTAATGTCCTGTCTCGCGAGATCTCGCAGTTCTGTAGGAGGTGCTCATGATGTTTACGGAAGACGGACGCCCGGAGATGGCAAGATTACTTTAAAAACATATCTCTCCCCTCACTGGACGGGTTCAGGCATTTAGTGTTGGTGTTGTGTGTTTGTGCGCTTATAACTTGTGTTATGGCGTGGACGGATAGAACGCCGTATGTTGCTCGATTGCTCATTCTCCGGGGGAAGGGCCATTTCTCATGCAACAATATGGAACGTGCATAGAACGGTGGCCTTGGGTCTATAGCTAAATCAGTTTGTCCTTAAAAAGACTTGTTATCCCCTCGGGAGGCAATTCCGACACAAAAGCGTGTGACCGGGCGTGGGTCACATGACTACAGGAAATGCGCAAAAAGTGTTTCTATTACACTTTTGCGAAATACTTCTATTTCGGCACATCTCAAAAACTACCTCATTAGAGTGTAAAAACGTTTTTGCGATATTTGATATTTTTTCGAAAATCATGCATGCATGTTTTCATTACCAGCTTGCTTTTGCGCAAAACTGAGGGTAAAGGAAACGCACCATATGAATCAAGTGAGTCAAACATACTAAGGGAAGCGCTACTAGAATGGAACTGGACAGACCACAATACAACCATACCTGTAACCACAGATAATGTCAAAAACATTGTCAATGCCTTAATGCAGCCGGATTGTTAAATAATAGATTACTTAAATTTGATTATCAGTGCCACAAGAATAATGGAAATTGCCTCATTTGTTTGCAGCCCATCTTTTGAGATGGTAAATGGACTGAACTTATGTAATGATATTTACTACACAAAATATAATGAATAAAACCAATCATCGTAGACCCGACTAGTCTAAAAATGGCATTGGCCTCTGTGCTGTAAATAAAAGCAACAAAAAGCGAGAAAAAAAAAAAAAACGAGAATTGAATCGAATCGTGACCCTAAAATCAAAAGGCAAATCGAATCAAAGATTTGGAGAATCATGCCACCCTTAGTGTCACTCTACAATGATTGCTTATTTGGGAGTCGGGACAAGAAAAAACATTTTGAGAATATAGGTCTTCTATCAAACTACTTAGACTCAAGCCTTTGCATTTCATCTTTTTCTAGGAAGTGGCTTTATCTGATAAGATTGAGACGGATAAACTCTCGCACACCTTATCCCCTCAATGACAGGTGCTAAAAGCAGGAGGGGACACAGATGCATTATGTTTGACTTCATGTCATTTACAACATTTTTTTATGTTGTCATCTCTTGGCTGTGCTTATCATGGCGGCTGCAATCAGTCAACTCACTAAGAATAATCACTCAGCTGGGAATAGGAAGCACACCACCAACATTCAACGTGCTCTATTGTGTGTAAGCATTCATGAAACCTTTAAAATCAGTTTAGTCATTCAAAGAAGCAATTGACACCTCTTATATCAGACTTGAAACATGAAAGGCCTTGATCACAGGGTCCAATTTGAACTGAGATCCTTCTACCAAGGTGAGCCAGGTCCAGCACTTCCACTTCCAGCCTACTAATGAGGTCCCGGTGTGATACTTTTGAGTGAAAGCATCCAGGAGGCCAATAGTCCATAACTAATTATTACATGCTAATTACCAATTCAAAATATAGAAAGGGGACCAGTTTTGTTGGCCTGCACCTCTCTCGTGTCCTTGTTCTGTCAAAATTCTCAGCTTAATAAGGATGGTGCAATTCAAATGTTTCTTTTAAAGGCTTTACCACAACTCTAAACATACGTACAAAATGTAAACATGCATAAAACAATATCTGAAAGAACTGAATATTCTCAAGTAAACAATCTATGTCGCAGATGGAGTGAATTGTTTTTCAAGTAATGAATGTGTTCATCATCCAACCTCAGTGCTGAGATTTGAAATAAAGTAAATACCAAACACTTGATAAATCCCACTGATCTAAGAATGATCCCTGATGAATATAGCATATTGAATTTATGCTCTTGTAAAAAAATAAAAATAAAAATAAAAACAATGAAGCATTCTAATGACATTTGGCTGTGGAGTAAATTGGTTCGGTTCTGGTTCAGTGTGCCAGAAAATGGTACAGGGACAAACAAACAAATACAAATAACTGTTATTGCTTTAGAGATTGGGTCTGGCCGGTCCGGCAAACTGAATGTAGCAACAAGTTTTGGTTCAGTGCACAGCGCTGCTGAAAACGTGGCAGAGGAAGATGAAGCTCAAATTGCTGAAACCAAATGCAAGTATACACATGGCACCAATGTGATTATGGTTTAGGGTAAAGACCCATGTCTCTCTCATTCGTATTTGTCTTATCAACATATGAAAACTTCCAGATTTAGCTTTGTTTTGTTTTGGTCAACTAAGCAGTCATTAGACTTAGCTATGGATGGTGGTGCAGAGAAAGGACATGATACACGTATACAGGCTAAATCTTCCAATGATCATTGGAATTGGGTCATTCGCAATGCACAAAAATATGATGGTATTAAAATGACAGCTGTAAAATTACCTTTAAAAAAAAAATTGGGTAAATAAAATCAGATTTTTTTTTATCCATTGAAAACAAAATATAGAATTTTTAGTACAGAAGAAACATAAATCATGTTATGTTTAAATAAATAAATGTTAACATTCTTCTTCTGTTTTAATTATTCTTAGTAAATCACAGTGTGCCAGCACTGGTGAGTTAATTTTAGAGCAGACAAGTAGGCTACTCATATTGTCCTTGGGGGTAATGAGTACTCGTTGGCAACTACACTGTAAATTCTGTAGACTAAATTTGACTCTATTTAGAGTGGGACCAAATAGACTCACTTTTAGAGTAACATTTACAATTGGAAGAGAGTAAAATAAAGAATTGGGGAAAAAAAGTCAATAAAAGTCACTCAAGGGTGGAGTAACAAACTCACAACTTTCAGCTTGGGAGACAGCTGAGCTACTCCCTGAGCCACGCAGATCATGCTGTGTGTTAGTATATCACTTATGACAGCTGGAATCTTCAAGAGACCAAAAACAATGTCTATGGTCTCTTGGAGATAAGCAAACAGTAGGAGGGGCATAGCTCAGGTGGTAATGTGGCAGTCTCCCAAGTTGAAGGTCGTGAGTTCGTTCCTCAACCCTTGAATTACTTTTATTATTATTTTTCAATTCTTTATTTTACTCTCTTCATGGTGTAAATCTTAGCCTACTCTAAAACAGAGTCTATTTGGTCCCTATCTAAATAGAGTCAAATTTACTCTACAGAGTTTACCGTGAATTAATTTATTTTTTAAAGGCAAACTGACATTTATCAGAGCAAAAAGCCATCTGTGTTAGCAGTATCTCGTCTTTTCCCTTCTGTGTTACGCGCTAAGAAAAAAAGAAAGTTAATTGGAGGCAACTAACTTCTAAGAGGCGGCTCATTTACTTAACTCTGCAAGCAGACAGTCATATTGTGTCCTGCTTAGACGTCACCTCAAAAAAGAAGAGCTCATTACCAGTAACAGCCAATATTAGCGATTATTGAAACCTTGACTTTTTAAAACCCCGGTAAACTGTCAAACTCGTAATCGGTCTATGCCTACTACAAGGCAAACAAGGTTCACACTATGCAATGAAATTATTTTGCTTGCTTACCTCCATAATGAAAAGTATAGTAACTGTACTGAAAACGAAACAAAGACACGACACAGTGCATTTAAACAATTGCATCTGTTAGAATCACAGATAAGGAAAAAACTGTTTGTGAGCTGCACTGCATGTGACCTGATGCTGCAGTAGCACCTCCCTGAGGGGAGTAATGTAAACAGTGATTTTGAGGATAGTCAATAGGCATGTTTTGTAGTTTGTACTACCTCCAATTACTAGAGGGCAAGCATTGAAAAAAAGCTAATCTTTAGTCTGATTCTGAATCTGATTCAATAATCACTGCCAATGTCGTTATCAAGATGCAAAAATTGTGTCGAGTGTTTGTGTGGAGACTAGCGATTATGTCAGCCAGCATTTGCCGGTATTTGGTCTTTAAATTATGCACATTTTTTACAATGATTTAAAACACCGGCTACCATGAACATCAAGAAATGTGTACATTTTGAGTATTTTTAAACATTTATTCTATCTGGTTAGTTGTTAATTTACATTACGACCTTCCCCCAATCATCTAAACAGACTTAGCAGATATATATGCGCATACTCATATTACTTTTTACATCACTGAAAACAGACGTTAAAGATGTTATTTTTATTTTTTTTTGCATGCTGCCAACAATGAAATAATGCATGTGTACTCGTCTCACTCATCACTGTAAAAAAATAAAAATAAATAGGGAGTGATAGTTACTTAAAAAAAGTTTTTTCACTCAGAAATTCTAAGTACATTTTACAATGAGAATATTGAGTACATTTTACCAGTTTATTTTAAAAAGGTTACTCTTACACTTTTTGAGGGACAAACTCATGACTCAAGCTTGGGAGACAGCCATTCTACCACCTGTGCTATGACACTCTTGTTTGCCATTCTACTACATTGCTGCTGTGTCCAAAATGAGACCAAAATGCTCTTGGAGGTACGAGAATCCCATCTGACACCAGCAATTTACTCACACACAGCAGGAGCGATATTGCTCAGGTGGTAGAGTGGATGTTCCCCAACCTGAAGATTGTGGGTATGTTCTTCAACCCTTGAGTAACCTTTTTTTTTTTAAATAAACTAGTCAAATGTACTCAAAACTCTCCTTGTAAAATGTATGCAGAATTTCTGAGTGAAAAAAACTTCACTAGGTCTTTTCAAGTATATATGTTTTTACAGTGTAGTGCTTACATGAAAGTGTATATTTACTTGTGCCCTTTTCTGTTAAGTGATGAGCTCATAGAAAACTTTCCATATGTATGTTCTTCTCTGTGGACCACATTAGGACCCGTAGCTGCCAATGAAAGGTCCCTGAATAAATGAGAAACAAATAAACTGGAGAAAAAAAGGGATGAATGTATACTTCAGGATGTATGTGAATTAATAATAATGCATTCGATTTATATAGCACTTTTCAGGACACTCAAAGACTTTTCACAATGGGTACATTATTAATACACTCACACATTCACACTGTGCTGGCCCTGCGGCAAACTGACGAAAGCGTGGCTGCCAGTGTGCGCCCACGGCCTCGCCGACCACCACCAAACATTGGCATCTGCCATACACCAATGTGAGTGGCAATAATGTGAGTGAAGTGTCTTGCCCAAGGACACGACGACACATGACTCGGAGAGAGCTGAGTTTAAACAACAGACCCTCCGTTATGCTGAACTGAAGCTTTAAAAATGAGTTCTGAATCAACCATATTTAAGTTTTTTTTCCATCATAGTGTTCCTGGACGCCATGTAAAGCCACAGATAATGAACAGTAACTGCTGAGAAAATATTGACTAGTCAATTTGGAGAAACAGCATAATTTGAACCCAGAAGCTAAAAATCATCCATCACCCTTCGCTGCTTCCAATGCAGACATCAAAAATGCAAACATGTGGATTGATTTTGGTGATTATTTAATGGATTTTTTTCCAGAACCGAAATAGTAGCTATAATGAGTTTCTCTTCTGGTTGGCTTGTATGTCAGGTGCACCCAACACTCTAAACATTTGCTTGAAGGTCTTTTTACATGCAGTTGAGGAAATCACTCCAAGGGATCAAAGGATACAAACATTAACTCAGTGCTTGTGATGTGATGTTTTGTCAAACTACATTAATGCTTGATAGTATCCGAAACATATGCAGAAAATGTCCACATCTAACGCTTTCGCTCTACATCAGTTTAATATTTCCCAAACTCAACAGCAGAAAACCGCACTCTTCCCAGCCTTATAATGAATGGGTCACATGTAAAATCAAATTTAGCAAATGGAGCACAAGGGGCGATTATGCAAACAATATTTTTTAAATGGAATGATTTCCTTTAGAAATCTGATGATTGATTATTCCAGCTAATGGGTGGTGTGTTTGTGCTGCTCATTGACAGCAAACCACAATTTGCAGCACTAAATCTAGCCAAGGACAGACCAAAAGCTTGAAATTAACTTATTTAATCAGCCAAGACACATTTCATAATGATCTTGAATCCAGCCAACTATGCGTTATTTAGACGTAAAAATTAAAAAAAAGTTAATTAACCTCGCAGGTGACAACATTCCATGTCGGAAAGACAATAGCTATCCAGAATTGATAGAAATGTTTTTCTAATGTTTATCTTACTTCTGCTTAAGTGATTTAAATTATGTGTTCTTTGAACTTTTTTTTGTCCTTTCCCCAAGATGCTTCTTTCGAAAGAAAGAAAGAAAGAAAGAAAGAAAGAAAGAAAGAAAGAAAGAAAGAAAGAAAGAAAGAAAGAAAGAAAGAAAGAAAGAAAGAAAGAAAGAAAGAATTAAGCAAAATACACACAAAGATGCTGGCAACGTACAAATACGTTTGGAGAATCCAGGTCCAGAAAGTAAAAATCCCAAAACAGTTTGGCTTTAGCCACAGGTGCTTCTAGTCAACAGGTGGAGACAAGCTTGTTTGCCTGCTGCTTATTGCTGCTAAAGAAAACTTTTATATGTTTTAGAGAATATGTGAGAGATTACATTTCATGAAAAAAAATTGTGAAGTGATCCACAAGGTCAATTTCAAGGTCAACTAAAACAAATGGTCAAAAGGTTACTATGAAATGCACCAATCTTTTAAATAACTGCAGATTTGGAATCCTTGTTGACTTCCGTTTTCAGCAATATCTGTTTTGTTAAGATTGACTCTGTAGTACCTGCAAAATAAGATTTCAAAAAAGGTGGCCACGTCTCTTTTTCACAAAAATGCTAAAAACTAAAACTGCGACAATTTTCATAGGGAGCAAAAAAGCTTCACTTCTGTGAGTATCATAAACGGAGGGCAGGCAAGTAGTAAAGATGGCAAAGCTGTGCTAATTGCTATTCGCTAAACTATCGAAATGCAATTGCAAATCCCCAAAATAAGTGCTTTTGTGGTAACAGTACACTAGTCACAGTAAGCGACTTTAAACAGCAATATATATTAGGCAGCTTGATAAACAACTGAAGTAAAAATGAGCCGTGAGGAACGAGACACAGTCATACCGGAAACATCAAGTCTGAAGGAACGTCACCGCATACTTCAGCTGAGAGGAGTATATTACAGTAACATAATCAATATAGTAAAGTATATAAACCTTTATTATTAGTCACACTTTGGAGACATTTTCATTGCTTCAGCAACAATAGATAAAATAAATTTAGGGTAAAAAAAAAGCCATAAAACACTAGCATCTCCAATAGCATATCCAATCCAATGAATCAGCAATGTTATTTGTTATTTGAATGCTGAGTGTTTTTTGATGTTTGAGACCTGATTAATTTAATTTAATTCTTTACTACGATTGAAAACAGACTATGTAAAGGCTAAATAATCCATGGTCACAGATATTTGAATGAATTATAGAAAACTAAACTGAAAGCCCGTTGCACTCTTTTTTTTCTTTTTTTTAACATGTCAGTTGTTTGTTTGTTTGTTTGCTTTTTGCACTATTTTGCACCAAGTAGTGATAACTTGGAATTCTGAATTGAGATTTGCATGATACATACTATCCTAATTCAGATTTGTTTCATCTCTGTTATTTATTTTTATTGATTTAGCTTCTCTAATGAATTATATAATTAAAACTATCCAGAAAATAATATTTTATGAAATTGTTATTACTTTAAAATATTTGTTTATCGGAATTCTATATCGTTACATACTGTTACCATGAAGGGATGCAATTGATACCGTGATATGAATTTTGGGCCATATCGCCCAGCCCTACGTGGAATTACCCAGCAGTTAAGCATTAAAAAGAATGATATGCATTCTTGTCTGACATGTCAAAAGTACAGTTTGCCAATTAGGGCTCGACCAATTAATCGGCCGCCGATTATAATCGACTGATTATTGGCCTTTAAACATCGGCCAATAAGTTAACACACATTTCCACATGACATGGCATGAAATATCCCAGGTTAGCCCAGTAAGTCCCAAGACTTGTGAAAATAACACAAGATTAAAAAAATATATATATGGAAAAGAAAAGCTTAATTGGTCAATAGTTTTATTATTGAAACATAAATCTGTACAATAACCTACAAAATTTGGGTAAGGTCATGGAGTTGTCATTCAAAGCAGAGAATCTTAATAGCGAAAGTTTGTGTGCAAATGACACCCATTGAAAAAGAATTGGGGAGGTTGATGAGGGGTAATTTTATGCAATCGACAGATTAATCGGTAATCTGTGTTTTTTCTGCCAAAAATCGTTATCGGCATCTGTCCCAAAAAAATGCATATCGTCGGGCCCTATGCTTGACAGTTCTCAGAAGTATTTTCAGTCTGGCAGTAGACAGCAATCAACATTGTGGAAAAATGTCTCATTCGAGTTGTGGATAGATTCTAACAGCGGGTTGTGTGTTCATATAGTTGAGTACATAATACGCATGCCATGACATTTAGCTTGCATGATATAATCTGTATATGTCGTAATTTACCCAAGACATTCTATATAGTTTCATTTATTTATTGCAAGCAGGTTACTGGTTACTGTTGCCAATTTATCTTTGATGCTACATTTAATGACTTTTTAAACCCCTCTTGTAGTATTTTTTTTTTCCACAAAAAGACAACATTTAGCGACATTTTCTGTTATTGAACACTACCTTTCAATATCTGTTCCTAAAAGACAATGCAAGAGTTACACAAGACAAAAAGCATTTCCTATGGCGTGTGTCATTAATCCCCCCGTTTGCAGTATAATTTGATGAAGAAGCGACACCAGATCACACTGAACTGTCCAAATTCAATAGACCATGCAAGAAACACATACCACCTGCTGACCTCAACATAAATGATAAAATCTGTAATATAACACTTTGGTTTGAACAGCAATTGATGGATAAGGGTAGCACATGCTCCTGAGTCAGTGCCTTGCAAGTAATAATCTGCTAGTGCAGTTTATTCTGACACACATGTCACCCTTGCTCACCCCCCCTCCCCTCCCCCGACCATCACCAGCAGTGGTTTGCCGTCGCATCTGTACAGATAAATTGGGAGACTTGGGATATTTTCAAGCCAATACTGCTTTGAAGTGTTGCTGGGAAAAAAGTACCAAATAGGAGGCGTCATCTCAGTGGAAAATGTTATGCTAATCTAGGAAATGTTAATTAGGCCCAAAGGGTTAATTTCTTCTGCTCTATCAACTCTTTTTAATCCGTCTCACTGAAAATTCTTACAACAAATACTCAGAAATAATCAGTGTTTCGAAATTTGAAACATTACTTTGCTTCCATGTATCTTATTTGACTAATCCTTCTTCTTTGAAATGTAATTGCTACAATCCTGCAGACAAGGAGCTCATTCATTATACCATAAAATAACACAATCGTCTTAATTTTTTTCATTAAAAAGTAAATGATCGTCGAGCATGACTTTCTGGGTCTTTCAAAATGGATTATTTGTTTTTACATTCTATATATTTCTACAACAATGAAACCCAGCACATTGTTACATTAACATATGTACATAAACTGTAATTCAGGCTTTTTTCCTGCTGAGATGAAGCAAACAGTATTAATATCTCTTTCCATGCATATTGAAATAAGGATGGACTGTCAATTCAGCAATGTTTTTACTTCTCAGTCAAATAATTAATTAAAATCTTGGAATGTTACTGTACCAATTTTTTTTTAATTTAAATTGTTTCACAACTTTCTTGAGTGAAACCAATAATAATTGTATTTGGACAGAATCATTATTCCTACAAGCTTGTGCGTTCATATGCACATTTACCACAAAGCCAGTGTTTCCTTGCATACACTATAACTAGCAGTGTTTCTGCATGCCTTGAGGATTGATAGCCAGTGTCCAAACACATAACCTCTGTTCAAGATGCGGAAAGCAATGTATTCATCTCAACATCGATGCTTTTTTTTTTTCTTTTTCTTTTTTTAAGAGCTCAGTATTGTTCATTCGGAAATGTCATCATCATTGCTCTTTTATTTTATTTTTTTTTATTTTTTTTTATTTTTTTTTTGTGTGTGTGTGTGTGTGTGTGGGTGAGTATGTGTATGTGCGTGCGTGCGTGCGTGCGTGCGTGTATTTGTTAGCTCACCAGAAAACCTATTAGAAAAAAATCTCATACCGTTCACCTAAACCGAACACCAGGAGACCCGAGGGGACCAAAGAAAACCAAGGAAGGTGAAATCCAGCACCGACCAGACACCCCCCACCAGAACTCCTCCCCAGCCCAAGAAACATCCAGACCCCAACAAATCCAAAAAATATAAAATCAGGGAGGCCTCAAGAGACCAAAGGAGAGACCGAGAAAAGGAAGGAAGGACAGACGAAGCCGCGTGAGATCCGCAGACACCAGCCTCCACCGATTCAATAACCTGAGGAGGAAACAGATTGTGTCTGAGTTTCGGTAGATGCTGGTGTGGTGGATCTGGCATGCATGAAAATCTCCACCAAAGAGGGGAGCCGTCGACCACCGCCGGAACAGAGCAAGCGCAACACCTCAGGGCCCCCCAGGCCGCGGCAGCGCCAAAGGACGACCCCCGGGCCCCGCCAGGGCCACCGGCCGGAGAGCAAACCGAGGAGCAGGAGCGCCCCCCGCCCCAACACGGCCCGCGCCCCCGACCCAACGCAGCAGGACGGGGCACTGCAGGCCCGCCAGGCACCCCACCGGCCCCCAACCCCCGCACCCCCACGACCCCCCGCCCCCCATCCACCCCCGCCACCCACCCCAACCCAGCCCCAACCCCCGACCCCCGGGGACCACCCGCACCCAGGCACCGGCGCCGAAGAGGGGCCGGACAACATCGATGCTTTCTGATAAACATTGTCCTGAAGTGCAGGTAAAGGATATGCATTGGCCTAACTTGAATATGTGACACTTTGAAATGGTTTGCACTACCGCAGGAAGTAATGAATTCCGCAGTATGTGCTTAAATGCAAAGGTCGATCAGAAGAGAAAAAAATAATCGCAAGGTTGCTCTAAAAGTAAAAGTCAGAAGACTTAACCACGTCAAGGTGATGCTCACCATGATTCATTTCCCCAAGTTTTTTTTTTTTTTTTACACAGATGTCACCTGAAACTATCACCAAAGTCAGAACATTCTTGGGACTGCAGTATTATCTGAGCTAAGCTTGCAAGGTTACTGGATTTGCATAAAATCAATATGGATCCATACTGCCAAAATGTTGGTTGAAAACATGTTGTGGTTCATTCAAAAAGGCCCAAACAAATTAACATATTTGAAGAGGTACATCCAAAACTCGGGTCTCAAACTTAATTAGTTCAGCGGCATGGTTTGTGAAACAAAGCATTTGTGAACTGACGTCATATACCGGTAATGGAAATAGGTAGGAGCAAGCGACTGCTCCCCCCTCAGATGGTAGAGTTTGACAAAGAAAACTGCATAGCCAGATCAGAAACACAAACAGCATTTTCATGTTTAACTATTATTGTGCGAATATGTTATTCACACTTCACACTTTTTTGCCGTGAAACAACCCCTACATAATACTTCCGATTTACACTGCTCAAATTTAAACTTGCTTCAAAAATTCACGCCTCCCGGGGTATATATTGTCTGAATCCACATTACTTACAGTATTTACACAATTTAACGTTAGATATAATCTTTTCCCCATTCATTTTCAATGGGACTGACATTGAACTATTTCTAAGTCCCACTTTCCACGTAAAGTCCACTGTCCAGTAACCAGGAGGTTGCAGGTTAGAATCCCACCTCCGACTGTACATTATAAATATATTCATGGTCATTATGATAAGTGAATTACATGTATACCAACTGACTATCATATCAGGAAATGTATTATATTATATTATATTTCACTGCTAGAGCAATTGCCTGCCACCAGTGAGTACCTGTGTTCAAACCCCGCTTGGACCACATTTAGTACATTCGATGGTTTGATACCAACTGACTATCATATAAGGTTATGGATTGTGATTTCACTGAAATTATTAAATGCATGTTATCTTTCAGCACCAGATGACACGTTTTCCAACGGAGTCCTACCAGTTCCTAACCAAGTCCTAACAGTTCAAACGGATTACTAACGAAGTCCTAACAATTCCTAACGGAGTCCTAACATCTTCCTAACAGCGTGGCAAAAGAGCAAACGTCTTTGCTGGGGCAAAATCAGATGGCCCGGCTCAACGCACACTGTGATTGGTGGTGAAAGCTGGAAACCTACTCAGCACGCCGCCTACGCTGAGGATAATTTCAAAATAAAGCGTTCCAAACAATACTGCAACATTGCAAATACCCTTAGTGGGCTTTTACTTTGAAGTCGGTCTGCGTGGCGGCGTAACTGCTAGCTTGACTTCCCTTTTTGACGTTTTGGCTTACATATCGACGTTTTTGTTGAAAATACATATTTTCTACCAACATTATCACAATGCCACCCCATTCTCATTCTTTTTTTTTGCTGATCCGAAAAGCGATCCGATAAATGTGTGATCCGAACCGTGACTTTTGTGATCTGTTGCACCACTAGTAAGATCGTATACTGTTGAATTTTTATACGTAGTATATTTGTGAATACTCGCGACATGGCTGAAACCTTGAACGTATAGCTTAGCTTACATGGTTTACAAACTTTAAAGTAGGCCTAGAGGGATCGAAGTAGCAACAAAAAGGGGTAGAAACTTTTACAGAACGAGCTATCACTTTTACAGTACTACTATACAGGAAATACCACGTACTACTATACGGACCAAAATAGAAACTTTTACAGAAGTAAATAGCAATAGAGTAATTATTACAAAGAACATTGTCAGGAGTTGCTGTAGCGTTTACCGTAATTGTTATCGACTCGTCGTAATTATTATTATTATTAGTTACTGACTCGTCGTATATATTATTATTATTAGTAGTAGTAGTAGTATTAGTAGTAGTAGTGGTATTGTTGTTGTTTTGCAGGGTCGTGTGTGTCGGGGAGGGGTGGGCACTTTACTAATAGTAAGTTTAGGCTGTGTTTTGTTGTCCCCTCACTCCCCTTCCTGGTCAAAGTGTCTTTATTTTAATTTATAAATTTTTGCAACATGGGGACAACATCGAAACTCCAGAGAGAAAGTTCCTGATTTATCAAACCCTGTCCGCGCCAGGATTCAAACCCGTGAATTGTTTTTCTTTCTTTCTCTCCTTTTCTCCCCCTTTTTTTTGCTTTTTCTTCGTACACAGGGTCATCATGAACCAACATTCAAATGTCATGCCAAAAGAAAAAAATATCCCAATCATGTGAACAATAGCCAGGTTTGCATGGAGACTTTTTAGTCATTCCAATTGAAATCATTCCGAATAAAGATCTCTGGTCACCTGTTTACATGTGACGTGATCCATTCCAATCTGCCATTTATATGCTCCCCCATTTAATCAGATCAGCCCCGTGGCAGCCGCGGCACGCACGGACATCGATCACGTGAGTTATAAAGATGAAGTTCATTCGTCATTTAGCACAGTAGTTGTGATAGTGTTAACACTTTTATTGAAGCAACATCTTGATAAAAAAACAAGTTTCAAGTACTTAAAAACAAGTTATTTCCTCGCAGACAAGCTCTGGGGAGACGCCGCCATTTTAGTGGGTGGAAACAATGACGTCAAGACGCATTTACGTCAAGACAGAGCATGCGCATGCTGGACGAAGCCTTGCCATTCCGAATGAAGTGTATACATGGCGCTCGTTCGGATTGACGAAAGGAATATACCACCCCCGTGATTCCGAATGAAATTCCATTCCGATTCAGCCTTTTCATTCCAATTGAGGTGTTTATGTGGAGCATTTTCATTGCGTTTGGCCGGGTTCATTCTAATCGGAATGCATGGCTCCATGTAAACCAGGCTAATGGCACCCCAGAAGAAGTTAGCGTTGATACTGACATTACAGTCTTATCAGAAATGCAAATCAAAACATATGGTTCAGCAAGTGCATAAAAAAAAAAAAGTTCCTGGTGGGCTGAGGCACTCACACCAGATTTTTTATTTTTTCTAATCTGAAATTTGCTTTTTTTTTCCTGTTGTTCTAGATTGGATACATATCTGATGCTTTGCAATGCAGCAGCAGAAAGGCCATATCAGATTGCATCCGACTGCCACGTAGCTGAAGAGTAGCAGTTGTCTCAATGCTAAAATGCACTTGCTCAGAGATATAGGATACTGGAGATGTCTTGCTGGGCGAGTCTTGAGAAAAGGCGATGGCAACTAATCAAATGTGACATCCTGAAATATTGGATGATATTTGCATCTTTGAAGCCTCTCATGTCACAATCGCACAACTCTACCAACGTGGCAGCATAAACAAACACACACACTCACACACACGCACCTCTGAACATAGGTAGTAGCCACTCCTCCAAAAAATTACATCGTTTAATACTCCTTTTCTTCTCACTATCACTTACTCATTCACTTGCTTTTACGCCACAGCAACATTAAAAAAATCTGTATCTGTAGTACATTCATACAGAAGTATATCAGTGGTCACATACAAAAAACAAAAAACAAATGAAACATGACTGACAGACACGAGGGACAAACTGCCCAACCAGCGACAAAGCGGGGATGAGAGCTTGGGAGTTTACGCTGCAGACGTTCAACTTTAAGCATGGGAATACGTATAACCAGAGGTGGGTAGCAACGAATGAGACTTACTCCGTTACATTTACTTGAGTAACTTTTTGAAAAAAATTTACTTCTAAGACAAGTTTTACCACACTATACTTTTTACTTTTACTTGAGTAGATGTGTGAAGAAGAAACACTACTCTTACTCCGCTATTTTGGGCTACACTAGAGTCGTTACCCGCCGCCCCATTCATACATTAGATTTGCTTTGATTTTGCCAGAGATGCCGACAGTGGTTCTACTACATGACTGTGTTTTACCAATCAGACGTAGCAACAATAATCACATGACTCCCTCTCTTATACCAATCAGACGTAACAATGCAGTCACATGACCACATACACTAACTGTAGCGGCGGTCCCCGGCGGCATTTGGAAAATGGTAGCGGCAACTCTCTCCGATGTTTAAACCGAAGAGAACAAACATTTCAACTGCCTACCGTCCTCATCGTCCATCTATTACAACGTATCCCTGGCCTCATTGACAAAGCATGTCTCGTGTACACATCGTGCGGAAGAGCAGCCACATAATAATGCAGTGTCTTCTGTGTCTGCCAAAACAAACTGAGACCTCAGAATACAAAAACTCACGTCAAACCTGAGGAAACATGTTGCGGTAAGTTAAACCTACTGGTAAATTCCCTTGCTGTATTTAGGCAGGTGTTTGTCTTATGTTATAGAATCCCAGTCTTCAAAATGACCTTTTTGAGATAGACCCTTTTGTATACATTTTGTTAATAAACAAAACAGACCACTATACATGTTCTATGGAGGCATGAATTTGCGGTAGCCACTAATGTCACAAATTCTGAACGGTAAAGATAGTTTTAGTAACTTTTTAACAAATAACTCCATAATGTCAGAGCCTTGTTAGAAAATATATCAACGTTTAGCTGTTTTAAGCAATGTACCAATGATAGCATATACAAATATAAAAGCTTTAGGCTAAAAAGTACAAGTTTCTAATTGTTCTGCTGGATGGATAATTTACAGAAATTTAGCAATCACAATATTTTCAGTGCACACTTAGATTTAATACATTAATCATCACAATTCCGACTCTAACATAGTCTCTGGTATGTACACAAGCTGCCATATTCCGTTGTTTCATACAGTAACTGAGGATGTTGAAATATGAGTTTGTTGTTCCCTAATGTGTTTTTTTTTTTAAGTTACTCAGTAGCCTACTTGAGTATTCTTTTCAGCAAATACTTTTTTACTTGTACTTGAGTGATTTTTTAATGAATGCTTTTTACTTTTACTTGAGTAATATTATTTTGAAGTAACACTGCTCTTCAGATTCAGAATTTTTATTGTCATTGTCACAAAGCAACAACCAAACTTTGTTTGGAGCATCCATACAGCAGAGTTGGTAAAGTGCAAGATCCCACAAAATAAATACCCATAAAATAACCCAGTGTAAACATTCAACACGGTATAGGACATAGTACAACAAAGACTAAACAGCAACTTAAGGTCTTGTCAATAATAAAGTGCAGAGCAGAAATATTCAGATACTTGAGAATGACATCATGCATTAGTGCAAAACCGGATCATTTAATCAAATAGTATGCTTGTCAAACGTCGAGTAAGAAGGGTAAATGGAAAAAAAAGGGAGTAGTGACTTTACCAACTTTGCTGTATGGATGATACAAACGAAGTTTCATTGTTGCTTTGTGACAATGACAATAAATATTCAGAATCTGAATCTACTCTTACTTGAGTAAAATTTTTGGCTACTCTACCCACCTCTGTATATAATGGTAGTAACCATATAAAATCTCGTACTTGTTCGATATGGATGTTACAGCATGTGCATGTGTGACTTGTTTTTTAATAGCAATTTTTTTCAAAACTAAAATTAAAAAAATGTAATTAAATTAAAATTTTAAGTGAAAAGTATGTACCCTCCTGTTTTTCTGACAATTTTTTTTGGGTTGCTTTGTTTTTTTGAGTATTATTTTTTTTTCAAATTTTCTGATTTTTTTTCTGTTTTACAGAAAAAAATAATCTGTCAAAAAATATTCAGAAAAACAGGCTGGAAAAAAATTATTCAGAAAAACAGGAGAAAAAATTATTCAGAAAAACGGAAAAAAATATAAAAAAAAAAACGCAATTTTTTTTTTCAAAAAAACGGGAAAAAAATTATTCAGAAAAACAGAGCTGGTGTTCTGTTTTTCAGAGTAATTTTTTTTTTACCTCTGAACTCCAATTGACTTGTTGCAGACTCGCTAATAGCGGAAGCGGACACTTTCCCGCATACCTCCAACGTACCTTCTGGCTCAGTTAAGGTAAGGCATGTACCTTAATTAGTAACACACTCACTATTATTAATGTCTTAGTGTAAGGTAGGTATATAATTTTATGTTATGGAGCATGCATATCATTAGATCGGCATGATTTTAGTAAGCTAACAGTTTGCTTAAACAATGCCCAGCGGGATTCAGGCGGGATTCCCGCTGGGCATTGATCATCCTTCACTTGACAAAAGTAGAACGAGCCATTCGTCATAACGTCGTTTATATGCAAGTACAGTATGCACTACTACGCTCCCGTACCTTAGGTAGAACGAGCCGTATGTAGGCTACGTCGTAACGTTATATGCTAAATATACGCAAACACTATGCTTAACGAGATAACGTCGTTAGGGTGACCATATTCCCATTTCCACAAAGAGAAGACACTCGCCCCGGCCTTGAAATTGTGGTACCAGTCACAGCTACAAAGTGTACTTCACCTCCTATAAGTCACGTAATGCCAACCGGACATTTTCATGAATTTATGAAAGGACTTAAAAAAATGGTCTGTCCTCCCAAAAAGTTCAGTTCAAGAGTTATGTGATTAGTGCCAAAACAGTAACATACACAGATTTACTGAGACTGTTGTTGTTATCAGAGCATGTAAATAGTCTATTGCTGTCATCAAGTGGAAACATCCTGTCCAAATTTGGTGATTTTAAAAAATTTCACAAATTTTATATTATTGGTTAGTCCCCAGGTATTTTAACAATTGATTGACCAATCTAAAGTGTTGCGTGCTGCTTTTAAGAATGCAATAACAATGGCTCAACAAACTTTTTTTTGGTGGGGGGGGGATTCCTGGAAAGTAATGGTTTTGGAGTTGTGGGGTTTCCACCCGATGCCAGCAAAATATGACTACCTTTGGGGCTGTGTGATAAGCAAGCATTGGTTAGTTGACTTATTATTGTTGGATACTTTATCAGCAGGCAATAACACACTTTTGTCTCGGATGAGAATTAAAAATACCTGTTATATTTTCCAGTTAAATAATGCAAGTTGAAACACTACCTCATATCAGATGTTAATATTGACAGCATATGTGGATCTGTTAAATTAAAAGGTACTTTTGATTGATTGATTTTTTTTAGTTTGTATTTTTTTCGTGTATTTATTGTTGAGTCATGTAGTTCAGAAATCATACTTTCTGAGACATGTTTATATATGTACTACAGTGTGAACATTGGTCATGTTTCTTTTATTGCAAAAGGTTACATGTATCAAATGTATGCAAACTCAGGTCAAGATGCTTGCTCTAATAAAAGCTATTCATACAGTATGCTTCATTTGCTGAAAGTTTAATGGCAACTCATTTTTAACAAATGTATACAGCGACATTGCATTCAAATACATATGAATGTCTGATCTGTTTATGATAGATGACATGAAAATCCAATACAATTACCAAATTGTATTACATGTGCTACAAATTACACCTGAAATCTCTTCAAGAGTTACAAAAATTAGGAAGGTACAGTATACTTCCTTAGTATAATGCACAATAACAAAATATGAAAAGAGGAAAAATTATACTGTATTATATAGTGTTATATTGATAATTTTTTATTTTTGTTTTCCTTGACTGCTCTTTTTATAATGAAACCAAGGTCTTCCATTTTTTTCATTTAACTATTAACTGTCAGAACCGATTTCCTCAATAATGAATAGACAGAAGATCTAGAAAAGCACAAAGTGGAGATGTTCATTAGTATAAAATTCACCTTTGTTTACAGCTGTAACTAAATACCCTTTACAGATACAATTCTGAGGCTTACATCATGTCATTTGATCCAATAAAGTCCACTGTCCAGTAACCAGGAGGTTGCAGGTTAGAATCCCACCTCCGACTGTACATTATAAATATATTCATGGTCATTATGATAAGTGAATTACATGTATACCAACTGACTATCATATCAGGAAATGTATTATATTATATTATATTTCACTGCTAGAGCAATTGCCTGCCACCAGTGAGTACCTGTGTTCAAACCCCGCTTGGACCACATTTAGTACATTCGATGGTTTGATACCAACTGACTATCATATAAGGTTATGGATTGTGATTTCACTGAAATTATTAAATGCATGTTATCTTTCAGCACCAGATGACACGTTTTCCAACGGAGTCCTACCAGTTCCTAACCAAGTCCTAACAGTTCAAACGGATTACTAACGAAGTCCTAACAATTCCTAACGGAGTCCTAACATCTTCCTAACAGCGTGGCAAAAGAGCAAACGTCTTTGCTGGGGCAAAATCAGATGGCCCGGCTCAACGCACACTGTGATTGGTGGTGAAAGCTGGAAACCTACTCAGCACGCCGCCTACGCTGAGGATAATTTCAAAATAAAGCGTTCCAAACAATACTGCAACATTGCAAATACCCTTAGTGGGCTTTTACTTTGAAGTCGGTCTGCGTGGCGGCGTAACTGCTAGCTTGACTTCCCTTTTTGACGTTTTGGCTTACATATCGACGTTTTTGTTGAAAATACATATTTTCTACCAACATTATCACAATGCCACCCCATTCTCATTCTTTTTTTTTGCTGATCCGAAAAGCGATCCGATAAATGTGTGATCCGAACCGTGACTTTTGTGATCTGTTGCACCACTAGTAAGATCGTATACTGTTGAATTTTTATACGTAGTATATTTGTGAATACTCGCGACATGGCTGAAACCTTGAACGTATAGCTGTCAAAAAATATTCAGAAAAACAGGCTGGAAAAAAATTATTCAGAAAAACAGGAGAAAAAATTATTCAGAAAAACGGAAAAAAATATAAAAAAAAAAAACGCAAATTTTTTTTTCAAAAAAACGGGAAAAAAATTATTCAGAAAAACAGAGCTGGTGTTCTGTTTTTCAGAGTAATTTTTTTTTTACCTCTGAACTCCAATTGACTTGTTGCAGACTCGCTAATAGCGGAAGCGGACACTTTCCCGCATACCTCCAACGTACCTTCTGGCTCAGTTAAGGTAAGGCATGTACCTTAATTAGTAACACACTCACTATTATTAATGTCTTAGTGTAAGGTAGGTATATAATTTTATGTTATGGAGCATGCATATCATTAGATCGGCATGATTTTAGTAAGCTAACAGTTTGCTTAAACAATGCCCAGCGGGATTCAGGCGGGATTCCCGCTGGGCATTGATCATCCTTCACTTGACAAAAGTAGAACGAGCCATTCGTCATAACGTCGTTTATATGCAAGTACAGTATGCACTACTACGCTCCCGTACCTTAGGTAGAACGAGCCGTATGTAGGCTACGTCGTAACGTTATATGCTAAATATACGCAAACACTATGCTTAACGAGATAACGTCGTTAGGGTGACCATATTCCCATTTCCACAAAGAGAAGACACTCGCCCCGGCCTTGAAATTGTGGTACCAGTCACAGCTACAAAGTGTACTTCACCTCCTATAAGTCACGTAATGCCAACCGGACATTTTCATGAATTTATGAAAGGACTTAAAAAAATGGTCTGTCCTCCCAAAAAGTTCAGTTCAAGAGTTATGTGATTAGTGCCAAAACAGTAACATACACAGATTTACTGAGACTGTTGTTGTTATCAGAGCATGTAAATAGTCTATTGCTGTCATCAAGTGGAAACATCCTGTCCAAATTTGGTGATTTTAAAAAATTTCACAAATTTTATATTATTGGTTAGTCCCCAGGTATTTTAACAATTGATTGACCAATCTAAAGTGTTGCGTGCTGCTTTTAAGAATGCAATAACAATGGCTCAACAAACTTTTTTTTGGTGGGGGGGGGGATTCCTGGAAAGTAATGGTTTTGGAGTTGTGGGGTTTCCACCCGATGCCAGCAAAATATGACTACCTTTGGGGCTGTGTGATAAGCAAGCATTGGTTAGTTGACTTATTATTGTTGGATACTTTATCAGCAGGCAATAACACACTTTTGTCTCGGATGAGAATTAAAAATACCTGTTATATTTTCCAGTTAAATAATGCAAGTTGAAACACTACCTCATATCAGATGTTAATATTGACAGCATATGTGGATCTGTTAAATTAAAAGGTACTTTTGATTGATTGATTTTTTTTAGTTTGTATTTTTTTCGTGTATTTATTGTTGAGTCATGTAGTTCAGAAATCATACTTTCTGAGACATGTTTATATATGTACTACAGTGTGAACATTGGTCATGTTTCTTTTATTGCAAAAGGTTACATGTATCAAATGTATGCAAACTCAGGTCAAGATGCTTGCTCTAATAAAAGCTATTCATACAGTATGCTTCATTTGCTGAAAGTTTAATGGCAACTCATTTTTAACAAATGTATACAGCGACATTGCATTCAAATACATATGAATGTCTGATCTGTTTATGATAGATGACATGAAAATCCAATACAATTACCAAATTGTATTACATGTGCTACAAATTACACCTGAAATCTCTTCAAGAGTTACAAAAATTAGGAAGGTACAGTATACTTCCTTAGTATAATGCACAATAACAAAATATGAAAAGAGGAAAAATTATACTGTATTATATAGTGTTATATTGATAATTTTTTATTTTTGTTTTCCTTGACTGCTCTTTTTATAATGAAACCAAGGTCTTCCATTTTTTTCATTTAACTATTAACTGTCAGAACCGATTTCCTCAATAATGAATAGACAGAAGATCTAGAAAAGCACAAAGTGGAGATGTTCATTAGTATAAAATTCACCTTTGTTTACAGCTGTAACTAAATACCCTTTACAGATACAATTCTGAGGCTTACATCATGTCATTTGATCCAATAAAGCGCATCGCGTTCATACAATCTGAGCTCGCATGTAAGCACGTAAGAACATATAAAGCTCAATGGCTTCCTCTGGAGAAGTGGGTGGATGAAGATTATTTTCTGCCATGACAAGGCAGCAAATGTCAAACACTGTATCATCGCAGGGGTACGGTCCCCTCTGAAGGCATTCCTCTCTGCAAGCTTCAATCTTTTGTTGGGATACCTTTTTCAGGTACTCTCTAGCACCAAAAAATTGGGGTAATGTGTACATCATCACTGGGCGCCCACCCGGAGACACAGCATTCCTGCTTGGGCGAATTCTGTGAGTGTTTCAGAGGTGAACAACTTCCTGTAGTTCTTTCTAAATAAGTATAAATAAAGAAAGTGATATAAATCGGTTCACACATTTTTTGCAGTACAGTAGACAACATGATGCAAACTAGACAGTAATTTAGTCCAAATCTGCTCTCAACATCTGCAATAGGCTTAACTAACTGCATCATGTAATTAAGAACAAACGCTAACGGGTACATTTTGCTTAATTTTCACACTTTTTAAGTACTGGTAATTTGAATATAGGCTGCAGTATACTGCGGATAATACTGGCCTCTTCCTTTAATGTTTGGAATCCTATAACCTAAAGACAGTGAACATTTTTCCACTATCTAAGCACATTACATGAATACCACACCCAAACTGACCCACAGTGTGGCATTTTACTACGATTGAAGTAAAACATCTTAAGCAGGTGCACTATGAGGGGAAAAATAGTAGTTATTTCAGTTCTTACCTCTATTATTTCAAGACATGTGAACTGAATGATACTTTTATCCAGGAAGTCACCAGAAAAGGAATCCAAGTATTTTAGGTCTTGGAACAGGTTCATCCAAAACTGAAAAAGCTCCACCAGTTCTCTATTCTTTGGTTGTGATTGCATGATCCATACAGTCTATATGCCACAAAAAGTTGGGGCCTGGATTCTGGTAGATACGGCGCCGAAGGCGATTCCTGCGCCTCAGTTGCACACCATGCGGATCCAGTATTTTCATCAGTATCCTGATCGTTTCTTACAGTCAGGATGGAGGCCTATCAACTCCCACAATACCACCCTCAATGGGGAAAAAGCTAAGGTGCAAAGTTGTGCCCTACCAGTCACTGTGGCTGCAACATGAGTGATCCCTAAATTTCCCCAGGATGAAATTCAGGACCCCTGCATCATCCAGCTAAACTTGCTGACCAAGTGGAATTCAGTGGTGGACATGCCTGGAGCCATTGTGTACCTAGGTCTGAAAGCTGTGCCATTACATTCAGCGGGGGAGGAAGTATTGCAGCAAGTCACTGACCACAAACAGGTGCACAACATCGAAGATCCTTTCTGTAGAGCAGTTACCACCTCGAGGGTAACCACATTCCAATGTGTAATCATACACAAGTTTGTTACCCAATGACTAATCAAAGAAAGGTGTGTCCCAAAGTTTCTTCTTTATTTTCTCCATCTTAATCTTGGCGACATCCGGAATTGTCAGGATGTTTCCACCTCAAATAGCATCCTTCTGCCAATATACTCACTATCTCTCCTCTAGACATGTCTAAACCATCTCAGTCTGGCTTCTCTGACTTTATCTCCAAAGCCTCTAACATGTGCTGTCCCTCTGATGTACTCATTCCTGATTCTATCCACCCTGGTCACTCCCAAAGAGAACCTCAGCATCTTCATCTCTGCCACCTTCAGCTCTGCCTCCTGTCTTTTCCTCAGTGGCACTGTCTCCAGACCAAACAACATAGCTGGTCTCACCACAGTTTTATAAACCTTTCCGTCCATTTTAGCTGAAACTCTTCTATCACACATCACACCTAACACTTTTCTCCACCCGTTCCAGCCTGCCTGCATACGCTTCATCTCTTATTTTCCACACTCTCCATTGCTCTGGACTGTTGACCCTCAATACTTAAACTCTTCCACCTTCTTGGTTTATTCTCCCTGTAACCTCACTCTTCCACTTGGGTCCCTCCCATTCACACACACTCCGTCTTGCTACGGCTAACCTTCATTCCCCTCCTTTCCAGGGCAAACCTCCACGCCTCTAGCTTCTCCTCCACCTGTCCCCTGTTCTCACTACAGATCACAATGTCATCTACAAACATCATAGTCCATGGAGATTCATGTCTAACATCTGTTATCCTGTCCATTACCACAGCAAACAAAAAGGGGCTCAGAGCTTATCCCTGATGTAGTCCCACCTCCACTTTGAACTCCTCCGTCACACCTACAGCACACCTCACCACTGTCTTACAGTCCTCATACATGTCCTGCACTACTTGAACATACTTCTCTGCCACTCCAGACTTCCTCATACAAAACCACAGTTCCTCTCTGGGCACCTTGTCATAAGCTTTCTCCAGATCTACAAAGACACAATGCAGCTCCTTCTGACCGTCTCTGTACTTCTCTATCAACATCCTCAAAGCAAATACTGCATCTGTGGTACTCTTTTTTTTGGCATGAAACCATACTGCTGCTCACAAATGTTCACCTCTGCCCTCAGTCTAGCTTCAACTACTCTTTCCCATAGCTTGATTGTGTGGCTTATTAGCTTTATTCCTCTGTAGTTGCCACAACTCTGCATGTCTCCCTTGTTCTTAAAAATGGGCACCAGCACACTTCTCCATTCCTCAGGCATCTTCTCACTGTTGATGAAGATGAAGATCCTGTTGAACAACCCAGTCAGAAATTCTACTGCTACCTCTCCTAGACACTTCCATACCTTCACAGGTATATCAACAGGACATAATTCCTTTCAACACTTTATCCTCTTCAATGCCCTTCTCACTTCTTCCTTACTAATCTTTGCTACTTCCTGGTCCACAACAGTCACCTCTTCTACTCTTCGTTTTCTCTCATTTTCCTCATTCATCAACTCCTCAAAGTACTCTTTCCATTTTCCCATCACACTACTGGCATCTGTCAACACACTTCCATCCCTATCCTTTATTACCCTAACCTGTTGCACATCTTTCCTATCTCTTTCTCTTTGCCTTGTCAACCTGTATAGATCAGTCTCTCCCTCCTTACTGTCCAACCTAGCATACAAGTCATCGTAAGCCCCTTGTTTAGCCTTTGCCACTTCTACTTTCACCTTACGCTGCATTTCCCGGTACTCCTTTCTACTTTCTTCAGTCATCTCAGTGTCCCTCTTCTTCTTACCTAAACTTTTTCTCTGGATCCACTTCTGGACCTCTTCATTCCACCACCAAGTCTCCTTATCTCCTTTCCTTCCAGATGACACAAAAAAAATTGTCCTACCTGTCTCCCTAATCACATTTGCTGCAATTGTCCAGTCATTTGGAAACACCTCCTGACCATCGTAATTCCTTCCTGAAAGTCATACAACACTCTTCCTTTTTCAGCTTCCAACATTTCGTCCTCGTTTCTACCTTTGCCGTCTTTGTCTTCCTCACCACCAGAGACATCCTACACATTACCATTCTATGCTGTCTGGCTACACTCTCACCTACCACTACTTTGCAGTTGCTGATCTCCTCGTCTAAACAAGATGTAGTCTACCTGTGTACTCCTGCCTCCACTCTTGTAGGTCACCCTATGTTCCTGCCTCTTCTGGAAGAAAGTATTCACGACAGCCATTTCCATTCTTTTTGCAAAGTCATTCACCCACTGTCCTTCTGCGTTCCTCTCCTGGATACCAAACTTGCCCATCACCTCCTCATCACCTCTGTTTCCTGCACCGTGTCCATTGAAGTCTGCACCAATGACAACTCTCTCACTTCTAAGGTTGCTCTGCATAATTTCATCAAGGTGTAACCAAAGGTTCTTCTCCTCCAGCTCACATTCTACCTGTGGCGCATACCCACTAACAACATTGATCATCACACCTTTGAGTCCTAGCTTCAGGCTCATCACTTTATCTGACACCCTTTTTACCTCCAGGACATTCCTTACAAACTCCTCCACGATAACTCCTACTCCATTTTTCTTCCTATTTACACCATGTTAGAATAACTTGAACCCTGCTCCTAAACCTTTAGCTTTGATCCCTTGCCACCTGGTCTCCTGAACATACAATATGTCCACCTTCCTCCTCTGCATCATGTCAACCAACTCTCTACCTTTTCCTGTCATAGTTCCAACATTCAAAGTCCCTACTCTCAGTCCTAGACTCTTGGTGGTCCTCTTCTGTTTCATCCTACGAACACAACTTCCTACTTCCTACTACTACCTTCTTCGACCAACAGTAGTCCAGTTTCCACCGGCACCCAGTAGGTCAACAGCACCGATGGCGGTCGTTGTTAACCCGGGCCTCGACCGATTCGATATGGAAGTCATATATTTGATTTGCATGTTTGATTTGGCCAAAGTTTTTATGTCGAACCCCCTTACTGACACAACCCTCTGTATTTATCCGGGCTTGGGACTGGCACAAGAAGACACTGGCTTGTGCCCCCTTGCGGCTACATTTACACTCATTACACTTATTATCACTATGCATTAAATATTTACAATCATATGATAAGCGACCATAGAAGGGATAGCATTTTTTTACAAATACGTAGTGGTTGAGTCGAGGGGTGAATTTGAGAATGATATGCAGCCCTGTATTTGAGGATTTTCTCAATGCAACAATTTCTACAGCATTTGCCCTTTATAAATATTCTACCATGATCAGCACTTTATATATTGATGGCGTCGAGCCAAAACCTTCTATTTCAGCCTTTGGTATATTTTCACACATTGATACTATTGATCAGTCCACATTTGCATGAGCTATTTTTACAAATTACAGACCGATCTTAAGTGTTTGCTGATGCAATGTTACTGATTGAACAAACATGCCACTTTTTTGGCCTCCTGAAATGTGGTGATTTTGAGGTACAAGGATTCCAGTCACCAGTGAAGCGGCTAATGACAAATGTTTTTATCCTCTTGGTAAGAAAATACCAATACTTACTCAGGCAAATGGAGGCAAACTCTGCATTCATAGGGCCCAAGCTTATTGTTATTGCTTATTCTACCTAATTGGTAGGAATTCACAGGTTTTTTTTTTCACCACCTGTCTACGCATATAAATGTTTTATCTATATGGTTATACGTTTTAATGATAGATCTAAAAATATACTGACCACATGATAAAAAATGAAGTGCCATTTATTCAACCAAAGAGTAATCGAGCAGTTACAAACTCAATTAGAACTCATTGCTTTTATTATTCAGGTTACTATTCATGTCTCAACTGGGGACTGGGCCAAAGCCACAGGAACATGTCAAATGGGCAGCTACTGCCATCGTTTAACTAAATGCTATTCAAATGGCACTCAACAACAGTGGCTATGAGCAAATGTGTCGTTTGACATTTTTTTAACAGCTAACATTAGGACACTCATTTACACCATTGCTGCACCAAGGGGGTGTTTAAAATAATTTAATATTAGAGTTGGTACATCTCTTTCTCTCTGTTAAGAAAATCACAGGCATAATGAAGCAGCCAATACACAGGAGTAATATAAGACTAATGAAACGCTCATCCCTGCCCTGGCTGCAGTCCCATTTTCTGTGCTGCCTTGCATTTCCTATTTCACAGCACGGTGCTGCAAGATGAAATAAAGCTTGCAAAACAATAAAGCAAACCCCTCTGTGAGTGTGGACTTTAAGTTTAGAAAAATTCATGTAAACAATGATGACCAAAATTGAAATGCAAAGTACAATGTTCAAAATCCATCCATCCATCCATCCATCCATCCATCCATCTTAGACAGTAAAACATCATGTAATGCACCTTATTTACCTTGATAGAGGCAAGGCACAGCTTCAAACCACGGAAACTCAATCGTTGACAGCAGCAGTCAGCCAAGCCCCAAAAACAAATGTGAGACAATACAGGATCGATTGCACTCATTCGGACACCAGGCTGGATTCAAAAGCGTATAGCAGATAGCCCAAGGCAGTGCAGCCATCAGCCGTGTTTCAAGCCAAGTTCTGCTAAATTGTGTTAATCAATTAGTCAACCTCCCCAGGAAATACTACTGAATTTATTTCCTCTCTCTTAAATCACCACCAGAGGATTTTAGTCTTTCAAAAGGTCACTGCTTTTCCTTTTGTGTCATTGTGAGTATCTTTTGATTGTTGGCCAAGTTTGGCTTGCATTGGTGATATGAAAAAAATACTTGCTAAGCAAAATATATTATTTTGTTTGTTTAGCTGCAGATTTGAACTGAAATATAATGGACCATTTGCAAATCCCCACCGTCCTCATTTGACACTTGCGGGTGCATGTCAGTGAGTGTTTTTGGAGCAATACAGGCACGATATTGTCCCGATAGAGGCAAAAGGGTCTACAGTATGCAGTAGAAGGATATATTCATAATATTAAAATTTGCACACAAAAAACTGAATTAACAACTGTCGATACTAACTCATACAAGTTTCAAGATTAGTCCAGTACAACAACGGCGTCTCTCTCTCAGTGTGGAAATTGTAATGCCACACAATAATTCTCACTGTTTAAAAAATGTACCAATAAATTGATTACGTGTTTTTTCCTGTTTGTAACAGAACGGTTGTTTACTCTGAGGTGACACAAAATGCTACGTGAAAGATGAAAACAATATTAATTCAAAGTGCCTGTTACGATGCTATGTTCACTTTGTGAAAGAGCTCCCAGTATGCAACCCAGCGTAAACTACTTACTAGGACATCAAGTTACCAAGCTAACATTAACTAATTTAAACCCAAAAACATATAAATATGTTTTCAATACGTTGTCCTTCTGCACTCCCAAAAATGTATTCATAAGTTAAAAAAAAAATTTATGCTAGAGCATACAGAAGCCTTTAATACAACTTCTAACCTGAAGAGGTCACTTAAAGAAAAGGTAGTTATGACAAAAACAGACAGCATGTGGCAGCAGAGTATAAGAGATCAACCAGGGCCATGTTTCAACAAGCTCTTTTTCCCAGTGTTTTCAACCTTTTTGTGAATAATGATGAAACTTAGCTATATCCGGATGCAAATTGCTGCAAAACGGAAACAGGTAGAAATATACAGACTCTAAATCTTTATTTTGGTAGGTTTTTATAGCAATAGAACACAATGTTCCGTGGGCCTTGCAAAATCAGTCAAAATCCAGTAAAACAGCTGGTAGCGTGAAAATGGCTGGGAGTTTATGAGTTAATAATAAAGATAAACCGTGTATTTTTATGGGGCGTTGTGTCATAAAGAACTCGCCGAAAATGCTGAAGTGCTCATCAAACGAAGTGATGACTGGCCGATGATAATGATATCTTGATAATATACAATTTAAATAATCATAAGTATAACTTTGGTGTCCAGTTTTGTGGATGATATTCATTGCCGTTAACAGGAAGACCCCTAGTGGTGCTGACACCTTTTCCCCTTTTTTTCAAATAAACAGTTTACCGAGGACAGGTCAATGCTGACACAATCTTTTAAAATAGATGCACAATTAAATGCGTGGGGGAAGTAGGTGTCTCTCTCTCTCTTTTTGTCACATGAACGTTATTAGCCACGATCGCGGTCGCATTGGGACACACATACACTTCACACGCATCTCGTCCCCTGCTCCACCCCAGCCAGGTAACTGTTATGAATCCAGTGAAATTGCCGTGTTTGTTTGCCCTCTATTCCAGTCATTTTGTTGTAAATTATAGCTCTCATACAGTAAAAACAACTGAGCATAAATTACCCACTTGATTAGCTAGTTTAACGCTATACCCCAAGTCAATAATAGATAACGTGATGACTACCACATACAACTAATGACGGTGAAAGAAAGCTCTCTGTGGTCCGTGCATTGAAAAGCATTAGACTTAAGATCATTGTAATTTGATTTGTGGGGATTATTTTGACTTCAAAATGTGATGAGCTGTCGTTTGTGTCTGGTTTGTATTATACTAGTAGTCACAGGCAAAATCAATTCAATACATTGTCGGTGGTCGAAGCATTTGCATTGAGTTGCATTGTGGAAACATCAGAAATGCCTGGATGTTTGAAATTGTCAACTGCCTGTGAAAAGTACCCTTTTGCCTTTTCGTAATGACAACAATCTTTTTTCATTCTCATGCCCTTGGTCTGTTTGGTTACAATTAGTCTATTTATTTACTATTTGTAGCATAATGCCTAAGAGAGAGTCATGTTAACTAGTGTTTAGCATCTTTTAAAGCTCCGTAAGGTTAATTTTTATTGAAAAATTTAAAAACTGTTAACATTTTATTTTTAAGTGGTTTGTACAAAATCAGCAGGCATGAAGCTATTATTAGCTAAATTATTAGCTATTATGCTGTACAAACCATAACATCATTTCTTTACTACAAATCTTGCAGTCATGTTGCCCTAATGGGCTGTTATTAAAATTTATATTGACAATTCTGAACATCCGGGCATTTCTGATACTTCCCCAAAGCAACGCAACGCAAATGCTTCCTTTATACGGTGAAAACAAACGTCAAATTGTAATGCTTTTGCCTGTGACCATCATACAAGCCACGCTGATTGTTATAGTAGTCAAATGCAATCTCATCACATTTTGAAATCAAAATAATCCTCACAAATCAAATTACATTGATCCAAAGTCCAATGCTTTTCAATGAGCGGATACATTTTGTTCACCAAATTGAACGCCATCTTGACTTGTGACGTCATCTTGGAATTGTCAATAAGGTATTCCATATGCGCAAAAGTGCCCTTCTTTTCCCCCGGAGCACTTGCCCCCCAAAATATCTGTGCACGCCACTGATGATCTTGGATCTAGAGCTAAAGTGAACGTGACAACAGCTCGCTCGGTAGTTTTCGACAGAGGAAGAAAGAAGTCCAATACAGTGTTACTTTTGGCTTGTCCCCTTAGATACACCTATGACTTATTTGTTACAAGTTTCGCACCAGATGCCCTTGCTAATGACAACACACTTCTTCTGCTTATTATTTCTTTATTTCCTTATTATCAGGACTTGAAGCAGCAGTGACTAGGTTTTGGGACACTGCCGGCAATCAAACAGCGCTAACTGTATGAAGAACAGCAGCTTGTACCACAACCAGTGCAGCATCAACTCAATAATTCTAATAATGCCTGTAAAACGACAATATATTTGTCACCTACTCATCTCTTCAAACGTTTTTCTGTTCCCAAAATATGCCTCCAAGGTATTTAGTTCTTTTAGATTTAGTTTACACCTGTCAACGTCTGTTTGTACTTAAATGACAGTAATACTGCCCACATTCTTTAGCTTTTTGTAGCTGATTAATTTGAATATACTAAATTAATTGATAATTGGATAATATTAATATTAAAATAATAATATAAAAATAATAATAATAATAATAATTATTATTATTATTATAATATCCAAAGCTGTGTGTAACCCCTGAGGTATAAACTAGTTCTTAGAATATATAGTTAAATGTCAGAGTAACACATGAGAATTGTAATGCATTGTTTTTATGCATCTCGAGATCTCAGTGGTGCAATGTTCACATGGTGTGCTGCTTTATTAATGTGCAGTCAATTAATAAATGTCATTGTGGCCCAGTCCTATTGGGTGACAGAGAAGCACATGCTGATAATGGATAAGGATCTATCATGTCTGCCAGTGAGGACACAGTCACTTCCACCACAGTCAACAGTCACATATGGGGGTATATTCTCCCATCAGCTTAAATCAGAAATGCAAAAAGGTCCCTCAAAAATAAATGCTGGATGTATACAAATTAAATCTGGTCTTCTGTTAATGTGTGGTGGTGATTTTGCCATCAACCACCACTCCACCCGCCTGAAATTTTGACTTTTTGTTTTGGCCTATTCGGGACCTTTCTGGGTGGAGACTCAACGTTTTCCCTCCAGCCAATCACAGAGCGTAGGGTGTGCCACTGTGGGCTAACATTTCAGCAGAGACTGGAGCAAGTGACCAGTCTCAGATCAGTCATGTGTCCGGTTCGTGTGGCAAGAGAAGCTGCAGCGGTTAGGATTCCCATAACTCAGGCACCGTTTGTGCTATCTGAAAAATTCCAATGGTGTCTGAAAGCTAAGCCCTTGCACCTTACAGAAAATCCTCATGTCATTACAGTAATTTCAGTCCTCCTCTCATGGCAGGAAACTTTGTAGTACATAGGCTAGGTAATTGTAGGTGACATTTTTCTAGTTACACGTTGTTTGTATTTTATTACTTTTTAGAGTGTAGGTCTATGCCTTGTTTGTAGTTTACAGTGTGTGTGACGAGCTGAATAATGAATGTTCCACTAAGTTCAGTTTGTTTTCTCTCTCTCTCTCTCTCTCTCTCTCTCTCTCTCTCTCTCTCTCTCTCTCTCTCTCTCTCTCTCTCAGGAAATAAATATTTCTTAGCTTTTATACACATTTGAACAAAAAGTGGCACGTCCAAAATTATTCATACCTTTCTCCTTAAAAATCAATAGAAAAGCCTTTATTGGCTATTACAGCAAATAAAATGCATCCTATAGTCACTGATCAGCTTTTTTTGCAGGACTCGGCTGCAATTTTTGCCCATTCATCTTTAGCAATCATCACCCTGATCTTTAGTTCCCTCCACAGATTTTCAACTGAAAACAAGTCTGGACTGTCTGTGCAAAACGTTAATATTTTCGTCCGCAAACATTCAACCACTTTTGCTGTGTGTTTTGGGATTTTGTCATGCTAAAATGTCCACATATTCAAAATTTGCCGGGGGTATGATTGATTTCGGGCTTAACTGTTAAGTGCCTGAGCTTGGTCAGGTGTCAACCCTAAGGAGCGCCATTTTTTCCCATAGGAAATAATGTAAATGCAATTAATCCGTTTCCAAGCTCCAAAAACAGAAAATTCCTATTTTTATTTCTATTTATGTTTTTTACATTTACACCCTGTACAGTATTTAAACAATAAAAAATACCTTACCTTTTTTTAGTGGGGTGATGGCATCACTGGATGATAAATGCTATGTTAATGCTTGCTTTAGTTCACTGCTGAGTTTGTGTATTTTACATTGGGCATATGGTTAGACTACTAAGGGGTCCTTGCGTGTGTTGTTTAACGTCAGACACGTTGTTGAACAGCTAAGAAGGATCCTTGTGCCAGTATTTACAGAAGTCACGGTAGTTACAACGGCGCGATAAGCTCTTTCCTAATTCCACTGTGGTTCGTAGCACTGTATGTTTTTCTTTGCTGCCACTGGCATGGTTGTCTTTCTTTGGCCCCATGGCGAAGAAAATTGTTGTGGAAAAATCTAAATGCACTCGCGAGTATGGAGCACCTCCGGGAGTATTCGCGATCTACATAAGCATTCGGCATTGCTCGGCTTCGCTCGGCATCGCTTGGCTTCACACGGCTACCTGTTTTCAAGGTACGTTCGGCTTAGCTTGCTTTGCTTGGGTGTTCAAACTCTGAAAATGAGTTCAAACTCCGAGGCATTTTTTACTCCGATTTTTTGGTTGAAGTCCGATTTGTACGAGTTCCAAGACGTTCAAACTCCAAGGTTCCACTGTATAACTTCTGGAGCTATATGCAAGTGACTTCACATTTGAAGTGTGAAATATATTTTAAATAGCTCTCAATGGAATTGACATTACTTAGGAAAACTCCACACTCCGGGACTCACGATTCAATGGGTCACACCTCTTAGCTATTGGCTGTGCGAGTTTTCACAGATTATGCATGGAGTTTCCTTAGTTTCACTACTTAGGTCTTTCAAGTTATACCCCCAGATTTACCCGCAATCCTATTACTTACTCTTCCCCCTGCACCCTTTGTCTCGTTTATCTCTCCCCTCTCCCTTCTACATCTTTGGGGAGGCAAAGACAAAAAATCCCTCGAGGAATTGGGAACGTACTATTGCTATCCAATCTGCTACGTCGTCACCTCAAGCCGCCGCAGCTGCGTGCTGGTTGTGACGTAACATTCGCGACAATAGCGACCAAACCATGCAATTGTGCCAATTTCTGCCAAAGAACATTCAATAAAACTAGGGATGGGCGAGTCCCGATACCAGGTATCGTTTTGGGCCAATACCAGGCAAATTTCATGGTATCGATACTTGCGACGGATATTGATACCCCGCTCTTGTGGCCATTTTTCGGTCACGAACTGTCAGAAAGACTTGGGGAACGAAATTTTGTTCCGTCTCGTTCGTTTCCTGTGTGTCTCTTTATTAGGTAACACTTGTTCGTTTCATTACTTCCAGCAACGCCATTTCAGTGTACATTACTTAGAATAAGTACTCTTGTTGTGAGTAATATCACCTATATCTGTGATTCATATATGTTTGTAGCTCACGTAACTTCGGCGTGTTTAATTGACTCGTTTACATTGTCAAGCTGTGGCACTAAAAAAATAGAACGGTGCCATTACGGCCCTCGCAGACGCTACTTATAACCCTTATACACACTACATTATATTTGTAATGTGGCTTTTTTGTTTCCCTTAGGGTTTTATGTATATTAATTCATATACAGAGCAGCCTTCCAAATTAAAAGCATGGATTTCAAAACAAGATATAATTAAACATTTCACACTAAACAGCTTGAGGAATTCTTAACATGGTAGATATTACTAAATTACTTCAAAATGAGCCCTATTGTATTGAATTGAATTATTTGTACTTCACTCTATTCCTTAAAAATAATTTGTACAACCACATATTTTGATTGGGACTTTTTTTTCTGGCCACAGGATTATTTGTTTCATCTTATTTATGGGTTTTTGGATTTTATTGTGTGCTCTATGCAAAATGACTTTTATGAGCAAATTAAAAAAATTGAATTGCCATTAATTTCATTCCATTTTAGGGAAATTCGCTATAGTTGCTATATATATGTCTTTTTTTTTTAATTATCTGTCATTGTTTTTTTATTGCTGTTGAAATTTTCGGTATCATAAGTAGTAATGGTATTGGCACTTGGTATCGGTATAAATGAATGAATTGAATGCATTTTATTTTTCAAACACACACACACATATATATATATATATATATATATATATATACACATTTATGTGTCTTCTGCTTTACGTTATTTTCTTGGTGGGGCCGTGACTATAGTAAGGGAGAACGTAGGGAGGTCAGCTTCTATCTTTGTGAAAAGGGACCTGCGGCCCTCGTCTGTAACCCTACCCCTACAGTTTACGGAGAATTGGGAAACTCCTTCGTCATCATGAATGCGCATTCCAAAGGCTGAGGGACAAGGCGAGCAGTAAGGGGCGGTATTGGGATTGAGCCTAAGTCACGGATGCAGTGTGAATACACACACACACACACACACACACACACACACACACAAATGTACATGCGCGCAGGTTGCACAATGTGGCAAATGTCATACACAATATACATACAAAACAGTACATACTGATTTAACACCAGAAAAGGGAGTAGTTTTCAGTCGTATTGGTAGCTGAAAACTCATCCTCTACATGCATACAGTAAAATGTTTGAATCAGTAAAGAATGGCGTTTATCCACCTAAAATGCTTTTACTTGATAATTAATTCCGTCAAAAATGAGCCAAGACCTCTCAAAAAGACAGCTATAAAGCTTGCTGCTTTTCGGAGATGTCATGAATGGGTGAAAAAAGTCGTTTGAGCTCTCAACAGTGCGGCCTACCGCAAAAAACGAAATCTTGGCGCTCATTTCAGCCCAACGATCCAGTAATAGGCCATTTTCACTGCATTTTGTCGTCCTCTGCTATGTCATTTTGCCATATTACTTTTCACTACAACATCCTCTAAGGCCACCATCAGAATCTCATTTGATCATATTTACATTTGCACTGACTTCAAACCGCAAAGACACTAAAAAGCAATTACTACTTCAAGTTGCTGTCTGCCAAAGTGAGCCACACAAGACGTCCTTGCAAAACAGCAGCGGCTTCCTACTCGGGATGCAGGTGACATTTAAGCTCTTGTCTCCTCCTGTGAGCATGCTTCAGTACATTTAGAAGCAAATACCTGATGATGAAAAAGATGGCCTTTAAAATAGGGATTTGACCAGTAACGATCCAAACAAATAGCATTTATTAGACTTTACTACCAGACTTCCTTAAATCAACACATCATAGTTAAATGCCAACTAGTAAATTAAAGCATAATATAAAACCATAACAACAACAAAAATGGGAATATTAAAGCCCATCTAAGCTTGATGGGGGAATATTAATGAGACAAAGTGTTATTAAGTTGTTGAGCTCCTCGCAACTCTCTTAAAGGCATCCTGACTTTACCCGGAAGCTAAAGTGGAGACCAGAGAAGGCTAAAAATATATAATTCAGTGTAAATTAGGGAATGTCCCGATCTGATTTTCATCTGATTAGGTTTTCTGTATTATATATATTTATATAGGTATTCTGGTTGATATTGTTCCTACGTTCCTAATGAAACAACATGCAATCGGGAGAGTCACCCTCCACCACGCCGAGCTCTTGTCATTCACCAGACGCATTCAAGTGTTTTGATTGTCCCTTTAGGAACGCTATGAGGTTTACCTTGCTTTCTTTATAATGGTTCCACATTGCTCAACAAAGAGCCTGCCGCCATTCTACATCACTTCGCATTGAATGCGTTGCAAAGTAAATAACAATGACAGCGTTCAAATAAAGTTTGTACAAAATGTATTAAACTGGAAATGATTTTTCAAAAATTAATCTCATAGTTATGTTAGTAGCAACCAAATAAATAATATAGAGCAAACTTGTTATTACAGTCGAGGTTCCTTTTAAGAAAAATCGGATGCACACTCTTTTTCATTAATGCATTGCTGAGGTAGCAGGACTAGGTATCGGCATTGATATTAACTCATTCACTCCCAGCCATTTTCACTGAAGCAACCCCTTACACGTCGCACGTTTTGACCGGATATTATGTTGCACGTACGTTTGTAGTCACAAAGCAATGGCGAACGATAAAGTAAGGTATGTTTGGGTAGCCTGGAAATCCAGACTCACTCGCGGATTTGCCGCAGAGTGAGTCTGGTCAACCACCCTATCAGTCGTATTTCTGAGGCGGGGCAAACATGAGCTAACAGAGAGCGGACGTGATGTCAAAAAAGCGACTCGTTGGAAGTCTCTTTTTTTTTCGGAGACGGAGTAAAAACCCAAGACATGACTACTACCCGAAGAAAGACAGTAGTGAATGACATATGTCATCAATAAGCTTGCTGCTGTTGAAACGTCACACAAATAGACAAATTTGATTGGTCGGCCTGTTTTCGGCCGGTGCCAAATTGCTGTCTACAGACGCCTGTCCAGACCAACTTTCTTTTTTGAGAAAGTGGGTGTGGCTTGCCAGGCTAATGTTTGGGGGGGGGGAACAAAACATACATCTTTTTGGAATTAATTAAAGATTTTATGGAATTTTAGATGGAAAACAGCAAAGAAAGGATACGGTTTATTAAGAATTACAAAAGCAAACTCATACGACGTCATCGTACAGCCAATCGCTTCCTGTTTTTCTTCTTCTTTTAAATTACTGGTTGATCACATCACTATGGTGTATACCGCCATATACAGGGGCGGTGTCCCTTCTCAATATACACAAAAGAAAAAAAGATGAAAACGGGTCCGCATGTCCGTTTTGTGCATTTTCAAAAAATTCGCTTAAAAAGTTCAAAACAATTGGATGGAAACCTGACTACTGTTGGCGTTACCACAATATCAAGAGTGGAGCAAGGCAATTCTACAACACTTGCAAACTACAACCCCCTAATGAACTTTATACTAGTTAAATTTAGACCGCTCCGATTTCTTTTTAGAACAACTTTTATTAAATCTCATTATATTGTACAGGTATGCTAAAAAGTTGACCCAGTAACCGGACATTGCATTGCTTTTCCATGAATGAGTGAAAGTTTAAAATTGATTTTGTTGTTTTAATTGGGGCAAAACTTTGTCACATTTCCAAGTAAGTGTAAAAAGTCAGACAAAAAAGAAATTCCACATAAGACTGCTCAGGAGACAAATGCAGCAATGGATTAGCAAGATTGGCACACTTGCTATGAACTGTTATTTAAATTATCCAAAGTTGGTGGTGTGTACAAAAGGCAACTAAAGCAATTTGTTTTTTTTGTTTTTTTTCCAGTTGGCTAATTTTCAGAGTCTACAGGCAGACAAACCTTGCCATAGAAACACTAATTATAACCATATGGCAGTAAACAAGAATCACAACTAAGTGTGGACAGTCACGCTCAAGAAAGTTCACAAAGGGATTGTTTTCTCCACACATAAAAATCATTCTGATGCAGTTGTTGTAGCACACGTTTGAACATCAAGTGCAATGTTTTTGCTTCTTGTAGGCAGGCCTGTCCAATAAAGGCTGCTTACAGTCAGTGAAGCGGTGCGTTATGTAGCACTTGATGTGTCTTAAGCAGACACAGTTCATGGGGATTATAAGGAATGACATGGATTAAAGGTTTTATACTTTAATTTTGTGTAATCCGTTTGACTTCTTCTTTAAATGTATTACTTATGCCTTTTTGAGTTTCTCCTGCCGCCTTACTGCTCCAGACAGAACTCAAATGTAGAATATTTTGTGAACTGCGACACAAATGTCTCGAAATGCTTTTTGTCTTCAATTACTATTCTACTTCCCATAGAGCCCAGAGGGCTACTCATTACTGAAGCACTTGCTGTGCTGATGAATGACTTCTATTTATTGGACACAATCTGCACATACAGCATCAGTCCATTGAGCTAAAGAACCTCGCCATGAATGCCACTGTTACACTGTTTCTTTCATTTCTCATGCATAGAGGTTCAAATATTGTTTGTTCAAGTAATGGACTAATTTGCATTTGTTGACAGCTCTGATTAATTTTGCTTTGTTCATGCTCAATCCAAAATGCATAGTGCTTGAAAACATAATGCAATAAGAACAATTACCTATTAATCATGCTGAAACACAATTTGCCCAAAAGTAATTTTCCTAGCCCAAGTTGAAGCGTCTCTCCATACTAGCTGCTGGTAGAGAGAACCCCTGACCTGTATGTGAGTGATGTTAAAAGCTTTTTAGTGTAGGAAGGTGATTTTTGTTCCCAATATGGATTTCACATGCCCTGAGTAGAGAGGGAGTATCACGAGAAAAGCTTTCACTCACTATGTGTCCCTCTGGTGAGAACACAATATTAAACTGCAAGTCTTTAACACAAAAGGAAATTCGTGTTACTTACGCATTCAGATGCAGCCATTATTCTGTTTTTTGTCGAGTTTGAAGTTTGAACGACTGGAATGCAAGATGCCACGAGAGATGTCACAATATCTATCACGCAGGTCCTCAGCAAACCTCACACTTCAATTCAGTGAACATCAAAGGAGTAACTTGGTTGGTTTGGTGGCATTGTGGGACACCTTTTCCAAACGAAGGAGCAGCTTTAGTAGTGCAGCACTACCATTTTATAGGGTAACCAAATGTCAGCTTTTGCCTAGACAGGTCCACTTTTTAGATCCTGTACTTTTTTAAATAAATTCATGAAAATGTCCAGTTGTCAACGCACAACCAAGATTATTTTAGTTGAACTAAAACTAACTAAATAACTAAAACTAAAATTCAAAAAACATTGTTGTTAATAAAATAAAATAAAAACAAAAAGGCTTTAAAAAAATAAAAAAAATAACTGAAACTACATTTTACGTGGACAAAACTAACTAAAACTAACTATAATTATAGTGAAAATGTCCTTAGTTTTCATCTTTGGTAATTAATTTAATACATGAGCCTTTTGGGATGATTTTAAATGTGATTTTAAGTATATTTCAATATTAACCGGAATACGGATGTTTAAAAGTGTGTCGCACGGAAGTGACATCATCAAGCAGCAGCCAATAGAAAAGCACCTTCAGATGACGTTGCTCCTAGCTTACAATTTGTGTTTGACTTTTGGCTCCAATGGTTTGCCTTGCCTGCTTTTTCATTTATTTCAGCCGAAACGCAATGCTAGGTAAGAAGTGTGTTACTTTTTTCATCTTACCATGGTGTTTTTCTTAAATCTTACACACACGTAATACACTATTTTTTTAAACGAAAAACTAATACTAAAACTAACTAAACTAAAACTTGTTTTTACATTTCTTAAATAACAAAAACTAATAAATTAACCGAGTCGCCTGAAAACTAATTAAAACTAACTAAATAAATTGTTTTTTAAATAAACTCAAAACGAAATAAAAAACAACTATAATGACAATTTCAAAACTATAATAACCCTGCGCGCGACAAATGGGAGTCGGAGTGCACAGTGTTGTTAGCGTGACTGGTAGACCGCAAACTGCTCCCAAGTCGATTGCGAGGGGTGTAAGGGGAAAAAAAGGTGGGTTTTGTTTGTGCATGTTATGATTGTTATATATTTAAAAAGTATTTTATTTTTTGTAAAGAAAAAAATAGTAGGCCAGTTTATCATGTACCTCAGTTCTTGAGCGTTCAAATAAGGTCCTGAGCTATACCGGTGGCCGAGAATTTTAGGTCACTGGTAGCGCTCCGCTCTCCCATACTGGAGATGTGGTCGCAGCCCGGGTTAGATCTCTGCCCACTCTACCCCCCCCCCCCCCCAAAAAAGCGCAGCTATCACAGGAGCAAAAAAGGTTGGGCTGAGAACATTATGTTATTTATTTATTTGTCAAGTAAGACTTCAAGAGAGTTATGGGGGTTTTTTTCTACCCAAGCAGGCATACGTTAAAATAGTTACAATGTATGACATCTTTAAGTAAACTTTGAGCATCATTAAAGTATCTCAAGGCCAGGCGCAGTGTGTCCTCTTTTTTGAAAATCAAGGTGGGCACTTCCATCGTTACGTCGGCCTGTCATTGGCGGATGCCCACTTTTCAGCGAGTGTTTCCGCATTTTCGACGAGTGCTTTATGACACACAAAAATACACGGACTGAGAAGACTGTCTGTACTGACCCCGTTCGACGGATGTAAACCTGCTTTAGTCGGTGCTCAGCCCGTGTATTTATTCAAGGCTTTGCATCATAAAGCACTCGCCGAAAGGTGGACATCCATCAATAGCGGGCTGATATAACGATGAAACCTCTGTAAAATATGATCACCCTACCATATTTAAAAAGGGTGTGCCAAAAAAAACAATTCTCATAAGAATTGCGATTCTCATTTATTACAATTAAGAATCAATTTTAAATGTCCCAAAATCGATTTTATTTACTATATTTTATACTGTCTTGTCCTTGTTTGTGTGTGTCTTTATTGGGAGCGCTGTTCATGTTGTACACAATTTGGCTACTAACGCTCTGATACACTGTTAAGTTGTAACCACAGAGAGTAGAAGGAAAAAGTCACAATCAAGTTATGCCAATAAAAGTTGGGGGTGTTTTTTTGCAGCGTAGGAAGAACATATGCTGGTGAGTAATGTTAAGATGCTTCTCTGTAAACATTCCTGAAGCATTTTGTATGAATAGCCGTTCTTTTGAGTGATAAAAGTGCCGCAAGTAACGCGCTAATTAGTATTAGTGAGTCAAAACGCAGTAGATCATGACGTTTCTTTGTACATCTATAAATTGAAGCAGAAATAATTGTCAATCAAATCATTTTGGATCAAAAATCGTTCTGAATCAAAAATCTATTCTGAATCAAACAGCAGACCCAAAATCGGAATTGAATCCAATTGTGAGACAGTCAAAGATTCTTACCCCTAATATTTACTGCTATTAAAAGTGGTAAATGTATTTTCAACACAACATACTGGGGATGTTAAAACGGTACTTTAAGGTATTCTCTACACCTGAATACCATTTTTAGGATGATGACAATTGGACATGAAACTGACTACAGTATTTCTTGGGGGTAAATTATTTCACACACTGAAAAAAAATTTGGTCATCCTCGAACACTCTATTGTTAGAGGCCATGTGTCGTTTAGCCCGAAACTTGTCCTAGCAATGACCAAAGAGTATTAATCATATTTTTTCTATCATAAACTTTGGGAACATTGACTCAATCAGACGCTGTGGCCAATGTGAGATGTTATTAAATAGGCAGCAGCTCAAGGCCAACGATCCAATGCACGCCACATTGTTTCATAACTGCTATGAATTCTAACTAAGGCATAGGCCGTTTAAAAAGTCAAACACGAAAGAACAAAAATAACCATTTTCTTTGGATGGTGTGTGGGCACAAACTATAGCAAATCCGTAAAAGAGGCAGCATTGCCCACAAGGTTGAGATGAGTAAACATCAGTTTTCCATAGAAAGAAAAGTAATCCACTGTAGTGCTGACCCTGGAGAACTCTGATATTGTATCAAAAGCCAAAAGGACTTTCAACAGCGAGGTTTTTCAAGCATAAAAAGAAAGCAGTGGGAGTACGCCTCAGGCTCATGAGGAACTGATGAGTTACAGACACTGCCCACCAAGACAAAGCAAAGTGGAGTATAATTCAAATATATGCTAAATGATGTCCAAGGTTCCAAGAAAAGTAGTCAGGAACTGCAAGTGCATTACATGTCAGCCAAACAGTGACATGTTGTGAACAGCCAGAAGATATTTGGAAAGGAAGCACATGATGGGTTTTTCCATCATTTCCACCGAAAAACGTGATAGCTGATAGCTTGCAGTGGTTACCTCATTTTCCCATTCACAACTATATCTTGAAATATGCTGAAGCGAAGCCCATCACTGACAGTGCACGCCAGCGCCTGATGTCTCTGCTGTGGTGACAGGCTTCGAATAACTTTTCATATTACCCTTAGTTTCACAGTGGCCACGTCTTTTGAAAGGCTGCTTCTGATTATTTGTCAGTCCAGGCTGATGCTTTCAGTAAGTAATGTTATATGAGAGACATATAGCCATTTGAGTGCGAGAGCAGACTGTCAAATTCAAATAGGCCATAAAAAAGAAAGGCAGTCAAAAAAAAGTGCCTTTGAGCAGGAATTCAAATCGGGGAGCTTCCTAAAATATTAAAATAAAATGTGAAGTGCAGCATTTTAACACATTCATACACTGTAGTCAAATGTGAACGAGCATTAAACAACCTCGGTAGAAATGATTGGTGGCCTCTATCACAGCCCACTGGTGCCAAATTTAAGATTACGGGTCTCATAAATAGTATTGCTGGTCTTTTTTCTTTGCAGTTCGTCATTACTCTACTTGGAAATTACCCTCTTGACACGCTAAAAAACAGGCGTTTTAACTCCTAATTATCACTATGACAATATGGGTGATTATCCAATGTTAAATAATTAACTTTTGTGTAAAGCAGACATTTGAACACCTTTTTAGAATACTTTCTAGATCTAGACTACCTTTATCAATGCAATAGTCTTACATACAGATCGCACACTCACCAGCTACTTCATACTATAAGTTTGACCACGGCTGTTAAAAAATGTTTTCTTTCCAATCACTAATTTGTAACTAAAAATGAATAAACAACTGTTACCTACTCAGTAACACACAATTGAGCCCTCATTATTATTCAGCTGCTGAATTAAATCATTGAAAAAGTACTGCAAAACAACAGTGGTTTAGAACTGCACTGCATATTGAGAGCCAGTTTAACAAAGTGATCGAGCGTCATCAGCGGGAAAAGACATTAGAAACCCGTCAGTAAGAGGCAGTGGAGTACTACAACACTGATAAATGCACTGATGGACCACAAAACTGAGCCTTGTCTCTGTAAATTCAAACTTTTTTGACACAGCATCAATACATCTCACAAAAAGTGTATGTAAAGTGTAGTGTTAATTTCGTCAACGAAAACTAAACAAAGTACTGTTAATTTCGTCAACAGGCATTTTTCACTGGACTAAAACTAGACTAGACTGAAATAAAACCATTAATAAACAATAACTAGGATTACATCAGCATGCATTTTCATTGACTAATGAAGACGAGAGGAAAATGTACTTCACATAATAAAAACTGGACTAAAATCTATGATGAGACAAAAATGATATGATTTTGTAAAATCTTGTCTGCTAATCTGTCACTATGACATTGACATGTGATATATAGTGACACACCCCCTTTCAAATCTGCAGCTAGCGAGTGCAACATGCACAAACACATGGAACAGACAGGAGGTGGATTCACAATGAACGGTTCAAAAAAAAAGAAGTAAATTATAATTACAATGTAACATTAATCCAACGGCTATAACATTCCAACAATAATGTTAATGTCCGACCACTAACCAATGCTGGCTAATTTACTAGCTCATAGCATGGAGCCATAGTAGCCACTTGTTGATATACTGTAATTGTGTGTCAAGTTGTTTTTCATCAAAAAGATGAGGAAACATTTGATGTGAAATAGTTGTAACGAATATTGCCCGTCACCCTCAATTTTTTTTAATTTGCCTTTTTAAACACTTCCCCCTGGGGAATGTGTGTGCGTGCCTTAACCCTGTGTTTTCTCAAACCAACCAGAGACAGTTCAAAAAGGAAAAACTCTTCGAATTTCCCTCCAGCAAAGACTGGATTTCGTTTTTACAACCCACAGGAAACACATACCCCAGCGCCTACCGAGATCTAAAAGCCTGTTTAGCAAGCAGACTAGCGATTAGACTGCTTATCAGTCCCCAGACCACTTTTGTGGTCTGGTCTATCTACAGGAATTAGCCATATGTTTGGAAGTTATACGGTACAACAGTGCCCTCCAGCGGTCACTATCGGTATTATCCTCAAGAGTCCTGCCGCTTAATCTGAAGTCTACATAATTTGGGACATAAACGGACTCTATGTACTTGACTGACATCAAGTGACTTTTGTTGTTTATCTTTGTACACAACCTGTATGTCTCTCAAATGAATGATGTGTGTAACTTCTGCAGCCATCTAAGTTTAGCAAATTAGTAAGGTTAGCTGATTCAATAACTTTATGATCGCGGTAACGTTTGAAATGTGTTCAGAATAATAAATGAAGCATCTGGCTTGTCAATTCTGATTAAAAAAAAAATCAAATGCTATCCCAAAAGCTTGGTCTCAGTTGACCAAGTCTGCTTCAAGTGCACGGAAGAGGCGGGACTACTACTCCAACCCCCTGTGACACAAGTTTAAAAGCCAAAGGAACTTCCCCCTTCTTCCTCTTCTTCGCTCTTCTCTTCTCCTGACCATAACGAGAGACGTAGTCGCCGAACACGCTGAGAGCGACCACGTGGCTTCCTTCTTTGAGCCCTGGACTTGAGCCACGCCCCGCGCCCCAAAGCAGGCATTACGCAAGGACTCCCAACCGCGCGCGCACCTCTCCACCAACCGGGGACCTGCAGCAAATCCATTTGTTGTCTAGAAATTAAATTTCTGCCGAATCATTTGTATTTACTGAGTGGATTAGTAATTATTTTATTAAAGCAAATAACTCCATGATTCCCCTCCGTGAGTCATCACCTTATCATGGTGGAGGGGTTTGCGTGTCCCAATGAACCTGGGAGCTATGTTGTCCGGGGCTTCATGCCCCTGGTAGGGCCACCCATGGCAAACAGGTCCTAGGTGAGGGACCAGACAAAGCATGGCTCAAATGACCCCAATGATGAACACAAACTTTGGATTTTCGTTTCCCTTGCCCGGACGCGGGTCACCGGGGCCCCCCTCTGGAGCTAGGCCTGTAGGTGGGGCTCAAAGGCGAGCGTCTGGTGGCCGGGCCTACACCCATGGGGCCCGGCCGGGCACAGCCCAAAAAGGCAACGTGGGTCCCCCTTCCCATGGGCTCACCACCGGTGGAAGGGGCCAAAGGGGTCAGGTGCGCAGTGAGTTGGGTGGCAGCCAAAGGCGGGGGCCTTGGTGGTCCGACCCTCGGCTACTGAAGCTAGTTCTGGGGACATGGAATGTCACCTCTCTGACAGGGAAGGAGCCCGAGCTGATGTGCGAGGCTGAGAAGTTCCGACTAGATATAGTCGGACTCACCTCCACACACGGCTTGGGTTCTGGTACCAATCCTCTCGAGAGGGGCTGGACCCTCTTCCACTCTGGAGTTGCCCACGGTGAGAGGCGCAGAGCAGGTGTGGGCATACTCATTGCCCCCCGGCCAGGCGCCTGTGCGTTGGGGTTTACCCCGGTGAACGAGAGGGTAGCCTCCCTCCGCCTACGGGTGGGGGGACGGGTCCTGACTGTTGTTTGTGCTTATGCACCGAACAACAGCTCAGAGTACCCACCCTTTCTGGAGTCCTTGGAGGGTGTGCTGGAGAGCGCTCCCCCCGGGGACTCCCTCGTTCTGCTAGGGGACTTCAACGCTCACGTGGGTAATGACAGTGAGACCTGGAGGGGCGTGATTGGGAGGAACGGCCCCTCCCCCCGATCAAAACCCGAGCGGTGTTTTGTTGTTGGACTTCTGTGCTCGTCACGGACTGACCATAACGAACACCATGTTCAAGCACAAGGGTTTCCATATGTGCACTTGGCACCAGGACACCCTAGGCCGCAGTTCGATGATCGACTTTGTAGTCGTGTTATCGGATTTGCGGCCGTATGTGTTGGACACTCGGGTTAAGAGAGGGGCGGAGCTGTCAACTGATCACCACCTGGTGGTGTGTTGGCTCCGATGGCGGGGTAAGATGCTGGTCCGACCAGGCAGGCCCAAACGTATTGTGACGGTCTGCTGGGAACGTCTGGCAGAATCCCCTGTCAGAAAGAGTTTCAACGCCCACCTCCGGCAGAGCTTCTCCATTGTCCCGGGGGAGGCGGGGGACGTTGAGTCCGAATGGACCATGTTCCGTGCTTCCATTGTTGAAGCGGCCGATCGGAGCTGTGGCCGTAAGGTGGTTGGTGCCTGTCGGGGCGGCAATCCTCGAACCCGTAAGGGATGCCGTCAAGCTGAAGAAGGAGTCCTATTGGGCCTTTTTGGCCTGTAGGACTCCGGAGGCTGCTGACAGGTACCGGCTGGCCAAGCGGAATGCGGCTTCGGTGGTCGCTGAGGCAAAAACTCGGACATGGGAGGAGTTCGGTGAGGCCATGGAGAACGACTTCCGGACGGCTTCGAGGAAATTCTGGTCCACCATCCGGCGTCTCAGGAGAGGAAAGCAGTGTGCCATTAACACTGTGTATAGTGGAGATGGGGTGCTGTTGACCTCGACTTGGGACGTCGGGAATCGGTGGGGAGAATACTTCGAAGACCTCCTCAATTCCACCAACACACCTTCCTTTAAGGAAGCAGGGTCTGGGGACTCTGAGGTGGGCCCCCCTATCTCTGGGGTCGAAGTCACTCAAGTGGTTGGAAAGCTTCTCGGTGGCAGGGCCTCGGGGGTGGATGAGTTCCTAAAGGCTCTGGATGTAGTGGGGCTGTCGTGGTTGACACGTCTCTACAACATCGCGTGGACATCAGGGACAGTGCCTCTGGATTGGCAGACCGGGGTGGTGGTTCCTCTTTTTAAGAAGGGGGACCGGAGGGTGTGTTCCAACTTTAGAGGGATCACACTCCTCAGCCTCCCAGGTAAGGTCTATTTGAGGGTGCTGCAGAGGAGGATCCGTCGGGAAGTTGAATCTCGGATTCAGGAGGAGCAGTGTGGTTTTCGTCCCGGCCGTGGAACAGTGGACCAGCTCTACACCCTCAGCAGGATCCTTGAGGGTGCGTGGGAGTTCGCCCATTCAGTCCACATGTGCTTTGTGGACTTGGAGAAGGCGTTTGACCGTGTCCCTCGGGGAGTCCTGTGGGGGGTGCTTCGGGAGTATGAGGTACCGGGCCCCCTGATACGGGCTATTCGGTCCCTGTACGACCGATGTCAGAGTTTGGTCCGCATTGCCGGCAGTAAGTCGAATTTGTTTCCTGTGAGGGTCGGACTCCGCCAAGGTTGCCCTTTGTCACCGATTCTGTTCGTAACTTTTATGGACAGAATTTCTAGGCGCAGCCGGAGTGTCGAGGGTGTCCGGTTTGGTGGCCTCAACATTGCATCTCTGCTTTTTGCAGATGATGTGGTGCTGTTGGCTTCTTCAAGCCGTGATCTCCAGCTCTCGCTGGAGCGGTTCGCAGCCGAGTGTGAAGCGGTTGGGATGAGGATCAGCACCTCCAAATCCGAGACCATGGTCCTCAGTCGGAAAAGGGTGGAGTGCCCTCTGCGGGTCGGGGATGAGGTCCTGCCCCAAGTGGAGGAGTTCAAGTATCTTGGGGTCTTGTTCACGAGTGAGGGTAGGTTAGAGCGGGAGATCGACAGACGGATCGGTGCAGCGTCTGCAGTGATGCGGACGCTGTATCGGTCCGTTGTGGTGAAGAAGGAGCTGAGCCGAAAGGCAAAGCTCTCGATTTACCGGTCGATCTACGTTCCTGCCCTCACCTATGGTCACGAGCTGTGGGTCGTGACCGAAAGAACAAGATCCCGGATACAAGCGGCCGAAATGTGTTTCCTCCGCAGGGTAGCCGGGCTCTCCCTTAGAGATAGGGTGAGAAGCTCGGTCATTCGGGAGGGACTCAGCGTCGAGCCGCTACTGCTCCACGTTGAGAGGAACCAGTTGAGGTGGCTCGGGCATCTGGTTCGGATGCCTCCCCGGCGGCACCCTGGGGAGGTGTTCCGGGCATGTCCTACCGGCAGGAGGCCCCGGGGACGACCTAGGACACGCTGGAGAGACTACGTCTCACGGCTGGCTGGGGAACGCCTTGGGATCCCATCGGAGGAGCTGGCTGAAGTGGCTGGGGAGAGGGAAGTCTGGGCTTCCCTGCTAAAGCTGCTGCCCCCGCGACCCGACCCCGGATAAGCGGAATTGAAGACGGAACGGAACTCCATGATTAGCAACTTCAGATTATGAATACTTGATAATAGGCTTTTTATCGTTTATTTTGCTCCTACAAGCAAGCAATGTCAACGTGGTGCCCCCAGAGGTTGCTGAGGAAATTACAACTCCCCTCAGTACCGTCTAAATTTCTCGTTCGCTATTACGGCAACCCAAATAATCACTACATGGTTTTAGATTTGAAATGTTCAACATTATCTGCAGGCAAAAAAATATACAGGCATAAAATGATTGTCCTGACTAAAATTAGACTAAAATGCTTACAGCTTTTTTTTTCTTAGAAAAAAAAAACTACAACTAGATGATTAAAATTATGTTTTCTTCGACATAAATAAAGACAAAACTGCTAGAT